>NC_052065.1:114741450-115060200 GCF_903992535.2 Arvicola amphibius
TCTACTACAGAGCTACAGTACTGAAAATAGCCTGGTATAAGCACAGACAGGAGGAACCATAGAACCGAATAGAAGACCCAGATATTATCCACACCCCTTCAAACACCTGATTTTTGACAAAGAAGCAAAAAATATCAAAAGGAAAAAAGAAAGCATATTTAACAAATGATGCTGGCATAACTGGATATCAACATGTAGAAGAATGAAAATAGACCCATATCTATCACCATGCACAAAACTCAAGTCCAAATGGGTTAAAGACCTTAATATAAATCTGACCACACTGAACCTGATAGAAGAGAAAGTGGGAAGTACACTTGAATGCATTGACACAAGAGACCACTTAGCAAGTCACACTCTTAAGGCATAAGGAAAATACACGGAAAATAAATTGCAATCCCCATCATGAGGATGCAAGAGTCAAGAAGCCCCAAAAGTAAAATCTTGGGCAGAAACTAGTCTTCACACTAAACATGACCCTGTCCCGCACAGCCTTATAGGAACACTCTAACTGGCACACATGCACAGGGCCTTCAGCTGACTGGGCGACAACAGTGTCACATATAGGGTCTAGGTACCCATGTGATTGTAGATATTGTATAGCATTCCTGCCTGATAGCAGAAGGTATGCAGAGGACAGATGATGTGGACAATTGACATGAGAGAGACTTCCATTCACCCAACTCTCCTAGGGCCAGCAATGGCTTATTGCCTAACAGAAGGAGGATTCAGGGAAGGCAGAGGACTCAAATCATATGGGAGGTCTTCTTGAGAGTCCCAGTTCATAACTCCATGGCCAAGAGTCAGACCACAGAGGTCAGCTTAAACCCTTTGGAGGATTTGGTCTGAAGGACCCAAGCTGCATCCCTAGACCCTGTCTGATTTCAAGTGGAAAGTATCAGCGATATTCTACAGCTCTCAGGACATTATGACTTTAGAGGCATTCTCAGCCTCTATTGACACTGGAGGCTCCCCAGAATCCTGATTTGGGAAATACACAGTGTCATAAGAAGACACTGCATTCATTTACACTTGATACCTGCCTACCAGGCCCTGAGCTGGGGCCCCAAACCTTCTCTTTGTGAAGGGGCATGGTTGATCAGCAGTTGGAATTAACCAGACTAGCTCTAATATAAAATATTCTTTAAAAAAGGAAAGAAGGAGAACTTACTAGACCTGAGTTCCAGCGAGGAGCGTAGGAAAAACAAAAAGGAAAAACAAGCCCACATAGATGGTTTTATAGACTATTTGGGACCCCAGGGGGGTGGACAAACCCCACAAACAAGGTGATTGGCTGAGCTTCGCCATCATCTCCCCACTTTGTCTAAAGACAGAACCAAACCAAATACAACTATATACAATAGGAATAGATAATAAATATAAAATTACAAACAATAAACAATAAAAAGTTTTACTAAGCATTCTATTTCAAGGAGTCTAAATAATGTAGAAGATAACTACAATTATCTAATCTTCAACTCCATAAAATATCTGAGAAGGGAAATATTACTTAACCAGGGAATACAAACGAGAAACTTCCAAAATGTGCAACAAATGACAGAGACAACTGACTACCTGGGCAATCATCCAAAGTCTCGTTTGCAATGTTGAGGCAACCAACTTTGGCTAAGGCCTAACATAACTGACATACAATTTTCAAAGGCAAGGAACTTTTTTAATATAAAATATTCTTTAATAAAGGAAAGAAGGAGAACTTACAAAACCTGAGTTCCAGCAAGGAGCGCAGAAAAAACAAAAAGGAAAAACAAGCGCACATAGATGTTTTTATAGACTATTTGGGACCCCGGGGCGGGGGGAACACAGCCCACAAACAAGGTGATTGGCTGAGCTTCCCCATCATGTTTGTGCTTGCCTAGCAACCATTATTGTCTTACTGTTTGTGTCCTCCAAAAGCGGCTACCTGCTTATAAAACCATCCCGGAGTCACTGGGCCTGGCAAAGGGGACACTGGTATTTAAACCAGTATAATCAGCAGCTCTCCTCTCTCACATCTACCTTCATTATTGACTTAGTTCTATACTAAGGAAGGACTCTGACCTCTCCTTTCTACTCAATTCACTTGGCTCACAGAACAAAGATGCCCACCTGCAATGCACCCAAGAATGCCTGCAATCCATACTTGAGTTTATTCCCTATACCTTGGATTGTGCTGGGGACCTGATATTGATGTTTAACACCAGGCAGAGAGGTATATGTCTCTGAGCTGTATCTGAAGCCCTCCTCAGTGACAGGAGATTATAAAGGAAACAAAAAGGGAGTGAAAATGTAGAAAAGACACCAGGAATCAACTGACCATGAAGCAGAGAGCAGACTGTGGATGTCAGCAGCAATGGAGGGAGTGGAAAAGGAGCATAGGAAAGAAGGAAGGGATGCAGTGATGATGGACAGAGGGAGAAAGAAGGGAATGAAGAAATGAAAGAAGGACTGACTGAGAAATAGCTAAATTCTTGGTAATATTTCTGGAGACCTTCAAGCCCATGTACAGAGTCCAGGATCCCAAGGACAGTGTCTATTTCAGAACTTGAGGGGTAAGTACAGGTGAAGTTCAAAAAATAATCAAGAAGAAGGGGAACATAAACTCACAGCTCTCAACCTGTCTCTGATCCTGGATGCTTTGTACACACATCTGCACTATGGCTGCTGACTCGTGGGTAGAGAGCCCCTCCCCACCATGACAAACATGGCTGCCACAGGAAATTCAAGTCAGTATTTCCTGTGTAACTATGGTTGTTGCTCTGCAGTACAGCAAGCCTCTGGCGATGGTGAGGTGGTCACCTGTTAGCTGGAGTGGGCTAACTTAATCCCTGTAACTTTACTCTTTGGACCAGATGCCCCGATGAATTCTTCATTCAATTGTTCACCCCTCTTTTTGAGAGAAAGAACACTGAAGTGTTGGTGCGAACAGTAAAGAACCACCACTTGAGGGCAGTGTTGCACCAACATGGTCAAGGTACCAGGTTTCCTGGGGATGTCCCTCTGCCCTTCTCTGATTAAAAAAAAAATAAAGTCAAACAATTTGCTATTAGATTCCAAGTTGTGTGAGTTCAATCTTGGACTCTTTTAGCCAGAGATGGGCCTTGAAGCCTTAGAATCTTACTGTATGGCTATTGTATGGGAGGTCACAGACCCCACTCCAACACAAGGACATGTCATGCTCTCAAGGACTAAGGATCATACAGAAAAACTGAATTGGGAACTCTCAAATGAGAAGCATGAGTCAGTAGAATGCACAGAAAGAAAATCTTGGGCAGAAACTGGACATTGGGCTGAGCACAACCCTTATATACTGCCAGGAACAAGCTAACTGACCCATATGTCCATGGCACTCAGGGGGAATCTTGAAGCTAGATGTCAGGGTAACCCATAGATTGCCAAGTCCTCCTGCGGGTGTGCAGACATTATATAGTCATTCCACAAGCCAGCTTCTACTTCAAGGCTGCCCGACCCTCTCCTCACACTCACACACCAGGTTCCTGATTGGGAGAGCACATAGGACAGAGGAAGGTGGGCAGTTTGCACAAGAGAAACGTCATCTACACACACATGCCATAGAACCAGCAAAGGATCTACATCCAGCAGAATGAGAGTCCGGGCTGTACCGAGGACAGAAAACACACAGCTAGCTTCCATTTTGAGGGTCCTAATTCCTGCACCATGGACTAGAGTCAGAGTAAAAAGAATAAATGTCTCCTAAACTCTTTTGTCTTCTTGTCCAAAGACCCCAATCTGTACGCTCTAGGACCTTGTCTGAACATTCAAATGTTTGTATCATCCACCTCCAAGATCAAAAGACTTTTTGTGTTGAGAATCCTGCGCCTCCAATGGAAGATGTGTTTCCCAGGAACCCTCATTGGGGACTAGAAAATACCAAGGAACTATTAGTCAATCCCAGCATTTACCAGCCTGTCAATTTCTGGTCTGTGGCCCCAAATCACCTATTGGGGTCTGCCTAGAAAACATTATGATCTCTTTGTCTTTAATCAATAGTTCTTTCTACCACACAAAGCCACTGCCAGACAAAATATTTGCCACAATTTCCTTTCTCCAAAGGACAGTGTTTGTCTTGCACATGGACCTGTCTTTGCCATGTGCATGCAGCCATGTACCCATGTCTGTAACCCTGCATTCATACAATGAACAGCTGCTGATATATTTACATAGACTTAAGGGCACCGGGACACATTACAAAGAACACAGTCCTCTTGGCTCCTGCCAGAATGCCACTACCACAGCAGCACAGAAATAGCCTTTTCTCAGGCAGTCCCTTGCTTGGTATTACATTTTAGACGAACTCAAAAGAAACTTACACCTTCATCTTGTTTTCTTCTTGGAATATGAATACATGGAAATGATAAAGTCAGTGTAGACAAGAGAAGGAATGCAGTGTTTCACACAAACATACACAGAAATACTAACATGTTTTTCACACCAGAAATATATTGGATGCACAGAAAATGAAGAAGAGAGAACAGAATGAGGATGTGAGCATGTGGGGGGGGGATAGAATAGGTAAGAAGAAAGGGATGGAGGAAGGACAGCTGAGCAAGAAAGATGGGCATGAAGAAAGGAAAGAAGGACTGATAAATATGTAAACCACTGTAAAATTTCTGTGGATCTCCAAGGCCATGAACAGAGGTCAGAATCTCAGTGGCTGTTTCTGATTTCAGGAAATGAGGAGTAGGTATAGATGGCAGTTCAGAAAAATAAGATCACAAAGCCAGGGACACAATTTCTGCTCCTTGAAGGGGGTAGGTAGATATGGTGGAGTCACAAGCATGTTTTCCACATATGTGCTCCAAGGCGCTGAGTCCTAATAGAGCTCCTACCCACACTGACAGAAATGGCTGCCCCAGGAAATCTAAACCTGCAGTTCCTGTGTAGCTCTGGTTTTTGCTCTGCAGCATGACAAACCTCACGGGATAGCTGGGAGTACCCCACAAGTGACCTGAACCTTCGATTTTCCTAGTGCTGGAATGTTGGCTAGAAACTCAGCTCCTCAGTCTGGAGAACAGAGCCCCCATTCACACTCATTCTGTCATCCCAAGACCTGAGGAGAAAGTCCACCCTGAGGTGTTGATAGGAATGCCAAAGCAGTTCTGGGTGATGGCAGTGTTGCACCAAGTATGCCTAGGTGTCCTTCCTCCAGCTTTTTTCCCTTCACCCTTCCATAGTGATTAGCAGAGGGCTGCATCCTGCTACCCAGCTCCCGCAAGGATAGCTTTACACGCGAGATAACAACACACAAACTGTATTCATTTAAACACTGCCTGGCCCATTAGTTTCAGCCTCTTACTCACATCTGGACTAACCCATATCTAATAATCTGTGTAGCACCACGAAGTGGTGTCTTACCGGGAAGATTCTAGCGTACGTCCATCTTGGGCCGGAGCTTCATCAAATCTGCCTCAGAGAGGAGAGGTATGGCATCTGTCTGAGCCATCTACCTCACTTCCTTCTTCCTGTTCTGTCTACTCCACCCACCTAAGGGCTGGCCTATTAAATGGGCAAAGGCAGTTTCTTTATTAACAAATGAAATCAACACAAACAGAAGAGTCTACCACATCACCCTTCTCTGAGGGAAAAAAAAACAATTTGCCACTAAAGGACAAGGGTGTTTGAATTTAATTTTGGACATGTTTGTCCTAAAGTAGGCTTTAGAATCTATCTGTATGGATCCTTACCACAGCAGGGGAGGGGATGTCACAGCCAGGGTCCTCACTTCACAATATTCAGTCACTGCAACACAGGGTATGTCACACCCTGAAGACATAAACTCCATATAGTAAAACAAAATTGGGGAAACCCACCACTAGATGCAGGAGTCCGGAGAAGACACAGTAACAAAATTTTGGCCAGACACTGAACTCAGGGCAGAACAAGGCCCATATCTCTCAGAGCCCAGGAGGAAACTCTAACTGGCACATGTGTGCAGGAGCCTCAGCTACTATCCCAACTCTGGGGGGTTAAGGGTAACCAATATGTATCCAGGCCTCCCATGGTTGTGCACCATCTGGAAAACCATGACTTCCCTAGGCTTCATGTTCAAGGTTAGCTGACCTCCCACTCCTAACACCAACCCAGGATGCTTCTGACAGAAAAGTGCATGGGATAGAGAAGAATGTGAGCCTTTGGCACAAGACAGACAATACCTACCCAGAAAGGGCCTAAGACTAGGGATGGAAAGAGACTCTAAGTTACACACACATACACCCAACCTCCCACCACAATCCATCTCTAACAATATCATTCATAACACTAGTTTACTTGAAGTATGGTCTCCTTTGGATTCCCTGGGATTTACCATTTTCTCTCGGGATGTACTTTTTCATGGCCCAACCAGAAGCCTGCTTTTCCTTAAGGACTGAATTTGCATTAGACATCTCATTACTGTGGAGAAGTTCTGAATGGCCCAAAAGAAGAAAGACCATTCTTTTTCTCCTGCAGACAAACCTGCCAGTGTTCATGCACTCCATCATTGCCATCACCTAAGTGAAAGAGCCCTTTTCATGATGACAATTGAGACCCCTTGTGCCTGGCTTGCTACAAGTTTCTACTGGCCTAAGGCCACCCACACCTTTGGGCTAGGCCTGGTACCTTACATACACTTTAAAGTGGAAGGTTTTAGACACTACATCAAAAACAATGACCCACACCTTTGAAGGGACACGATGCCACTCTGTGATCTGAGCACTACATTCCAGATGCACAAGTAAGTGCATCTGCTGAGGGCTGAGTCCCTAAGGGCTTACACTTCAGACCAACTGGCCTACCGAGTTTGAGCTTGGGACTTTCTTCCACCCCTACTTAGGTGGGATTCTTTGCTTTGAGTTCTGGACACTCTGTGGCAGTGGTTCCCAATCGTTCTAATGTTGCACCCATCTAACACTGTTCCTTATGTTGTTGTCACCCCCAACCAGAATATGATTTGTGTCACTACTCCATAATTCTAATTCTGCTACTATTATGCATCATAATGTATGTTTTTCAATGGTCTTAGTGGACCCCATTAAATGAGTCCTTCTACCAGCAAAGGTTCATGACTCAGATTAAGAACCACTATTTAATGGCCTTCTGTCCTTGGCAGGGTACACACTGAGAATGTGCAGACTAATATATAAAAGCACACTACAGCTTACTCCAAAGTCTAGGACAATATAGACAATTTCTACTAAAGGGAAAAGTTGGGCTTTCTAGTACAATATAGGCTAATTTCAACTAAAAGGATGAATTGGGCTTTTCTTGACCCATAATTCCTCTGGTTGTACAGACCAGCTTCCACTTACAACAGTCATCACATTGTGTGGAAGCCATTTTTGAACTTGACCCTGGGTGTTTTCTGGGCCTCCTCAGAACAGAGGATAATCCTGCGAGAGTGGTGACCTGCATACAAGTCCATTTTTCAACTGGCGTGATTAGTCAATGAGGCCTTGATAGTGAAACCAGTCCGTGGGTACCAGTTTTACCTCACATTTACTATCCTTGCTGGACTGTGCTTGTCACTACTCTGACCCTAAGTAAGGTAGGGCACTATCTTAGATAAGGTTATCATTACTGTGCGAAAACACCAAGGGCAAAAGCCAACTGGGGAGGGAAGTTTTTATTGTGGCTTCCATTTCCACATCACTGTTCATCACTGGAGGATACAAAGACAGGAACCTGGAAGTAGGAGTTGATGCAGAGGCCATGGCGGAGTGCTGCTTACTGTTGTGCTTCCCTTGATTGCTCCACCTGCTTTCCTATGGAGCCCAAGACCACCAGCCTAGGAATGCCTCACCCACACATAGGCAGGACCATCTCCCATCAATCACTAATTAAGAAAATACCTACAGGCTTGCCTCCAGCTGGGTCTTATGGAGACATTTTCCTAATTAAATTTCTTAGCACACAGGTGGTTTTATTGGTTGTCCAGTTGTCATAAATCTCCCCAGTTCAGACATTATCTTCTGCCTGTGTCTTACTTATATCAATTTACTTGGCTGAGAAAACTAAGATTCCTCTACACCCCGTCCATTTTCCTGCATACCCCCGTACCCACAAAACTCCCACCTCACATCCCCATCCTTCAGTTATTCCACAAACACTTCATTTGTGCTGGCAACTTGATTGTCATGCTGAACCCTTTGTTTACATATACAGGGAACTGAATGCTACCGGCAGCATCCCTGAAAGAACCTCAAAAGTACCAAGTTAAGTAAACCCAGAAATTCAAATAGAAAGACAGGCAGGAGGGACAATGAGGTACACACAACAGACTGAGGAAGTAAGCATGGAAAAAAGAGAGCAAGTATAAATAGAGGGAGGATGAAGAAAAGAAGAAAGGAAAAGATGGCTAAAACATTCATCTTTTGAGGAGTACATGGGGACCCACCCCTGAATCCCAGGAACACTCTAGAAGCCCTAAGGCAATGCCTCATTCCAGTAAAGGGGGATAATTGCATGAAGACACTCCACTTGGAGCTTGTTTTCTTCTTGGCAAAACTGGCCTTTGGGCAAAGAAATGCTCATGCTTCAACCACTGACAAGATACATGATATCCGGAAATGGATAAGCAGGAGGATGGTCAAATCTTGCCGAGACAGGATAAGATGGTTTTGAAAAGTTTCCAGCCTCTGAAAATGACACATTAGTTATTCTAGGCCTTAGCCAATGTTGGTTGCTTCAATGTTGCAAATGAGACTTTGGGTGATTGCCCAGGTAGCCAGTTGTCTCTGTCATTTGTTGCACATTTTTGGAAGTTGCTTGATTGCACTTCTGCTTACTCAACTAATATTATTTCTCTTCTTGGATCTTTGATGGGTTTGAAGACCTGATAGTTGTAGTTACTTTCCTCTTATGACTTGGCCAAGTTATTTATTATACAAGAATTAAACTTGTTAGGATAGCATAATTATTGAATATATTTGTTTTTAGTGTATATAATTTTTGTATTAGGCTTAGAACTCTCTTACTTAAACAGAAGAAGGAGGTGCTGTAGGAAGTCTTACAGCCAATTACCTGGCCATCGGTGCATGGCCTCTTATTCTATATAAACTGATGTAGAGCTTGCATCCACTCTCTTTTCCAGCCCCTCTGTTCTGGCTGCTGGATTCAGTTTCTGATCTCTATTCAAGCAGGGGATTCTGATTTGTGTGTCTACCCCTGAATAAATAACCATTTATTTCTTAAGTCTGAGCTAGTGTGGGGTTTCTTTTAAGCATTTTTCTTCACAAAAACAAAAACCCAATCTATTGAAGTCCATAGTTCTAGGGAAGTCTATAAATGTACTAATATTCCATTTTGACTTCTGTAGTTCTGCTTCTGAATGATTATTCTTGTTAATTGAAGTATGTCAACCCAGGACATGGTTTTTGGGCTTAAAAGTTCACCCTGAGAAAAGCTCACAGTTACCCTGTGATCCTGAACACTTATTAGTTGTCAATTTGATTGTAAAGAGTCTCTGTTGGCTTAAACCCATGTCTGAGCAGTCTTCCCTGGTCAATATCCAACAATAGAAACATCTTTTTGAATAGTATTCTATTTGCCCAAATACTAATGCTGAGTAGGATGTCATGAAAGTATTTTAGCGTCTAGGGAGTAGGTGAAGAGGAAGCTCAAGTAATGTGAAAAATTCTCTGCCAGTTATTCTTTGTACAGAGGATTAATATCTAGAATATGTTTTGAGCTAAAAACAACAACAAAAGACACAAATGACACATTTGAAAATTGGGCTATGGACTTGAAGGTGAGTCAGGAGGGGATATGGGAGACGTGGAAGGAGGAAACAGAAGGAACAAATGTAATTATATTATAATTACAAAATAAAAAAATGGGCCTGAGATCTGAACAGTGACATCTCAACTTATAAAAACAAATGTCTAAGAATAACAAAAACATGATCATTGTCCCCAGTAATAATGGAATAGCCAATCAAAACAACTTTGAGATGTTATCCATCTTAAACCAGATAGAATGGCAAAGACCAACAAAACAGTGATGTGTTGGAGGGGTGGTTGAGTAAAGAGAACACTCACTCACTGTTGCTGGGATTACAGAATGGTGGAGCCACTCTGAAAATCAGTATGGAGAGTCTCAAAAAACTAAAACTAAATCCATCAGATTACCCAGCTATACCACTCCTTGGCATATACCCAAATGGCTCGACATCCATACCTACAGATACTTGCTCATTGCTGCTTTATTTACAATGTTTAAGAAATTGAAACAACCTGCATGTTCTACAATTGACAAAAGAATAGTGGACTTAATCATGTATTTAATCACCATTTCAAAATAAAGTCCAACTTTTGGTTTGGCAATGCAATTGATTTTCAGTATGCTTTGATAGCATTATGTCAGAATATGCAAATAAACAATAAACATATCACATGGACTTCAAGACACAAATTACATAATTACCTTTTTTTTTCATGGTTTATTTTTTATTTAAAAATTTCCATCTCCTCCCCTCCTCCTCCCCCTTCTCTCCCCGCCCCTCCACCCACACCCCCACTCCCTCCCTCTCCAGGCCATGGAGCATTCAGGGTTCCCTACTCTATGTTAAGTCCAAGGACCTCCCAACTCCCCCCAGGTCCAGGAAGGTGATCAACCGAGCTGACAAGGCTCCCACAGAGCCCGTCCATGCAGAAGAATCAAAGCCCAGTTTCATTGTCCTTGGCTTCTCAGTCACCCTCCACCATCGATCTCATTCAGAGAGTCCGGTTTGGCCGCATGTTCCATCAGTCCCATTCCAACTGGAGTTGGTGATCTCCCATTAGTTCTGTCCCACCGTCTCCATGGGTGAAAGCACCCCTCACGGTCCTGACTTTCTTTCTAACGTTCTCCCTCCTTCTGCTCCTCATCAGGAACTTGGGAGCTCAGTCTGGTGCTCCAATGTGAGGCTCTGTCGTTTTCTTCATCCATCGCCAGGTGGAGGTTCTATGGTGATATGCAAGAAATTCATCAGTATGGCTATAGGATCTGGCCTTTTCCGGCTCCCTCTCCTCAGCTGCCCAAGGAACTAGCTGGGGGCATCTCCCTGGAAACCCGGGAACCCCTCTAGAGTCAAGTCTCTTGACAACCCTCAGATGGCTCCCTTAATTAAGATATATGCTTCCCTGATCCCATATACACCCTTCCTGTATCCCAAGCATCCCATTCCCCCGAGCTCTCCCCATTCTCCCCTTGACGCTTTTCTCTTCCCATCTCCCCTTGGCCCTGTCTCACCCCAAACCCAAGTTCCCAATTTTTGCACGGCGATCTTGTCTACTTTCAATATCCAGGAGGATTACTATATGTTTTTCTTTGGGTTCACCTTCTTATTATCTTCTCAAGGATCCCAAATTATAGGCTCGATGTCCTTTAATTATTGCTAGAAACGGATTATGAGTGAGTACATCCCATGTTCATCTTTTTGGGTCTGGGTTACCTCACTCAGAATAGTGTTTTCTATTTCCATCCATTTGCATGCAAAATTCAAGATGTCATTGTTTTTTACTGCTGAGTAGTACTCTAATATGTATATATTCCACAGTTTCTTCATCCATTCTTCCACTGAACGGCATCTAGGTTGTTTCCAGGATCTGGCTATTACAAATAATGCTGCTATGAACATAGTTGAGCAGATGCTTTTGGAGTATGATTGGGCATTTCTTGGGTAAATTCGCAAGAGTGGGATTGCTGGGTCCAGGGGTAGGTTGATCCCGAATTTCCTGAGAAGCCACCACACTGCTTTCCAAAGTGGTTGCACAAGTGTGCATTCCTACCAGCAATGGATGAGAATACCCCTTACCCCACAACCTCTCCAGCAAAGGTTATCATTGGGCCTTTGCTCACCATAGGTGAGCATGAAGTTTCCAGAGAGCCCTGAGCAGGAGGGACATATTCTAAAATCCCTTGTTCTAGTGAAGAATCTTCCTGATCTCCTGGGAGGTTGGGCAAATGTCCTGAATAACTTAATGAAGATGGAAATTTTTCCCGAGGCCCTTGGGCAGATGACAAAAGTTCTTTTGCTCCCTGGGCAGCCTGGAAACAACACAGGTCTCCTGGTGCAGATGGTGAATGTCCAAGAAACCCTTGGCAGGATGGTGAAGTTCCTAGATACCACTGCTCAGATGTTGATGGTACTGGAGACCCTGGGGGAGATGGAAAGTGTTCTACAGCAAGAAGGCAGGAGGAGGCACAGGAATCTTTAGATAGTTTGGAGGACATAGGAGATGTCAGGTCCTCTTGCACTAATGGCAAAGTTTCAAGAAGTTTTTGTTTACATTTAGCCTTTCCCATAGACCCTTTGGGAGATAAGGAAGATTTCAAGGCTCCCAAGTCAGATTTAGAAATTGACAGATCCCCTTGGGTATAGGTAGAATTTTCTAGAGCCTTTGACAGAGATGGAGAATGTCCCTGAAGGCCTGGAACAGATGGTAAATGACACAGACCCTATGGGGCAGACAGAGAAGGCCCTTGGGCCTCTTGGGAAGATATGGAATGCTCACGAGGCCCTTGGTTAGAATGGCAAGGTTCCACAGTCTTTTGTTCAGATGTGGAACATTGTGGGGCCTTTTGGACAGATATGGAAGGCATAAGACTTACCTGAGAAGTACTTGTAGTGATGGATGTTTCTTTTGGAGCAGTAGAAGAAGATGCACATACCCTTTTTGAGGAAGGGAGGAGTATGAAACTGCCTTCCTCAGATGAGGAAGTTCCAAAGTCCCCTTCATCAAAAGGATCATCTCTCAACCTCTTTTTGGTAGAAATGGAACATCTAGGGCCCACGTCGGTAGAGGAAACATGTTTAATATTTACCTCCTGAGAAGGGATACTCATAAAACTCTCTTGTGTAGATGGGCCAGATGGTAAAGTGCCTTCATGAGATATGGTAGATCCTTGGGCCTCTTGCTCAGAAGGGGAAGGTGCTACTGTGTCAGGTATACATGTGCATATCTTTTACTACAGCTTCAGAATGAGGTGAAATTTCTAGAACCTGTGTAGGTGTGGTATACTCTAAAGTTTCCTGTGCATATGTAGTAGGTCTGAAATTCTCATGGGCATCTAAGAAAGTTACTGGAGCTCCCTGTGTAAATGTGGAAGTTTTAGGAACCCTTTTTTCAGGTGAAGAATGTAAAAAAAGCTTTGTAAAGAGATGTTAAGTTCTAGATACAGGTGGATGGACAAAACAGGTTCCAATGGCACTTGGGAAGATAAGGTAGAATTCAGAACCTTTGGGGTATTTGTTGGATGTTCTGGAGTCACTTGTGGGCATGTGGAAAGACTAACATCCCTTTGTGCAGATAGGGAACAACCTATAGCCTCTTGTGTAGTTGAGGCAGATTGCTGATACTCCTGAGTAGATGGAGAAATTTCCACAGCCTCCTGTGAAGAGTGCAGAGGTCCTGTGGGTGTTTGTGGGCAGGTCGAATCTGAGGAATCCCCATCTCTCAATGTGAAATTTGCAACGATGTTGAATTTGCTACAAATTTTTGTGTACATGTGTCACATCCAAAAGCCATTTCTAAGGATACGGATGAGTCTGGAACCTTGTCTGTAGATGTATCCTGTCCCACACTCCCTTTATCACATATGGTAGAAACCAAAACATGCTGGACAGGTTGTAAATGACCTGGTAATCCTGGTGTATATGTAGAAATTTCAAGAGCCTCTCCCACATAAAAAAAGTCCTAGAGACTCCTGAGGAAGAAGGAAAGGCTGTATTGTCTTAGCACCCTGGGTAGTTGTGGAGCGTGCATGGCTCACTTGAACTCTCTTGGCATATCTTTGGCTATTCTGTTTCAAAGGATGAATCAGAAGTGCCTTTTTGATTGGCAGGGTATATTTAGAGCCCTCTTGGTCTCATAGCGACACTGGAAATCCACCTTGCTTAGAAGGAGGATCTTTCCTTCTCTTTTTGCTATAGTAGGGATATCCATTGTCCATTTTTATATCTGGATTAGTTTTGAATTTTCCTTGTGAGAGAGCATAGGACTTTGACCTGCTTCTCTAGATGTAGACAATTCTGGAGTCCTCTTGACAGATACGTAAGGAATCAGAACCCCTAGGGAATTTGATGCAGGTGCTAGAAACCTTTGTGTATGTTGAGAAGGTACAAGGGTCCCTTGGGTAGACTTGGGAGTTCCTAGCATCTCTTGAAGATATAGGAAACTCTTTAGGGCCCCGTGTGAAGATAGCAATTGTTCTGGAATCCCTGATGTAGATGTAGATAGTTTTGTTTCTGTTTGGGTAGGCATGAGTGGTGTGAGGCTCACTTCGGGACTAGTGATAGGGCTTGGTCCTCCCTGTGCTGTAAAGGAAGATCTGAGCCCATTTTCTGGTGGAGGACATTTAAAGCCCTCTTGCTTTAATGGGGAAGTTATAAAATTCCCTTGGTCAGAGGAGGCAGAACTCAAGCTCACTTCAGCAGATATGGATTGCTTAGGGTCATTCTGGGGAGAGGGAAAACAGGCTTGGCTCTCTTCATGAGAGGGTATAGCTCTCTAGTCATCTTTGGCAGCTTTCAACGGTGTTAAACTCCCCTGGGGAGAGGGGTTAGGACACATTTCATTTTTGGGAAAATGAGAAATCAGTGATCACCCCTTTTGGAGAAAAACATGTGGAGCTGTCTTTGTCTAATGGGGCCTGCTGTAAGCCCCCTTGATCAGAAGGGGCTTGTCTAAAACTATTTGGTGGAGAATTGGAATGATGGGTTACCCCTTGGCTAGAGGTTGGACTTTTGAAAACCCATATAGAAAGGGAGACATGTTTGATTTTCCTTTCAGCAAAAGGGGGAGGTTTCTGTGATGCCTGGGAAGATATGGACTGCCCCATAGACCCTTGATCACATTGGGCTCCTCCCAGAACCTCTCCGGTGGATAAGGATAGTCCCTGACCATCTTGGGAAGAATTGAAGATCCCTGAGCTCCTTGGGTAGGGGAGGAAGGTTCCAGAGAACCTTGAAATTGTGGGGAAATTACCAGTCCACGTCGTTCAGTGGAAGAGTCAACAGAAGACGGCCCAGGCACTGTGTCATCCTCATTGACCTTTACACTGGCATCTCCACCACAGTGTCTTGGAAATGTTGCAGACACTTTGGTGCCTGAATGGTCGAAGTCCATAGGTTCTTCAAACACAGTAGACATATCCAGGCTTCTTTGCACCTTCCAAGGTCTGTGCACAGAAGTTGAGGCCACTCTTTTTCTAGTGGCTGGTGGCAAGGCAGATGGTCTGGGTTCCCTGCTCAGTGGGTTACTCCTGCAGTCAGGAACCTCTGGAGGAAGTAGCACTTGTTCTTCCTTGATCTCTTTCAGCTCTTTTAAAGGGTCCAGGGTCTTCTTACTGGATGTAGTCTTTATAAGAGCTCTAAGACTCCGCAGTGTATCTGCACTACCAGTGTTGGGGATTTTGAATGTTTTGTCCTCATAAGGCTTTTGGCACCTGAACTCATGCCTACCGAGCCAGTCGAAGCATGCCCAGAGGTGCAAAGTCCCTCGGGAATTTGGTGCTGGTCAAGTATGTCTCCCATTGGGGTGCACTGTCATAAATCCCTTGGGGGACACTGAAGGGGGTCCCAGGCCGGTGACCTCTGAAAGGGGTCCCAGGCCTATGAGGCAAATGCTTCCCCCATGGGGATAGGATGTCATCATCCCATTGGGGGACCCAGAAAGGGGACCCAGGACAGGATCCGCTGAAGGGGGTCCCAGGCCGGGGAGGCTGAGAAAACTGTGGTCTCTGGTCAGAGTGTGATGGACCAGCTGAGGCTCGCTGGCCTCTCTCCACAGGTTTGGCCATTTAGCCAATAAAGTCGTTGAAAAATAAAAAGGGAAATTACCCCTCGCAAGGGGCAGCGAATGTACTTGCCAATGGTGACTCACGGCAAGCAGCAGCAAAGCAATATCCTCAGAGAGAGGCTCTCCTTCCCGAGAACTGTGGACACGTCCTGTAGGTGAAGCACACAGAACTCGAGTGACGGTTGGTCTCAGAAATTGAGCAAAGCTTGAGAGCTGCACTTGGAATGGATGTCCTTGGGCTGGCATGGGCCAGTCCCAATCTGTCTCAGCTGGTGGTTCTGCATGCACTAGCCAGGCAAACATCCAAGCTTTCTGAATGAGGAGAGCACATTGGACCCTCTCTTCTTCATTAGGGTCTAGAGTGCTAGGTAGTCTGGTGCCCACTGTCAGTGACTATTGAGGAGGAAACATGATTTGAAAGGCAAGGGGTGCTTGGGAGACTTTGCTTTCGGGTTCCTCTTATACCAATCTGGTCCCGCTGTCAGGAGGTTGTCAGTGTTGCAGTTAGGTTTGTTTGAGCCTCATAACTGAATGAGAAAGTGTGATCCAGGCGTTTTCTTCTCAGAGACTGTGGGGGCCAGGCAATCACTGGTTGTGCTAGGGAAAGAATAAGTAATATTGCTTGAATAGAGCAGAGGATGTCTGGAGCTGATCTTACAAATTGTACTCTGTATTTTAAAGATGGCCTATACAGGGATTTTCTAGTAAATTGGTGACAACTTCTGTGAAGGACTTCTGGTATGCTGAAATGCATCTCTAGACTGCTTAATAGAACTTACTGCAGTGCTATTATTATATAAATGTTAGTATATATGTATGTATGTATGTATGTATATATATATATATTAGAGAATAAGGATAAGAAAAATAATCTTATAGTTCAAATGCATGTTGTTTATCAAATACTTTTATCTGCTTTTGGTTAAGTTCACCAATTCAGAACACAGACACAGTTGGACTCCCTAATGTAGCCCTTATGGCCTTAAGCAATTGCTTTGTCTTGGTTTACATGTTGGGTGCTATAACATTTACATATTTGATTGTTTTGGAAGGTCATATAATTTCCCTGAAGTCACAACATGACTAAGGGCTCACATTAATGGCTCTGCATGGGCCATTCACTTCCATTCTAATGATGAAACTGAAGTATAGTTACACAGAATTATTTTGGAAACCCTTAGAGAAGTTGATTCTTTGAAAGGTCATGTTTATTGAGCAGTTGATATACTGAGAAAGTGTAAATTTGAGGATATGGATTAAGACGTTATCTTAATGATAGAGAAACTTGCTTTGCTTGTTGCACGTTTTTCCAATTTTACTTTGAGCACCTTTTGTTCTTGCTGGATGAAAGGCTTTTGTTTATTTCTTTCAGTGCTATATCTGATTTTTGTAAAGGGTTGCTCTCTCCCTTTGGCTACACAGACAATATGGCTTAAGAATCATTGGGGCACTTTTCTATCATCTAATTATCTTCCTGTGCCATTGTCTTAGTGATTTGGCACAGGCTTTCTCCTTGAAATTTTTGAAAACTTCATCACTCCCTTTCTTTAACCCTAATTTACCTCACTAATTTCATTTTGAAAGATATGTTTCTCCAGGAATTTTATAGTTCACCGTGTTTATCCACATACTATCACATATCATAACTCTCGTATACCTTTCAACCATTTATCTGAATTTTCTGTTGGTCCCTTGAGGTCCTTGGAGACATTGAATTTGCACACCAGCATAATGCTTCTAGGCATTAAGAGATTTAAAAGGTTACACTTTGATAAGGTTATTCAACTACAAGAACCTTAATGTATGGTAGATTTAATAATGAAAATAACTGAATAGTACACTTTTGTAGCATTTAACTCAGTAATTAACATTCTTTTCTAAAGTGTTTATATCTTATTCATTTTGTCAGCATACAAGGAAATGAGTTTCACTACAGCAGTTTCATACATATGCTCTTATTGTTAGCAAGGATGTTTTCTAGACCACATGTGTCCTTTCCTTTCCAGTGTTGGTCCTGTCTAACTATCCACCTGTTAGTATTCAGGCATGTGTACTGGCCTGAGCTTGGGGTGAATGTCTTCAACTGTAGTCACTCAGAGCTCCTTCTGTGCACATTCACTACATTCCCTTTTAAAAGAACCATGCCAACCTCCTATCTCTCTCTTTCTCTCTTTGTCTTCATCTGTCCATCTGTCCCCCCCTCTCTTTCTCTCCCTCCCTCTTTCTTCTCTCTTCTCCTCTCTACTCCTGTCCCCAGAAGCCAGGCTCCCCCTCTCCCCTCCCTCTTTTCCCATTCACTTTCCTCCAATTAAAAAACCCTCTACCCGAGCTCGTCGCATGGCATCTTTCTCGCACAAGCCACTTTTTCTCAATTAGAGCACACCTGTGTGCCTTCATGCTATTTCTCCTGGCAGGATCTTTTTGGGAACAAGAAGACACCATCTGAGGTAGCCTGCCTTCATTTACCCTGCCTACTTATGTTCCTCTAACCCCACCTTGTGTGTGTCTATGTATGTGTGTGTGTCCATGTATATGTGCGTGCGTGTATGTGCACATGAGCATACCTACATTTGTGTGTTATTGGCATGAATGTGTAGTGTGTTTTTATATATGTAGGTGCACATGTGAATGGGTATATGTTTGTATGTGTGTATGTTCATGTAGAGACCTCATGTTGATTTTGATTGTCTTTGAAGACTCTACACATTATTGTTTTTTTACTGAAACAAACATAATTTGGTTTGTCTAGCTAGTTAGCATGTCCCTTGTGATCTCTGGTCTCTAACTCTCTAAAGTACAGATGAGCAACCACACTTACCATTTATTTGGGTACTGCAAATTTGAACTCTTTTTCATATGTGTGGCAAGTGCTTTATCCACTGAACTATCTCCTTGCACCTATTATTTTTAATGCTATTAAAAATTGATTTTATTTCCTTTATTTATTTCTCAGAATGTTCTTTGTTGACATATAGAAAAGCTTCTGATGTTTAGGTTGATTTTGTATACTGTTACTTTGCTGAAAGTGTCTATATGTGAGTTTTCTACTGAAGACTTTAAGGGATAGATTATATTAGCTATAAATAGGGAAAATTTGACTTCTTCCTTTCCTTTTTGTATACCTGGTGGAATGTAAACTGGTTCCAACTGTATAAATCAGCACATAGGTTTTCAAAAATAAAAATAGAATTATTATAAGACCTAAATAAAATACTTCTAGACAAATACTCAAAAGACCCTAAGTCTTACTTCTGACATACTTGCAATTCATGTTTATTGCCATAATATTCACAATAGTTAAATGGAACCATTCCTTTCCATTATGAGATGAATAGATAAAATGTAATATATATACCCAATGGAATTTTATTCCACTGAAAAGATTGTTGAAATCATGGCATTTGGAGGGAAATGGATAGAATTGAAGTAAAGAGAGAATTATCAGAGTTTTTTCTCATATGTGGAATTGAGACTTAATTTTTATATATTAGTATACATATGTGTGGTTATATGGTATAGGACATAAAACAAGAAAATGAAGCATGAGAGGAGAGAAGAGATCTACAGGGGTAAAATTAAGAAGTGTAATAGAATACATATGACAGAAAGGGGTGCTTACTAGTTACAGTTTTATTAATGAGATAAAGCACCTTAACCAAGGCATTTGTGGAATGGAGAAGTTATTTGTCTACCTATGGTTCCAGGGGGAAATGATTTCATCAGGGTGGGGAAGTATATCAGCAATCAGCAAGCATGGTACCTGGAATAGGAGCTGAGAGCTCACATCTCAAACCACAAGTAAGAGACTGAGAGAGTGAACTTGAAATGGTGTGAGTCTTTCGGCTTTCAAAACAACATACCCCTAGTGACATAATTTCTTTAGGAAGGTCATACCTCCTAAAACACCCTCAAACAGCCAAAAGCTAAGGACCAAGTATTCAAATGCCTGAGACTATAGGAGACGTGTCACCACCACAGGATGACTATTGAGGGAAGCAATGAACCAGTAGGAGGGAGTCATGGGATCTGGGATGTCACTACAGGAGGAAGAACAACACGGAAAAGGGAAGAGTAGAGAGACAGCTTAGCAGTTAAGGGAACTGGCTGCTCTTCCAGAGGACCTGGGTTTGATTTCCAGATCTACATGTTGGCTCACAATTATCTGTAACTCCAGTTCTAGTGGGGTATGATACCCTCTTCTGACTTCTTCAGGCACCAGGCATGTATGTGGTGCACAGACATATGAGCAGGCAAAATACCCATACACATAAAAATAAATAAGAAAGGGGAGTGAAGGAAAATGCCATAATGAATCTCACTTTGTATGCTAAATTTTAAGCCTCATAAAGTATGCGTATGTTCATTGTCTGCATATTTGTATAATTTCTGTGCTTTTATTTTTATTTCCTCAAACTGTTTTTATTGTTTTGCATTTGTTAAGATTTAATTTGCAGAGAAAACCAACACATGTGGTATATTTTAGAAGAGATTCCATAGGGTGCCAAGAAGAACATGTATGCCATTCCAATTTACTAAAGTATTCTCTAGGTATGTGTTATCTAGGTATGTATCGTCTAGTCCAGATCTGATATTTCTTTGATAATTTTAGTTTATATGATGTGATGTTTTCTGTGGATTGCCAATAGGACATATAATAAAGAAAAGGAGCCTATGTGCATGCCTTTGAGGGATTATCTAGATTAAGTTATCCTCTGTGTGTGTCTGTCAGGATATATTGGGGGGTGTCTGTCAGGATATATTGGGGGGTGTCTGTGTTGGGCGGTGGGCTCTGAGTTCCTAGAAATGCCAAGCAGGCCAGTCAGAACGAGGGTACTGCCACTTCCATATGGTTCCTACAAAATTCTCTCATCCATCAACCTGCAGGTAAGATACCGGCCACCCCACAAACACGCACCATGTACTGGACCACACCGTGCTTATGCCCACATCAGTTGGAACTGAAGGATGGAGCCTTAAAAGTCTTCACCTATGTGCCATCATACCATACGCCTTTAACCCTGAGCTGACCAACAGAACTGTTACACACTATGACCTCTGAGGAACTTCTTATGGCCTGTTCCAGTACTTGTCTCCTGGCCAGGGATAAAGTATAAACCAAACCAAACACACACACACACAGGCACGCACGCACGCACGCACGCATGCACGCACGCATGCACACACGCACGCACGTGCGCGAACACACACGAGTTTAAAGTTAAAGGAGGCCAGGTCGTACCCTCTGTTAATTTCAGAGCCTTTTCTGAGTACTCTTGTAGCTGAGATAATGCCTGGACAGTGCAGAGCAGGAAAAGGGGCTTTTTGACCCTTGACGCTGTGACTTCTCCCCGGATATTATGTAGGGTGGCCTAGACAGCAGAAGGCAAGTATATGCCACCTGCATGGGTGACCCTTATCAAAGAGAGGGAATTTGTCAGCGGCAGCAAGGGCAGTGAATCCTGGGCTGGATAGTACCCAGAGGCCTGCCTGGTCAATTTGGGCACCCTACATTCCACATCCTGATCTGGCTACTTCTGCTAGGATTCCCCCAAAGCCACCACACCGAATTGAGCTTAGTGCCCACTGGGAATGCACAAGAAGGTGGTACATGATGATGTTAGCAGCAGGTACCTTCTGTCAGACCCCTTGTAGGGTGCTGGGGATGTAGCTGTGGGGCAGAAACCTCTTCTGGCAGGTACAGGTCCCTGAACTGCAAGCCCAGCATGGCTCAAGGAGAAAGCCATTTCTCAGGAAAAAGCAAAGCAAAGAAAGGAGGGCCCTGCAGAAAGACAGGAAAGAGGATGACAGGGAGGGAGTTATGTGGATCACAGACATTTTGCCACAATGGTTACCTGGCCCTGAGACCCTGAGCACCTGTCCAGAGATGCTGGGCAGTGTGTGCTGTTTCATGAAAGGAGCTCTGTGTGCTGCTGGGGAGACTGAGCCAAAAGCTAGAGGTTCCCTGTACGGGCTTGTGCACATGATGTGGGCTGGTGGGCACCAAATGGTCACCAAAGGAACCCAGAGGCAGCACAGGATGCAGAATCCCCTGTAGAGAGATTCTCTAACCATGCCAGATATGGTGACTTCAGGACCTGAGAGGATGTGCTTTCCTTGCCCAGCAAACCAAGGGCTGTGGTGGGAACGCAGTTCCCCTGGGTCCGGTTACTCCCACACCACTCATGGGTCACAGAGACTGCAGGAGACTGACTTAGGCACAGTGGGGGCACTATGGGAGCCATTCTTTAGTCAGCCCTCAACCATGTCAGCAGAAGCACTGGGGAGCTGCTGGCGGGATCGGCAAAACAATTCTGCTTGATGGCAGCAGTGCACCGAGAATGCCAACTGTCACAGGGCATGGGTGCACTCCCTCTGCCTTTTCCAAAGTGAAAATAAAGGAAACCCATTGCACCACACTCCTAGATGGCCACCAAACAAACAACTAGGCCAGGGCTGGCTAGAGATGGGTCTCTGGGCCTGCTGCAAGCGATCCAAGGGCCTGTGGACCTAGAGGGGTGGAGAAGTTCTGTGATGGACCTCAAAGGCTTCTCCACCACACTGCCTTGAGACACTTGGCTTTGTGGTTGCTGCCAGCCCCTGAAAGTTCTTCATCTGGGGGAGGGACCATGTGAGATTTCCCCTTTCAAGTTAGCATGTTTATTTATATCATTGCTCAGGTCTTGTTTAGGTAGCCATATTGTT
Source organism: Arvicola amphibius (assembly GCF_903992535.2). Classification (NCBI taxonomy): domain Eukaryota; kingdom Metazoa; phylum Chordata; class Mammalia; order Rodentia; family Cricetidae; genus Arvicola; species Arvicola amphibius. The sequence continues at coordinate 114,763,926 of NC_052065.1, forward strand.
GAGGTATCACAGGTAGAGCTTTCCTGTCATTTCAGGAGATGCAATCTGATACCCAGGCCCTTTCAGACTGCCTGTCACTTCTTCCATAATGTTTCCTGACAACCTCGCCGAGATTCTGTGTCCTGTGATGGAGTCTCAGAGATTGGTTGGCACAATGTGCATGCCAGAGCTAAAGTGAGCAGGCCACGCCCCCACCTGTCATGCCTTCCCCTTTCCAGGCTGCCTGGTGAACCTGTCTGACTGAGGAGAAAGCCTTATGAAAGGGAGTGTGGTAGGAAGTAGTCTCTAGGTGAGTGGGTGATCTTGGTGGGCTGAAATTCTGTAAGCTTCAGTGGGTGAGAACACTGGCTCTGAGGAGCTCCGTGACCATTGGCAGAGGAGGGTATGGGTGCATGAGGCAAGGCCTCGGAGGGCTTGGGAGGAGATACCCGGTTGCCTAGCCTAGGCCACAGATGAGAGGAGGCTCTTGAGGGCAGTGGCTTCCCTCAGGTCCAGAGAGGGGCTTAGGGAAACCCTGTGTGACGTAAGGGGAGAGTGCAGACCGTTCACAGCTATATCTCTGCCTTGTATAATTCCGTATTAACACTGGGGCTCCTGAGCTCCTCCTGTGTCCTCGAAATACCAAGCCAGCAGGGTTGTCTCCTGAGTCTGTGGCACAGGTTCATTTCTGGTGGCTGAATCAGTACTGAATTGCTTAGTCCTCCTGACCGTACACCAGTGCAAGGTTACTCAGGCCCGGGAACATAGGCCACAATTTTGCCTGCCCCCACCCCCTTCCAAATGCAGGAACCAAGCAGAAGGGGTATAAGTGGAGGTGTGCAGGACAGAGTCAGCTTCACATTCATCAGTGGAGAAGGGACAGGATAGGGTACCACACCGTTGTAATCCTCCATGAACCTCCCTGCTCCATCGCAGAGAAAAGATGCCCTGTTTCTCTTCCCATGGACCCTGGTACTTCTTTCTGTGACTCTCATTTAATTACTGGAACTTTTGTATGTAGTTGCAATTGCAAGTTGTAGAAGTTGGGACAAAAACCGGGGCACAATAGACATGCCACCCAAGGAGAAGAAGGCTACAAGCAAAACTCCAAAGTGCCCAAGGGATTCTCCCGATTCTCAATCTTATGATGACTTGATGACTTGAAGCATGGTGTTCCCCAAAGGCTAGGTACAATCAGAAGGTTTTGGGAAAGGATGCACCTACCCCAGAGGACAGTTTGACTGATCTCTTGGCAAGTGGTGCATAAGGGCAGCTCAGGGCCAGGATCATTGTTTCAGATTGCAGGATGTTTCCAACTCTGAAAGTGGGTATTTCTATGTATCCCAAACATGGTTTGTTGACTTTAGGGTCCCCCTTGATCTTCTAACTCCAGGACTCCTAGCCTAAGCCATCCTCTCTTCCAGCTTGTCTCCTGGCAAGGACAAGACTTAAAATTACTTTAACTCTGGAAGGCTTGTACAAATGCCTAACTAAAATATCCCCAGGCACGTACCTATTTTAATCTCACTTGTACACACATTCTGGATTTAAAAGTACTTTTCCTGTCTAGGATGCCTAGAAATTCTATAGACAACTTATTTTGTATTTTCTTTCTCTTCAATGTAGTAGAAAACCTCACGGTTGATATCCGTGATGACAGTGCTTCATCAGATCAAGGTGAACAGCAGGCGAGGTGATAAATGTAAAGTACTGTCTGTTTGTCATTAGAAGATAGTTTCAGAAAATTCAACTCTTCTTTGTTAAACACCACATATTTATTTCCAAATAAAATGAATTTTCATATCTTATTTAAGAATTTTGTACTTTTTTGTCTCTAAGGAATCTTTATTTTTAACATCAGAGAAAGCACATACACATTTTGTTCATGTTAGTAAGGGAATAAGAAAATGTAAAGAAATGAATAAATGTAAGAACAGTTAAACAAGTTGTAATACATTCACATATAAAACATACAACTATGAAGTAAGTTGAACATGTCTATGAATATCATTATGAATAAATCCAGAAAATTTTGTCATTTAAAGTAAATTACCATGGATAAATAAATAGAAATGAACAAATTAAAAGACTTTAATATTTGTTTATGCATGCACTAAACGTAAAATAAAAATAATATATGTACTACTTAATTTACCACATAATTGTTTCTAACTATATATAGCTTAGAGATATGTGATTTGGCATAGCTATATAATAGGCTTTAATTATGCTTACAGTATAATATTCATTTTTATTTTGTTTTATGTTTATGTTTTGGAGATTAAATGTTACTGTGATTGCAGGTGAACTATAAAAAAGTGAGAGTAATATATGGGAGTATTTGGAAGGGAAAAAAGGAAAGGGAGTGTAATTACAATACCAAAAACATAAAAGAAGCAATTTAAACTCTTTTAATACCAAAATCTTACACATTCAGTTTTTGAACACAGAAAACTGAATTTGTCAGCATATTCATATTGCATTTTTTGAGTATAAATTATCCTGGGGTCATTTGAGTGGCATCAGCATCATCACAGGTCCTTTTAAAACTGGGAAATTTAGGCAGACATTGAGTCACAGGAGGACTAAACTAGGAAAAAAATGCATAAATAAAGGTAGGTTGTTGTTTTTTTCCTGAACATTCAAAAGGTGAAAGGAACCATCATAGGAATGCAGGCAGCCACAAGACACCAGAAAAGGCAAAAATCTGAATGAATTGAACATGAAGCTGACAACAATTGTAGCGTATCCCAGGCAAAGAATATAACAGAATTATAAGATGTCTCTAAACATGACAAGCATTTTATTAAAACCTAAGTGAAATTTACTTATGAAATCACAGAACAAATTTGTATAAAATTTGAATTATCGAAATTTAAAAAATTTAAAATTTTACAAATTTGTGTAAAATTTGTATGAATTTTGAATTTCTTAATATGCTAACGTTATATTACATGCATCTAGGAATATAATTACATATATGTGTGTATTACAGTTTTACTAAACAACTTACATTTGATGCTTAAACTTTTGCAAGAATGTCTGTTGAAAGTCCTTTAGATGTCATCCTGAAAGATTTTTATTGATACTAAAGAATTATTCTTCTAACTCAAACTATTATTGTGAAAAGAGAAGAAACAATTATAGAACAGAATCAGCCAAGATAACATAGTAATGTCCTAGTCACAGTAAATACTAGTCTACTCATTTACTCTTAAGTTTTATATGACTATACTACTATGGAAGTTAACCTGGTAGTAAAAAAAAGAATTTGCTTTTTGATTTTCCATCACTTTGACAGTTTCATTCTGCTCTACACAAAAGTTAACATCCACTGAAATTAGTGATAACATGAAAAAAAGAATGAGTCAAAGAAACCACAAAAAATAGAATGGGGATGAGAGAAAAAAGGAAATGGGAGAGAAGAAAGAGGTGAATCTGTTTCTTGTGTTGTGGAGCAGATAACTCCAGAGCCTTGTACAGTGAATGCTTTATTATTGAGCTATACACCCAGTGCCTAGCTACAAGATTTATCATCTTTGGGTAAGTCTAATGTTGATTACATAACCCCATGTCGAAATTACTGTAGAAACTTTAGTGCAATTTACTGGATGACAACTGGACCTTAATAAAGCTGTTAAAATGACCTAGCCAAAAAAAAAAAGAGGTGAATCTGGACTTCCTAGTTAGTTAAAGCTGAGCAGAGTTAAAGAGAGATGTTGAATCTGGAACTCATTTACCTGTTGTTATATTTATTTGTTAACGTTTATAAAAAATCAAATAAAGCAACAATAAATACGATTTAAAAATGCTATGAAAGAATAAGCCTCCTTAGAGGGAACCAACTAACAGTCCAACATAGCTATGACACCTATAAACTTGAAAGACCAGTTCAGTAACACAATGGTGTAGTGAATGAGCTGCGGGCAGGCCTGCTTTTCATCCTGCCCAGCTCCCGGCCACCGGCCAGCTTATACTCCAAAATAACATCACTCAAATTGTATTCTTTTAAACACTGCCTGGCCTATTAGTTTCAGCCTCTTACTCACATCTTGACTAACCCATATCTAATAATCTGTGTAGCACCACAAAGTGGTGTCTTACGGGGAAAGATTCAGCATGTCTGAATGGCTGGCTCCATCGCATCTCTCTCCCTGAGCAGAGGCATGGCAGTCTGTCTAACTTAGGAGAGGCGTAGCATCTGACTGAGCCATCTACCTGACTTCCTTCTTCCTGTTCTGTCTACTCCGCCCACCTAAGGGCTGGCCAATCAAATGGGCCAGGCAGTTTCTTTATTAGCCAATGAGAGTCCTCCATCATTTCCCCTTTTTCTGTTTAAACAAAAAAGAAAGGCTTTAGCTTTAACATAGTAAAATTACATATAACAAAACAGTTATCAAGTAAGAATTACAGTTACAATATTTATATCTATTTTATCTTTTATCATAACAAAGGAAAACAACTATAACTATTCTTCAACTCCATCAAAGACTCCAGAAGGACACAATATTACCTAGGTGAACAAGAAGTAAGCTACTTCCAAAACTCTAGAAAAGACAGAGACAACTCGCTGCCTGGACAGTCACCCAAAGATCCTCTGTACCGTTGGGGCATCCATCTTCGGCCTACAGGCCCATAGTATCCAGCAGACATTTCCATGAAGCAGGAAATTTCAAAGGCAGTTCAGTTAGTATCTGCTGTATCCTGCAGAATGTCTCACAGACTCTTTCATGAATCAGGAACCCCGAAAGATCATCTCACTTTTAGGCAAGTTCAGCAGTCCTCTCTCTGAGGGTTCTCTATGTCCACTTTATGCAATAGTCCAGGCAAGAGCAGTTTCTTGCCCAAATGGCTGTCAAACTCCATAAGGATCCTCTTCGATGCCCATCATCCTCTTGAATTAGATTGGTGCTGCCAGGATCTGATGTGTCTCATTGTCATGAAAAGCGTTAAGTTATTAAAACATTTAAGTGGAATATTCTGTAGTCTTTGAAAGATATTAGGAATGCCTATCTAACTGAAATATATCTCTATATATCTAGAAAATCTAACAAGACTATAAGCTTTACTACTATCGATGATTATCCATTAACAACCTATATTTCTTAATTATATATTACATTTTTAAAATGAAGTACACAATCACAATACCTTAATCAGTATCAAAAATACATATACATATAACAAAATTGACCTTAAATCTCTATCAATAAAGCAAAATCTATACCAATGCAAATTATTCATATCTATATCATATCCCCCTTAAATGTAAAAGAATATTTACAAACAATATTTGGGAATATAAGCGCAGTTATTTCTCTCCAAACTGCTTCCTGCTGAATGGGGACGCTGTTCATCAGATCTTTCATGGTGTAACCTGTGTGCTAGGTACAGCTCAGTCGGCAGTTGAGTGAAGTAATTTTTGAGGGTGTTCACAGCAACCTTTCAGGAGGGCGTGGTCTATCATACCATATTGGTATAGAAGCAATCCATAGGGTCTCATTTTCTGTAAAAACAAAAGAAGAATCTCTTTTCCAAAGTATCATATCCTTAGATCCAAATTCTGAAGTCAAGGTATTTTCAAGATATCTTTCTTGGATTAGTTCAGCAGCATTTATAAACAAATATCTTTTAGCAGCTGTTGCTTCTTCCTCAGCATTCAAACAATTCAAAGAGAGCATAATAGTACACAGTATCAAGATTCTCTGTGTATTTTCCATCTTTATGTGGCTTTACTTTAACCTCTATTTCGTTTATTTTTACTTTTATTTTTTTTGAGACAGGTTCTCTATATATCTTTGTCCTGGAATAACTCTTTAGACCAGGCTGTCCTTGAACTCACAGAGATCCACTGTCTCAGCCTGGGATTAAAGGTGTGTGCTACAACACTTTGAACTCACGGAGATCTGCCTGTCTCTGCCTCCCAGGCATTGGGATTAAAGGCGTGTTCTGCCACACCTTGAAGTCACAGAGGTCAATTTACCTCTGTCTCCCAAGTGTTGGAATTAAAGGTGGTATTACCACACCCAACTACTCTTTCTATCTTTTTTCTTTTTTACTTTTAAGAACTTTAACCTTTAGCCTGCATATATTTTTTAAAACACTGTAAATCATTTAGACGTTTTCTTCGACTTTGGATCTTTCTTTTACTGTATATCTCTCTTTTTCTGACTACATGAGTCTTTAATTTACCAAACAATTTTGGTAGGACTAAAGCCGTGACTTTGGCGGCTAGATCCAGCCCATTCCCTAGCTTTCCAGCCTCATGGCAGAGGTACCACAACTCTATGGTGGTTCAAGGTACCTGCCAGCAAGCAAGCTGCTGTTAAGCAGTGTTAAACAACACTCAAAAGCTGCATGGTCAGGATCGCCTGCTTGAAAGAGTCAGAGTTTGCCCTGGTAGGATGACCCAGAAAGCCGGCATTTTAAAACAGCACAACTTTTTTCCTGCTACAGCTGAAAACTGAAAAATACATGTTCAGACCCGAGAAATTGCTGCTACCAAGAAGCCATGCTTTACTCTATTCTTTCCCAAGCTTTCTCAGGCTTTCTGTGGACTCAGTTATCCACGTGGGCGCCATTCTGTAGTGAATGAGCTGCGGGCAGGCCTGCTTTTCATCCTGCCCAGCTCCCAGCCACCGGCCAGCTTATACTCCAAAATAACATCACTCAAATTGTATTCTTTTAAACACTGCCTGGCCTATTAGTTTCAGCCTCTTACTCACATCTTGACTAACCCATATCTAATAATCTGTGTAGCACCACAAAGTGGTGTCTTACGGGGAAAGATTCAGCATGTCTGAATGGCTGGCTCCATCGCATCTCTCTCCCTGAGCAGAGGCATGGCAGTCTGTCTAACTTAGGAGAGGCGTAGCATCTGACTGAGCCATCTACCTGACTTCCTTCTTCCTGTTCTGTCTACTCCACCCACCTAAGGGCTGGCCAATCAAATGGGCCAGGCAGTTTCTTTATTAGCCAATGAGAGTCCTCCATCACAATGGGTTGAGTAGTCATTCTTACATTCTTATATCCTGGCTGTAAACAGTAGCTCTCTTAACTGCTTTTCATTTTTTTCAAGTAATTTATTCTAATAAAAATGCTGCCCACATGAATAATCATGATTCTTTGCCCCAATGTTCTCAAGATTTTTTTTATTAAAAATTTCCACCTCCTCCCATTTCTATCCCACTCACCCCCTCACGCTCCCTCTCCAGTCCTAAGAGAAGGCAGGGTGTCCTGCCCTGTGGGAAGTCCAAGTTCCTCACCCCTCCATCCAGGTCTAGGAAGGTATGCATCCAAACAGACTAGGCTCGCACAAAGCCAATCCATGCAGTAGAAGCAAAACCCAGTGCCATTGTCCTTGGCTTCTCAGTCAGTCCTCACTGTCAGCCACATTCAAAGAGTCCAGTTTGATCACATGCTCGTTCAGTCCTAGTACAGCTGGCCTTGGTGATCTCCCATTAGATCATTCCCACAGTCTCCGTGGGTGGACACACCCCCTTGCTGTCCTGACTTCCTTGTTCATGTTCTCCCTCCTTCTGCTTTTCACCTGGGCATTGGGAGCTCAGTCCAGTGTTCCATTGTGGGTTTCTATCTATCTCCATCCATCGCCAGATGAAGGTTCTATGGTGATATGCAAGATATTCATCAGTGTGGCTATGGGAGAAGGCCAATTCAGGCACCCTCTCCTCTGCTGCCCAAGGACCTAGCTGGGGACATCCCCTTGAACACCTGGGATCCCCTTTATAGCCAAGTCTCTTGCCAACCCTAATATGGTTCCCTTAGTTAAAATATCTTGTTCCTTGTTCCCATATCCACCCTTCCTCCATCTCATCCATCCCATTCTCCCAAGCTCTCCCCCATCCTAGCTTCTCCCTTCTCTCTCCACGTCTCCCCTTCCCCCCCAACCCACCCCCACCCTCGTGCTCTGAACTTTTGCCCAGCGATCTTGTCTTCTTCCAGTATCTAGGAGGATGAATATATGTCTTTCTTTGGGTTCACCTTCTTTTTTCGCTTCTCTAGGATCACAAATTATAGGCTCAGTGTCCTTTGTTTATGGCTAGAATCCACTTATGAGTGAGTAAATACCATATTCCTCTTTTTGGGTCTGGGTTATCTCACTCAATAAAGTGTTTTCTATTTTCATCCATTTGCATGCAAAATTCAAGATGTCATTGATTTTACCACTGAGTAGAACTCTAAAGGATATATTGCCACACCTTCTTTATCCATTCTTCTATTGAGGGGCAGCTAGGTTGTTTCCAGGTTCTGGCTATTACAAATAGTGCTGCTATAAACATAGTTGAAAAATGCTGTTGTAGTACGATTGGGCATCTCTTGGGTATATTCCCAAGAATGGAATTGCTAATCCTGAGGTACATTGACCCCCAGTTTCCTGAGAAACAGCCACACTGATTTCCAAAGTGATTGCACAGGTTTGCATTCCCACCAACAATGGATGAGTGTTCCCCTTACTCCACACCCTCTCCAGCCTAGGCTATCATTGGTGTTTTTGATTTTAGCTATTCTGACAGGTGTAATATGGTATCTCAAAGTTGTTTTGATTTTCATTTCCCTGATTGCAAAGGAGGTTGAGCATGACCTTAAGTGTCTTTTGGTCGTTTGAACTTCTTCTGTTGAGAATTCTCTGTTCAGTTAAGTACCCCATTTTTAATTGGGTTAATTAGAGTTTTTACGTCTAGTTTCGTTATATATTTTGGTGACCAAACCTTTGATGTGGGGTTGGAGAAGATCTTCTCCCATTCAGTAAGTTGCCTTTTTGTCTTAAATACAGTTTCCTTTGCATTACAGAAGCCTCTCAATTTCAGGAGGTCCCATTTATTCATTGTTGCTTTAATTGTCTTAGATACTGGGATTCTACATAGGAATTGGTCTCCTGTGCCCATGTGTTGCAGATTACTTCCCATTTTCTCTTCTATCAGGTTCAGTGTGATCAGATTAATACTGAGGTCTTTACACCATTTGGACTTGAGTTTTATGCACAGTGATAGATATGGATCTATTTTCATTCTTCTACAGGTTGACATCCAGTTATGCCAGCACCATTTGTTAAAGATGCTTTCTTTCTTCCATTGTGTACTTATGGCTGCTTTGTCGAAAATCAGGTGTTCATAGGTTTGTGGGTTAATATTCGGGTCTTTGATTCATTTCCATTGGTCAACATCTCTGTTTTTATGCTAATACGAAGCTGTTTTCATTACTGTAGCTCTTCTATAATAGCGTTTGATGTCAGGGATAGTAATGCCTCCGGAAGTACTTTTATTGTATAAGATTGTTTTGGCTATCCTTGGGTTTTTGTTTTTCCATATAAAGTTGATTATTTTTCTCTCAAGGTCTGTGAAGAATTTAGGTGGGATTTTGATGGGGATTGCATTGAATCTATATACTGCTTTTGGTAGATTGCCATTTTTACTATACAAATTTTACAGCAAATTAAAGAGGGGAAGCCGCCACAGCAGAGCTCAGAAGAAAATAAACATGGAGACTCTTCAGATGACGTGTCCAATGGTGACTCCATAAGAGATCGGCCTAACTCTGTCAGACAGACTGGCAATACAACAAGAAGTGGTCAGAGAGGAAATCAGTCCTGGAGGGCAGTGAGCCAGACTAATCCAAACAGTGGTGATTTCAAATTCAGTTTAGAGACAAATGTTAACCTTAATAATGGAAGCCAAACCCCAGAGAATGAAAATGAACCAACTGCTACATGTCTTAGTGTAGAAAACATGGACAGCAGCAGCCAAAGGCAAGTGGAAAATTCAGGATCTGAGACATCATCTGCCAGACCACCTTGCTGAAGCATTAACAGAAGTGTCATCCACCAGAGGTCGGAGGAGGGCAAGAAGCTGGAAACCCGAACACCAGAGAAGAACCAGAGTCAGAGCTGAAACAAGTCGGACTCTGCGCCCAGCAAATGAAATTCCACGAAGATCTCATCATAGCATCTCATCTCAGACTTTTGAGCACCCTTTGGTAAATGAGATCGAGGGAAGTTCTAGAGCCCCTCGCCATGGGACTTTGAGACCGCAGATAACTGGACCTGAGATGCTAGGTAGAGGTCTTTTTGCGGCTTCTGGGTCAAGAAATTCTGCCGCTCAAGGGACAAGTTCTTCAGACACCGGTACCAATGGTGAAGCGGCAGGATCTGGTCAAAGACCTCCAACCAGAGACCTTCAAGTCAGAACAAGAGTTCTACTGGGAGAATACCAGCAGAGAGATGGCATAGCTAGCAGAACTCGGTCAAGGTCTCAGACCCCAAACAACACGGTCACTTATGAAAGTGAACGTGGAGGTTTTATACGCACCTTTACACTTTCTGAACGTGCAGGTGGGAGAACCTATGTGAGTACTGACGGGTTTTCCACTCTTACAATCTTCAATACTGGATCAAGGGAAGCTACACCTGTTCCGATTCAAACTGCGATAAGGCAGAGAATGACCGGTTTTGGTGAGTTTCCACGGAGTGGAAGAGGGAGCTCTGGTGGTAACAGCTCTGCTTCCGGCTTCCGCTCCAACCCTGGCTCCAGTTCCAGTGGTGAAAGTTCACAACGTAGCTCAGAGATGTTTGAAGGAGGTAATGAAGGAACCCGACTTTACCGCTCTAACGACAACCACCAACCTAGAGGACTCACCAAAGAACAGATTAACAACTTGACAATGAGAAGTTTTAGTGAAAATGATGCATTGAAGACATGTAGTATTTGCATTACAGAATACACAGAAGGCAACAATCTTCGTAAGCTACCTTGCTCCCATGAGTACCACGTCCACTGCATCGACCGCTGGTTATTGGAAAATACCACCTGTCCCATTTGTCGCCGGGCCGTCTTATCTTCTGGGAACAGAGGAAGGGTGGTGTAATGAGAACAGAACTCTCGAAGCTGTGTAGCTGGAATAGTGACGGGCAAACGGAAATCCCTTGCTTTATCTCCATGTTTTTGAGCACTGCTTAAATATAAAGTCACAACATGAACTGAGTCATTGCTTTCTGAAGAAATCATGTCTTTTCTCTAGTTTCTCTTTCAGGATAAAAAGAATATTTCAGACGCAACGTTTTAGGACTTCAGTGTTTGATTTCAATACCAGATAATTGCTAACCTGTTACTGATAATTTACCCATGTACACTTGTCATTTTCCCTTTGTTACCACAAGATCTGCCTTAGCAGGGGCTCCTTTATCATGTTGACCTCTTTTTAGGTTTCCCAAGCCATAAGAGGGGCATGAAGAAAATTTCCACTCAAGACTAAGTTCCATTATTTGTTTAGTAAGTGATTAATTAAAACTATACCATTCCCAGTTATTGATGCAAATTCAGTCACATTCTGCTTATTGTTTGTCACCTTCCAGATTAGGGGACGATGGACATACCAGTGTAAATAACACTAAACAGGATCTTCTAAGTGTATTAACTGTCCTAAGCCCATCACTGTGGCACACAATAGAGTGAACATAGAGTTTCACTGAGATATTTATCTTGTGGAAATATTAAAAAGCCTATGCTTGTATAAGTGAAAAAATCACATTCATTTGTTTCAAAGCTATTTTGTAGAGGCTCAGTACTTTTCCAATGCACTGTTGTATTAACGCACTCAAAATTGTAAAGTACCGTGCTTAGAAATGAAAACTGCTTTTTGTGAGCTGGCATAGTAAAACAAACACACCAAACAAAGTGTGAAGCTTCTTTTGTGAGTGTGTGGGTTATGAGAGCAGAACATACCTATATTTAATGTGTTTGTGAACAGCTACTGTGACATGGAAAGGAAAGGACCATGTAGAATCAAACTGTGCTAAAACCCAATGGAAACCATGGATTTTTTACTTGGATTTAGGCAGGAAGTGATAGAGGGTAAGAGCACTGCTCTGGAGAATGGAACATTTTCATGATGACAGTGATATAGGCATGATCAGGTTTCCTACAGTGACAGCCACAGCAGCTTGACCCAGTATTCGACTTGAATAGATGAAGCAGAAGATCAACAAATTTGGCAGAGCTGTCTTTGGTTTAAAAAAACAAACCGCTACCACCTAGCACAAGTTAAATTGATGTTTTTACAATCTGCTCCTCAAAAACAGAAGGCAGAGGAAAGAGACTTCTAAACTAATTATAAGTTGGGATTTCAGTTGGTAGAGATGGGTGTGCTTTTGGAAAAGTCTCAGATTTGCTTGTTTCAAGATTTATCATGTAAGGTAATAGTGCACACCTTTCAATATTTCATTGCTGTACCTAGCAGATCTAACATGCCACATTTAAAAGGCATATTCATAAGCTAAGAGATTATCTTTTATTGAAAGTGAGGCATGTTGTGTTATTTGAAATTCAAATTCTAGTTGTGTTGCCCATATTTGAAGATGAAATGGCCAGCACACATCTATGGACATGCACTTTATTGTTCTTTTTTAGTGGTAAGACTAGAATGTGATAACCCCAGGTTGCTTGCCTGGTTTTTCTTTTAAGACTGATTGGGGTTAAGATTAGCCTTGTTGGTTCCCCAGAGAAAGCTGCCAGGCCAGAAGAGAAAAAGCTGGATTGAACAGGCACATCCCTGGCCTTTGACCAAATGAGTTAACTACCCAGATTAGCCCAAAATTCTTGAGCCAAATCTGCTTACCCTCACTGATACCACCTTAGCAGTACAGATTATTTCAGAGTTCATTCTTACATGTTTTCCTCTGGCTATCATTCCTACATAAGTGTCAAGGGAATGAAATTGTAAATTTGGTAGTTTTTTACAAAGAATATGTACTGCTCTTGCAAGGAAATAATGTCCAAACAAAGCTTCACCTATTTTTTTAATATAAGCAGATTTCACTATTTATGGCCCTTATGTAATACATTTTTAATCTTTTAGAAAGAATTATCCAGGTAAAAGTCAGGATTCCTTTATATTTGTGAGCCTCCTTGTCACCTTTCTATGGTTTTCAGACCTGCAGGATAGTCCTGATTAACTAAAAACACATCCATTTTCCTCTTGGTAAAAATGTTTCATTTTGGGGGTGTTCATTTTCTATAGCTCAAAATCTGCTGCAGCACATTCTAAACATGAAGTTACTGACAACAGGTACCTCCCTGAACTCCCCAAACATATTACTCATTTGCAAAGTACTGAAGCCAGAGGTAACTCAAGCAGGATGCTGGTTATGAATGCAGATGTTGAAGCTCTTCGGAAACACTGGAAATCATTCTTCCCATTTCTAGCCTTCATTAGAATGCACATGTTTTGACGTGCATGTGGATCCTTTCGAATAGTACTCTTATCTCTTGGGTTCTGTAGGATGAATATCAGTAATTTTAGTGAGAGTTGCTTTTTCATTTTACCAAGTTCATGACTATTACATATTACTTCTGTTGTAGACGTTAAAGATAAGGTTGGTCATATAGGTGTCAGGTGTACAGTGAAGAATTAAAATCTTTTTTACTCACCAGTGTCCAAACACCTCTTCTTGTACAAGACTTGACATTTCATTTTGTATCTTTGCACTTTTTCTTTATTAGAGAAAGATTCTGTCTTTAAGGCCTACTTTGAACTTCATGCAGTAATAATGTTGGAAATTACATTGTTCAAAGCATAGGGAGAACTACTAAATCCTGATTTTCCTTGAATATTTCAAATGTTTTTAATATGCTTACTAGTGTGAAGGTTTACAGTGTTTTGTTTTTATTCCATGCAGCTTACAATGTTGAGATTTATTAGTTCTGAAAACCAAGTTCAACAATTTAAAAATCGTCAAGCTATTTGCAGTAACACTGAAGAGAGCTGTGTTGGGAAATTGGAATTTTTTTTTCATGAAAAGAACATGTTAGTTGCACCACTATGTTAATAGAGGTGGCATTGGGGAGAGGGAGGAGGCTCACATGTTAGTGTTGAAACAGGTGATCGTACAATTGATAAGAAAATGTGCCAGGAGATACTCAGTCTTTACGGACATGATTATCAGAATCATTCCAAGGTAGGACAATGCTTATCTCTGTTACCTTAAGCAATATTTTTTCTCCTAGAAAAACTTTATTTCTTTGCTCAGTATTCTCTGCTTTTGTCAATGTCTTATATTTATGAAGGGTTAACATTTACAACTTTGTGTTTAACCACCTGCTTCTATGACTTTAAGTCAGTTCTCCAAATCCTCGTGATAAAGAGGTCAGTGTTGCAAATGACTGTTAAAGGCCATTTCTAACTGTTTACTAGAATGCAGTGGCCCCTTGAAGTTTACCTTGTTTTTTAAACAGATTGAGGAGATGTTTGTAATTCTTTTGTGAATGGAAATCATTTGTAATCTGCCTTAGTTGATTTTTTAAAAAATGTTTTTCCTGACTGGCTTCGCTGTCACACTCTTACCAAAAGTATGCAGGACATGGAAGCCACACTTGCAGAAGCACTTAGGGTCTTAAGATGGTTCTGATTGTTGCTCTCCAAAGTATTCTCTCTGAACCTTTGTAACAGGCAGAGAGCATACATATGAGGGTGTCTGCTTTCCCCTTCAGTACAGTTCACTATGTTTATCAATAACAGTGTTGTAATTGTCTTACCTAGTAAATGGTTTTCAGAAAACTGTTTTTAAATGTACATTTCTATATCATGCTTCACTTAGCAAGGTCTGAGGAAAGAGTATTTCTAAGTCACAGTTTAAGCAAATAAAAATAGCTGTGACCTCAAGGAAAAACAGGAGATTTACCTTGATACTTAGATCCATTTTCAAAGTTAATATCATTTGTTTCAGTAACTGAAGCTAAATAAGCTGTTTCTGGCAATGCCTGTATAGCAGTGTTGAGAAAAACCAGGATTTACATTAAGAATTCCAGGAGGAAGGGGGAGGAGGAGGGAAGGAGATGGAAATCTTTAATAAAAAAATGAGGAAAAAAAAAGAATTCCAGGAGGCCAAGCTGCTTCTGACTCATGGATACATCATGGAAAAACATTGTTCCTCTTTTCAGACCAAGCTTTCTAGATACTCAGGAAGATAAATAAGACATGGGAACTTTGTTGTAATACTTCAATCCTTTTTCCATTTCCCACTTTAAGACTCTGTACTATGTTTCTCTAAATGTTCTCTCTGCTTATTCCAAGGAACAAGTAGGCTGAGAGAATTACTAGGGGAAAGGCATTATAGCTGCTGCCTCCTTCGGATCCTGACATTTCTCTTTCCAGGACGGCGTCCTCAGGAATGGTCACCTGAGAATTCTTTTTTTAAATTATTTATTTATTTAAATTTCCACCTCTCTTGTGTCTGAGGTGGCTTTGGAATACCAGGTATCCCTGTTTCAGAGCTGAGGAGTTTCATCCAGACTGGTGAGTTTGTGCTATCCCGGGGCAGACTGTCCTAGAAGAGAGCACAGCCCCCCACCCCAGCTCCTGCTGCAGGGTTTCTGTGTTCCACTTGACCTTGCCCTGCCCCCATGTCCGGCCTTCTGTCTGAGGTGGTATTGGAATACCAGGTATCCCTGTTTCAGTGCTGAGCAGTTTCATCCAGGTTGGTGAGTGTGTGCTATCCCAGGGCAGACAGTCCTGGAAGAGAGCACATCCCCTCACCCCAACTCCTGCTGCAGGATCTTTGTGTTCCACTTAATCCTGCCCTCCCCCCACGTCCGCCCTTGTGTCTGAGGGGGCCTTGGAATACCAGGTATCGCTGTTTCAGTGCTGAGGAGTTTCATCTAGACTGGTGAGTTTGTGCTATCCCAGGGCACACTGTCCTGGAAGAGAGCACAGCCCCCATCCCAGCTCCTGCTGCAGGGTTTCTGTGTTCCACTTGACCTTGCCCTGTCCCCATGTCCGTCCTTCTGTCTGAGGTGGCATTGGAATACTACATATCCCTGTTTCAGTGCTGAGGAGTTTCATCCAGACTGGTGAGTGTGTGCTATCCTGGGTCAGACAGTCCTGGAAGAGTGCACAGCCCCCCACCCCAGCTCCTGCTGCAGGGTTTCTGTGTTCCACTTAATCCTGCCCTCCCCCCATGTCTGCCCTTGTGTCTGAGGTGGCCTTGGAATACCAGGTATCCCTGTTTCAATGCTGAGGAGTTTCATCCAGACTGGTGAGTTTGTGCTATCCTGGGGCAGACAGTCCTGGAAGAGAGCACAGTCCCCCACCCCAGCTCCTGCTGCAGGGTTTCTGTGTTCCCCTTAATCCTGCCCTCCCCCAACGTCTGCCCTTGTGTCTGAGGTGGCCTTGGAATACCAGGTATCCCTGTTTCAGTGCTGAGCAGTTTCATCCAGGTTGGTGAGTGTGTGCTATCCCAGGGCAGACAGTCCTGGAAGAGAGCACATCCCCTCACCCCAACTCCTGCCGCAGGATCTCTGTGTTCCACTTAATCCTGCCCTCCCCCCACGTCCGCCCTTGTGTCTGAGGGGGCCTTGGAATACCAGGTATCGCTGTTTCAGTGCTGAGGAGTTTCATCTAGACTGGTGAGTTTGTGCTATCCCAGGGCACACTGTCCTGGAAGAGAGCACAGCTCCCCACCCCAGCTCCTGCTGTAGGGTTTCTGTGTTCCACTTGACCTTGACCTGCCCCCATGTCCGTCCTTCTGTCTGAGGTGGCGTTGGAATACCAGGTATCCCTGTTTCAGTGCTGAGCAGTTTCATCCAGATGGGTGAGTGTGTGCTATCCTGGGACAGACAGTCCTGGAAGAGAGCACAATCCCTCACCCCAACTCCTGCTGCAGGGTTTCTGTGTTCCACTTAATCCTGCCCTCCCCCCACATCCACCCTTGTGTCTGAGGTGGCCTTGGAATACCAGGTATCCCTGTTTCAATGCTGAGGAGTTTCATCCAGACTGGTGAGTTTGTGCTATCCCAGGGCAGACTGTCCTGGAAGAGAGCACAGCCCCCATCCCAGCTCCTGCTGTAGGGTTTCTGTGTTCCACTTGACCTTGCCCTGCCCCCACATCTGGCCTTGTGTCTGAGGTGGCCTTGGAATACTACATATCCCTGTTTCAGTGCTGACGAGTTTCATCCAGATGGGCAGGAACAGTTCCTGGTCCTGCACTGAGGAGATCCACCCAGAGAATCAGTCACAGCAGACTGGACCAAAACACCAAGACTCTCCTGGCTCCATTTGAAGGAAGAGATGGGCAGGCGCCAATGCAAGAATTCCTCCAACAACCTGAAAGGCAGCATGACATCGCCAGAAACCAGAGATCACAAAACAAGAAGAACTGAACACCCTACTCCAGAAGAAGTAGAAGAAATGGACTTTAAACGGAAAATTATGAAAATATTAGAGGACCTTAAACAGGATATGAAAAACTGCCATAAAAATAGAGATGACAAACAAAAAGGTTGAGGAAATGGATAAAGCTCTCAAAGATACCCAAGGAAAAAAGGAAAAACAAGAAAAAGCAATCCAACAGGTAAGGGAAACAGTTCAAGACTTGAAAAATGAGATAGAGGTAATGAAGAAAATACAAACCGAGGGAAGGCTGGATATGGAAAATCTGGATAAATGAACAGGAACTGCAGAGACAAGTATTACCAACAGTATAAAAGAGATAGAAGAAAGGATCTCAGACACTTAAGATACTACAAAGGAAATAAACTCACTGATTAAAGAACAAAAGAAATCCAACAAATTCTTAACACAAAACATCCAGGAAATCTGGGACACTGTGATAAGACCAAACCTAAGAATAATAGGAGTAGAAGAAGGAGAAGATTTACAACTCAAAGGCCCAGAAAATATATTCAACCAAATTATAGAAGAAAACTTTCCCATCCTAAAGAAGGATACTCTTATGAAGGTACAAGAAACATACAGAACACCAAATAGACTGGATCAAAAAAAAGCACCCCTCACCATATAATAATCAAAACACAAAACATACAGAATAAAGAACAAATATTAAGAGCTGCAAAGGAAAATGGTCAAGTAACATATAAAGGAAAACCTATCAGAATTACACCTGACTTCTAAATGGAAACCATGAAAGTCAGAAGATCTTGGATAAATGTACTGCAGACACTAAGAGACCATGGATGCAAGCCCAGACTACTATATCCAGCAAAGCTTGGATTCACCATCGATGGAGAAAACAAAATATTCCAGGACAAAAACATGTTTAAACAATACGTTGCCACAAACCCAGTCTTACAGAAAATACTAGAAGGAAAATCACAAACCAAAGAAGCCAACAACACCCATAATAACACCAGCATCTGACAACCCTCAACCAGCACAACTCTAAGAAGGAAAACACATAAACTCTACCACCAGAAAAAATAACCAGAGTTAACAACCACTGGTTTTTAATATCACTTAATATCAATGGACTCAATTCACCTATAAAAAGGCACAGGTCAAGAGAATGGATACAAAATCAGGACCCAGCATTCTGCTGTTTACAAGAAACACACTTCAAACTTAAAGATAGACACTACCTCAGAGTAAAGGGTTGGGAAAAGGTTTTCCAATCAAATGAGCCAAAGAAACAAGTGGGTGTGGCTATACTAATATCTAACAAAATTGATTTCAAACTAAAATCAATCAGAAGAGATGGAGATGGACACTTTATACTCATAACAGGAACAATTCATCATGAGGAAGTCTCTATCCTGAATATCTATGCCCCTAATATAAAAGCGCCCATTTTAAAAGAAACATTACTAGAGCTCAAAGCATATATCAAACCACACACTCTAATAGTAGAAGATTTCGACACTCCACTCTCACCAGTGGATAGGTCAACCAGACAGAAACGTAGCAGAGAAATAAGAGAACTATCAGATGTAATGAACCAAATGGACCTAACAGACATATATAGAACATTCCACCCATATAAGAAAGAATATACCTTCTTCTCAGCATCGCATGGAAACTTTTCAAAAATGGATCCCATAATTGGTAACAAAGCAAGCATCCATAGGTACAAAGAAATTGTAGCAACCACCTGTGAACAATTGATCACCATGGAATAAAACTAGAATTCAACAACAATTCTAAACCCAGAAAGCCTACAAACTCATGGAAACTGAACAGTCAACTACTGAACCACCCCTGGGTTAAGAAAGAAATAAAGAAAGAAATTAAAGTTTTCCTTGAATTCAATGAAAACAAAGACACATCATACCCAAACCTATGGGACACAATGAAAACAGTGCCAAGCGGAAAGTTCATAGCACTAAGTTCCCACATAAAGATATCGGAGAAAGCACACATTAGAGACTTAACAGCACACCTGAAAGCTCTAGAAAAAAAGCAGATTCATCCAGGAGGAGGAGAAGACTGGAAATAATCAAACTGACGGCTGAAATCAAGAAAACAGAAACACAGAAAACAATCCAAAGAATCAAATAAACAAAAAGCTGGTTCCCGAAGAAAATCAACAAGATAGACAAACCCCTAGCCAAACTAATCTAACGGCAGGGAGAGAACACGCAAATTAACAAGATCAGAAATTAAAAGGGGGACATAACCACAGACAGAGGAAATAAAGAGAATCATTAGATCTTACTACAAAAGCCTGTATGCCACAAAATTGGAAAATATGAAAGAAATGGATACTTTTTTAGATAAGTACAATATACCAAAATTAAATCAAGACCAGGTGAACAGTTTAAATAAACCTGTAAGTCGAATTGGAAAGAAAGTAGTCAAACTTTTGTTATTTGCAGATGACATGATAGTGTAAAAAACAACCCCAAAAACTCTACCAAAGAACTCGTACAGCTGATAAACACCTGTAGCAATGTGGCAGGATACAAGAATCAACTCCAAAAAATCAGTTGCCCTCCTATACACAAAGGATAAAGAAGCAGAGAGAAAAATCAGAGAAACATCACCTTTCACGATAGCCACTAATAGTATAAAGTATCTTGGGGCAACTCTAACCAAGGAAGTAATAGAACTATTTGACAAGAATTTTAAGGCTTTGAAGAAAGAAATTGGAGAGGATACCAGAAAATTGAAGAATCTCCCTTGATCTTGGATTGGGAGGATCAACATAGTAAAATTGGCAATTCTACCAAAAGCAATCTATAGATTCAATGCAATCCCCATCAAAATCCCAACAAATTCTTCACAGACCTTGAGAGAACGATAATCAACTTTATATGGAAAAACAAAAAAAAACCAGGATAGCCAAAACAGTCCTATACAATAAAAGTACTTCCGGAGGCATTACTATCCCTGACTTCAAACTCTCTTACAGAGCTACAGTAGTGAAAACAACTTGGTATTAGCACAAAAACAGGGATGTTGACCAATGGAATCAAATCGGAGACCCAATAATTAACCCACAAATCTATGAACACCTGATTTTCGACAAAGGAGCTAAAAGTATACAATGGAAGAAAGAAAGCATCTTTAATGAATGGTGCTGGCATAACTGGATGTCAACCTGTAGAAGAATGAAAGTAGATCCATTTCTATCACCATGCACAAAACTCAAGTCCAAATGGATTAAAGACCTCAATATTAATCTGACCACACTGAATCTGATAGAAGAGAAAGGGGGAAGTAGTCTACAACACATGGGCACAGGAGATCACTTCTTTCATAGAACCCCAGTAGCACAGACAATAAGAGCAACAATGAATAAATGGGACCTCCTGAAACTGAGAAGCTTCTGTAAAGCAAAGGACACTGTCATTAAGAAAAAAAGGCAACCTACTGACTGGGAGAAGATCTTCAACAACCCCACATCAGACAAAGGTCTGATCTCCAAAATATTTAAAGAACTCAAGAAACTAGATTTTAAAATGCTAATTAACCCAATTAAAAAATGGGGCATTGAACTGAACAGAGAATTATCAACAGAAGAAGTTCGAATGGCCAAAAGACACTTAAGGTCATGCTCAACTTCCTTAGCAATTAAGGAAATGCAAATCAAAACAACTTTGAGATACCATCTTACACCTGTCAGAATGGCTAAAAACAAAAACACCAATGATAGCCTAGGCTGGAGAGGGTGTGGAGTAAGGGGAACACTCATCCATTGTTTGTGGGAATGCAAACTTATGCAACCACTTTGGAAAGCAGTGTGGCAGTTTCTCAGGAATCTGGGAGTCAACCTACCACAGCACCCAGCAATTCCACTCTTGGGAATATACCCAAGAGATGCCCAATCATACTACAAAAGCATTTGTTCAAGTATGTTTATAGCAGCACTATTTGTAATAGCCAGAACCTGGAAACAACCTAGTTGCCCCTCAATAGAAGAATGGATAAAGAAGGTGTGGCACATATACACTTTAGAGTTCTACTCAGTGATAAAAACAATGACAACTTGAATTTTGCCTGCAAATGGATGGAAATAGAAAACACCATCCTGAGTGAGGGAACCCAGACCCCAAAAGAGGAAGATGGTATGTGTTCACTCATAAGTGGATTCTAGCCATAAATAAAGGACATAGAGCCTATAATTCGTGATCCTAGAGAAGCTAAATAAAAAGGTAAACCCAAAGAAAACATATTGTTATCATTCTGGATTTTAGAAATTGACAAAATTGCTGGGCAGGGGTTGGGATCACAGGTGTGGGGTGAGGTAGGGATAGGGGAGAAGGGGGAGAGAAGGGAGAAAAAAGGATGGGGAGAGCTTGAGGGAATGGGATGGTTGGGATGGAGGAGGGTGTGATATGGGAGCAGGGAAGTATATATCTTAATTACAGGAGCGATTTTAGGGCTGGCAAGAGACTTGACTCTAGAGGGGTTCCCAGGTGTCCAAGGAGATGTCCCCAGCTTGTTCCTTGGGCAGCAGAGGAAAGGGTGCCTGAACTGGCCTTGTCCTATAACCACACTGATGATTATCTTGCATATCACCACAGAACCTTCATCTGGTGATGGATGGATATAGAGACAGAGACCCACATTGGAGCACTGGACTGAGCTCCCAAGGTCCTAATGAGGAGCAGAAGGAGGGAGAATATAAGCAAGGAAGTCAAGACTGCGAGGGGGTGCATTCACCTACTGAGATGGTGGGACAGATCTAATGGGAGATCACCAAGGCCAATTGGAATGGGACTGATGGAGCATGTGATCAAACCAGACTTTTTGAATGTGCCTGGCGATGGAGGCTGACTGAGAAGCCAAGGACAATGGTGCTGGGCTTTGATTCTACTGCATGGACAGGCTCTGTGGGAGCCTTGTCAGTTTGGGTGCTCACCTTCCTGGACCTGGGGGGAGTTGGGAAGACCTTGGACTTCCCGTAGTGTAGGGAACCCTGACTGCTCTTTGGTCTAAAGAGAGAGGGCGTGGGGATGTTGAGGGGAGGGGAGGGTAGTGGGAGGAGGGAAGAGATGGAAATTTTTAATAATAAAAAAATTTCCACCTCCTCCCATTTCCCTCCCACTTCCCTCACTTCCCCTCTCCATCCCTCTGCAGTTCTAAGAGAAGTCAGGGTGCCCTGCCTAATGAGAAGTCCAAGGCCCTCCCCGCTCCATCCAAGTCTAGGAAGGTATGCATCCAAACAGACTAGGCTCCCAAAAAGCCAGTGCATGCAGTAGAATCAAGCCCAGTGAAATTATTATTGGCTTTATCAGTCAGCCCTCATTGTCAGCCACAACACAGAGTCCAGTCTGATCACATTCTCGTTCAGACCCAGTCCAGCTGGCCTAGGTGAGCTCCATTAGATCAGTCCGTTTGTCTCAGTGGATAGACACACCCCTCGCGGTCCTGATTTCCTTGCTCATGTTCTCCCTCCTTTTGCTCCTCATTTGGACCTTGAGAGCTCAGTCCAGTGCTCCAATGTGGGTCTTTGTCTCTATCTCCATCCTTCGCAGGATGTAGGTTCTATGGTAATATGCAAGATAATCATCAGTATGGCTATAGGATCTGGCGTTTTCCGGCTCCCTTTCCTCTGCTGCCCAAAGATCATGCTGGGGACATCTTCTTGTACACCTGCGAACCCCTCTAGAGCCAAGACTGTAGCCATCCCTAAAATGGCTCCCTTGGTTAGGATAACTTCTTCCCTGCTCCCATATCCACCCTTCCTCCATCTCAATTATCCCATTCCCCCAAGCTCTCCCCAATCCTCCCCTTCTCCCTACTCTCTCCTAATCTATTTGATTCCATTGGTCAATGTCTCTGTTTTTATGCCAATACCAAGCTGTTTTCATTACTGTAGCTCTGTAAGAGAGTTTGAAGTCAGGGATGGTAATGCCTCCGGAAGTACTTTTATTGTATAGGACTGTTTTGGCTATCCTGGGTTTTTTGTTTTTCCGTATAAAGTTGATTATCATTCTCTCAAGGTCTGTGAAGAATTTGTTGGGATTTTGATGGGGATTGCATTGAATCTATAGATTGCTTTTGGTAGAATTGCCATTTTTGCTATGTTGATCTTCCCAATCCAAGAGCATGAAAGATTCTTCAATTTTTTTGGTATCCTCTTCCATTTCTTTCTTCAAAGACTTAAAGTTCTTGTCAAATAGATCTTTTACTTCCTTGGTTATAGTTACCCCAACATACTTTATGCTATTTTTGGCTATCATGAAAGGTGATGTTTCTCTGAATTCCATTTCTTATTTGTTCTTTGTGTATAGGAGGGCTACTAAATTTTTGGAGTTGATTTTGTATCCTGCCACATTACTAAAGGAGTTTATCAGCTGTAGGAATTCTTTGGCAGAGTTTTTGGGGTCACTTAAGTACACTATCATATCATCTGCAAATAACGAAAGTTTGACTCCTTCCTTTCCAATTCATATCCCCTTGATCTCCTTATATTGTCTTATTGCTATTGCTAGAACTTCAAGCACTATATTGAAGAGGTATGGAGATAGTAGACAGCCTTATCTTGTTCCTGATTTTAGTGGAATAGCTTTGAGTTACTCCCATTTAATTTAATATTAGATGTTGGCTTGCTTTTTATTGGTTTTATTATATTTAGGTATGAACCTTTTGTCCCTAATCTCTGCAAGACCTTTATCATGAAGGGGTGTTGAATTTTTTCACATGCTTTTTCAAAATCTAATGAAATGATCATATTTTTTTCATTTTATTTGTATGATGGATTACATTGATAGATTTTTGTACATTGAATTAGCACTGCATCTCTGGGATGAAGCCTACTTGATCATAATGGATACTTTTTTGGATGTGTTCTTGGATTCAGTTTGACAGTATTTTATTGAGAATTTTTGCATTGATGTTCATGAGTGAGACTGGTCTGTAATTCTCTTTCTTGATTGAATCTTTGTGTGACTTTGGTTTCAGGGTAAGTATAGCTTCATAAAAGGAGTTTGCAAATGATTCTTCTGTTTCTATTTTGTGAAACATATTAAGGAGTATAGTTATTAGCTCTTCTTGGAAGTTCTGGTAGAATTCTGCATTGAAATCATCTAGTCCTGCGGGGTTTTTTTTGTTGTTGTTGTTGGGATGTTTTTGATGATAGCTTCTATTTCTTCCCAACTTATATGTCTATTTAAATTGTTCACCTGGTCTTGATTTAAATTTGGTATATGCTACTTACCTAAAAATGTCCATTTCTTTCACATTTTCCAATTTTGTGGCATACAGTCTTTTTTGGTAAGATCTAATGATTCTCTGAATTTCCTGTGTCTGTGTTTATGTCCCACATTTCATTTCTGTTCTTGTTAATTCTGTATTCTTTCTCCGCCATTTGATTATTTTGAATAGGGGTTTGTCAATCTTCTTGATTTTATCCAAGAATCAGCTTTTTGTTTCATTCATTTTTTGGATTTTTTTCTGTGTTTCCATTTTGTTGAATTCAGCCCTCAGTTTGATTATTTCCAGTCTTCTACTCCTGCTGGTTGAGTCTGCTTATTTTTTGTATAATTTTCAGGTGTGCTGTTAAGTCTCTAATGTGTGCTTTCTCCATTTTCTTTATGTGGGCACTTAGTGCTATGAACTTTCCTCTTAGTGCTGTTTTCATAGTGTCCCATAGGTTTGGGTATGTTGTGTCTTCATTTTCGTTGAATTCAAGGAAGGCATCAATTTCATTCTTTATTTCTTCCTTGACCCAGAGGTGGTTAAGTAGTTGACTGTTAAGTTTCCATGAATTTGTAGGCTTTCTGGGGTAGAATTGTTGTTGAATTCTTAATTTATTTCACGGCGACCCAATAGTACATAGTGGTTCCTGAAATTTTTTTGTATCTGTGGATGTTTGCTTTGTTGCTGATTATGTGATCAATTTTTGAGAAGGTTCCATAAGATGCTGAGAAGAAGGTATATTCTTTTCTGTTTGGGTGGAATGTTCTATAGATGTCTGTTAAGTCCATTTGGTTCATTTCATCTGAAAGGAAATCATTTTACATGCTCCATCATTAAGTTGATATTAAGCCATTACCTGGGGATAGGAAATATGGTATTTCATGCTACAGACTCTTACAAGTGTTATTCTCGGTCTACTTCCTTTGAATTTCCACTGATCATTCGCCAGTCTATTTTCTCCAAGTAGTTATACAGCTTTTTTATTTTTATGATTGTACTCCAGCCACATATACTACCTAAATCTTTTAATGAGCACTAAAATCTTCCTCAATGTCATCATGTTTTGCATTCATAAAAAGCATCCCCTACCTGTGACTATTTGAAAGTTTTGAATGATTTGAATGGGATGTGAAAAATGGGGATTTCCAACTGAGCTAGATTTTTGTTTTCTTTTAGAGTATCAAATTTCTTGAGGATAATCACCAAAGACTTGATGCTATTATTGAGCAAAAGACAGTGATAAAAGAAATAGAAAACTTGAAGAGGAAACTTGAGACAGAAAATGTAAGCGGTCTATATTTAATACAGTATAATAAGTATCTACGTTATGTTTTTGATGTGTTCTTTGAAGAGATGCTTGTAATATTTATTGATATCTATGTTTTGAAACAGCAACATCAGGATTTAAGTGCTGTAGAAACATGTCTTGATTCCTCTCTGAGGACTACAAAGATAAGCTGTGAACCTATGTCATGTTACACACACACACACACACACACACACACACACACACACACACAACATTCACTGCACTACCAAAATGAAGGGGAAGTCCAGCCAATCACCTTGTTTGTAAGGCTTGTCCCACTTAGGTTAATATTTACTTATAAAATTTTGCAGGTGTGCGGCCTGCCTTCTCTTGTTTTCCTGCACTCCTCACTAGAACCTTGGCTTTTGTAAGTTCCCTTTTCTTTCCTTTATTAAAGCTGAATATTATATATTAAAGTTAGTCTGGTTAATCATAACTGCTGATCAAACATGCCCCTTCATTTTTGGCATCCAACTCGGGGCATTTGGGAGCCTTTAGCTCCAGTTCCCATGCTGCCTGGCAGGGATTCGGCCTTGGGCTTTTGATTGCTTCAGCGGGTTGCCCTGAGCGCAATTTTGTGCTGCAGCTGCCTGCATGCTCCTACACCCGAACTTAGTACAGTTTCCCAGAATAGCCCATCCCAGCCCTGTTTGTACAGAGCACAGGACATGCAAGTACTCCCGAGCTCGCTAACCCCTCAGGCTGCACCAGTCTCGGCTGACTTCGGCCTCTGCCCTGACCTGCTGGAGATAAGCAGTTATAGCCTGCATCCCGGCTTTGAGCTTGTGCAGCTGCTGCTGAACAAGCACAACCCTGCTGCCATTACAGCACATGCCTGACCGGCTTCCTGGCTTCCTCCGCAGGTACTGCAGACTCAGTTTGGCACTCCCACCGATCGGTTACTGCCCATGCCACAATAGGGGAAGTAAGGCCCGAGCAACCAACACAGGGCACGAGCTGGCAAACAAACTGCAAGGCACATGACTCAACCTGAACACACTCCTGTGGCCACTTTATCCCCTCAGGGGGTGCCCTCCCCTGCCCAGCTATAACCCACACAGTGCATGGTCTGTGAGCTTCTATTTTTTAGAATTTCCTTTCTGGCTCTGACTTTTTCAGTCACGTGGATCCAGGTACACCCCACCACCTACTGGCAGGCAATGGTCTTTACAGGTAAAATATCTTTCGATTTAAAAAAAATGTCTGACAATATCACCGTTGAAGGCTTCTGCAGCCTATTTAATTATACTATGGTAGAGATATTGCAGGATACATATCATATTCCCATAACTTGGATATTTATAGGGCTTGCATTTTTTCTCTTATTTGGTTTCTTCCTTAAATGGTTTGATAATAGAGAAATGATAAAGTCCTTACAGAATGAAACTAGGATTCTTAGGGCAGAGGGTGAATGCTTAAGAGCAGAGGTTGAATTCTTAAGAAAGGGCACATCTGTTTTGAGTGACAACTTTAAGTCAGTTGAGGTATTTGCAAAAACAATTCAGACTGACACCAACCTCCTCAAGACAGTTTGAAGTTCTCAAGGAAGAGAATAGGTCTTTGTCTGATATGACTCTGTCAATTGAGCAAAATTTAGAAAAGGTACAGTCTGATATTAAGGAGAGATTCATTGCTGCAGAGGAGGGAACAGGTGATTTGAATCATAAACTTCAATCCCTGTCTGTAGGAACTGAAACATTATCTGAAAGAATTAAAACTGCTGAATGTAACAATCGGATTTTGTCTAAAGGATATGACAGATTGGCTGACAGATTGTCAATGCAAGAAGGCACAATTCATGCCATGAAAATTCTATCCAAGGATGAGATATTAACTCTACTGGATAAACTTCATACTTTAGAATACTACATGAAGGCCCTGAAACATAATTTTGGACAGGAGATCCACGCCTTACAGAAGGCAATGGTAAACAGATTTGAAAAGATTGAGGAAATTATAGACTCTGATGAACAGGAGCAAACCGTAGAAAGGCGAAATTTATCTCTGTCAATGAGTAAAACTCTGAAGATAATTTCCGTAAAGTTCTACCTGCCTTTCCAATAATAACATCAGAAAAGGTGACTAGTTCCAAAAACTCTAGGGTCATCAAGAAATATACATGGGAACCTGTCCATATGAATGATCTCAAAGAAATTAAACAAGACGTTATGAATTTTGGGCTACATTCTTCCTTTGTTAGAGAGATGCTCAAAACTTGGTCTATAAGCAGCAAGGAAATGCCCCACAATTGGGTACAATTAGTATCAGCTGTTCTAGAGAGCAGATCGCAATGAAATTGGAAATGCATGTTCAGACAAGAGGCTAGACTTTTAGAACAACAGGAAAGAGCAAAGGAAATTGAGATTTCCCTAGATCAAATTCTAGGTGAAGGACTTTTCTCTAGAACAAGCTAAATATGATGAGCACACCTTATCCATATGTACTACAGCAACCTAAAAGGCTTGGGCCAGGGTTCAAAACCCAGGACAGAGAATGGAATCATATATCAGAGTTAAATGGGATCAGAGAGAACCCTTTAGTGACTTTTTACAGACTAACTAAAGCAATACAAATAGGGATATCTGACCCAGAAGCAAGACATATAATAATTGAGTCTTTGGCTTATGAGAATGCCAATGTGGAGTGCAAAAGGATGCTGGGGCCTTTAAAGATCAGATCAGTGCCCTTGGATGAATGGGTCTTGCATACAATGAATGTTGATACATTTGACTATGGCACTGAAGCATGGGTAGAAGAAGCAATTTCTAATGCAAAAAGGATGCATCAAGTTACCAAATGTTTTGATTGTGGCAAAATGGAACATATGAAAAGGAATTGCAGACAACAGATTTCCAGAAATAATAATAATAATGCCTTTTCTAAAATAACAGACATAGGAGGACTCAGCCTTCGGGTTTATGTAGGAGATGTGGAAAAGGCAGACACTGGATGAATGAGTGTATGTCAACAAGAGATAGACAAGGCAACCCATTGCCATAGGGAAATGCAATGGGGGGCCTCTTGCAGGCCCCCATGGCGAATGTTGTCCAGTCATTTCCGGTTACTGCAGAGAACATGTCTCCTGAGGAAAATTAGAAAGCACCATGCCTGCTGTTAAAAGTAAAAATGGCCTGAAAGATGAGTTACGTGTATTTTGGCAGAATTCTATAAATGAACAAAGACCAAAGATAAGAGTGTATGTAAATGGTGTTTTTATTATTGGCCTACTGGACACAGGTGCAGATGTAAGTATCATTATTCCAGAATCTTGGCATCCCTATTGGCCTCTACAGGATGTAAATGTTCAGTTCCTGGTAATCGGAACACTATCTCGAGTAAGGCAGAGCACGAGATGGGTTGAATGCATAGGGACAGAAGGACAAATAGGAAAATTAAGGCCATATGTAGCCAATATTGCAGTGAATTTATGGGGCCCTGACCTATTGCAGCAATGGAATACCAAAATTAACATTCCTGCTGCTTCTAGAGCCTATATTACTGAGGAAAATATTAAAAGATATTACAGAATGCAGAAACCAGCCGGTCGGGCTGTAAAAGAATGCAAAGCAATTGATGTCCCTTCAGGGATACCAACAGCCTTGCCTCTAAAATGGTTGACTGAGAAACCAATATGGACAAAACAATGGCCTTTAGCTGAGGAAAAGTTGCAAGCTTTAGAACAGCTGGTACAAGAGCAATTAGATGCTCAACATATAGAAGAATATACCAGCCTTTGGAATTCTCCTGTATTTGTGGTTAAGAAAAAATCTGGTGAATGGAGAATGGTGACATATCTCAAGGCTATCAACAAGGTTATTCAATCTATGGGCTCTCTGCAATCTGAAATTCCTCTGCCCTCTTTATTACCAAAAGGGTGGCCTCTCATAGTTATTGATTTAAAGGATTGTTTCTTCACTATAACTTTACAAGAAAAAGACAAAGAAAAGTTTGCCTTCACAGTGCCTGCTTATAATAACTCTCAACGTACACGGAGATACCAGTGAACCGTCCTCCCACAGGGCATGTTGAACAGTACCTCCCTGTGCCAATACTTTATAAATCAACCATTGCGAATAATGCACAAGCAATTTCCCAAATCTATAATTTATCATTACATGGATAATATTCTGTTATCTGATTCAAATATGGATACCTTAGAAAGACTGTTTGAAGAAGTAAAAATAATTTTACCTACATAGGGATTGCAGATTTCTCCTGAAAAAAAATCAGAGGAGATTCTGTTAATTATCTAGGTTATAAAATAGGTTTGCAAAAAATTAAGACACAAAAGGCACAAATTAGGAGAGAATGGCTATGGACTCTCGATGACTCTAAAAGGTTGTTAGGAGACATTTACAGCCAACGACCGGGTGTTGGGATAACACCTGATATGATAATTCATTTAAATAAACCCTTGGATGGAAATAAAGACTTAAACAGTCCCAGAGAATTAACAGCTGAAGCAGAAAAGGAACTGACAGTGACTGAGGAGAAATTACAAGAGGCACATGTGGACAGGGTGAATCCAGAGCTTAGTTGTATTCTTGTCATATTGCCTTCCAAATTTCTCCTACAGGAATTTTAATGCAGAGAGATGATATTATCTTAGAATGGATCTTTTTACCACATAAACCAAGTAAGAAAATAAAAACTTATGTGGAAAATGTTTCTGAATTAATTATAAAAGGCAAATTGAGACTTCATCAACTAGCAGGCATAGACCCAGCAGAAATTATAGTGCCTTTCACTGCTGATGAACTGAAAAAGTTGTGGGAAAATAACAAACCATGGCAAAGAGCTTGTGCTAAGTTTTTGGGAGAAATCAATAACAACTATCCAAAAAGCAAGAGGCTTAACTTTATAAAGAGAACTTCTTGAATTCTTCCTCGAATCATCTGTGATGCTCTGATAACTGGAGCCTGTACATTTATACTGATGCTAATAAATCAGGGAAGGCAGGTTACAAATCAGATTTGAGTAAGGTGGAACAAAGTCCTTATGATTCTGTCTAGAAAGCAGAATTATATGCCATTCTTATGGTGGTAAGGGATTTTAAAGAACCTCTTAATATAGTTACTGACTCACAATATGCAGAAAGAGTTATCTTACATATTGAAACTGCTGAATTTATACCTGATGATACAGAACTAACCTCATTGTTTATCCAGGTACAAGACATGATCTGGAACAGGCTTTAGCCTATGTATATAACACACATCCGATCCCAAACACGTCTGCCAGGTCCTCTAGCACAAGGTAATGCAAAAATTGATCAATTGTTGATTGGTAGTATGATGCAGGCCTCTGAATTTCATAAAAACATCATGTTAATAGCAAAGGCTTAAAGAAAGAGTTTTCTATTACATGGCAACAAGCTAAGGAGATTGTAAAGAAGTACCCTACTTGCTCTTTTTATAACCAAACACCACTGCCTGCAGGGGCTAATCCAAAGGGCACTCAAAGGAATGAAATCTGGCAGATGGATGTGTTCCACTTTGCAGAATTTGGCAAATTAAAATATGTACAACACACAATTGACACTTATTCAGGTTTTCAATTGGCAACTGCTTTAAGCTCAGAAAAAGCTGATTCAGTAATCACTCATTTATTAGAAGTTATGACCGTCATGGGTATACCTACACAAATAAAGACAGATAATGGTCCAGCTTATGTCTCTAGGAAAATGAAACAGTTTTTTGCTTAGTACAATATTAAGCATGTTACAGGTATACCATATAATCCTACAGGTCAAGCAGTCATAGAAAGATCAAATAGAACTATAAAGGATACGTTAAACAAACAGAAAGGAGTGGAAAATACCCCTAGAAATAGGTTACATAGTGCTTTATTAACCTTGAATTTTCTCAACGCTAATGAGAATGGGACAACAGCTGCAGAATGACATTGGATAATGGAAAAGTCTGCTGAATTAAATCAACCAGTTTATTTCAAGGATGTGCTGACCTTGCAATGGAAGCCAGGAGATGTGCTGCATTGGGGAAGGGGTTTTGCTCTTGTCTCTAGAGGAGTGGAAAAATTGTGGATACCATCAAAATTAATAAAGGTTAGGTTTGAAGAGGAGAAGCCCCTTGGAAAAGATAAATAACAATTTATTCACAAGGATAATAATCATACCAATGGTAAGAAAAACATATAGGTTGGGGGCATGGTTCTCTTCTTATCCCCACAGGAAAACACTCATCTTCAAAGAATTCAAGGGACCCTGGAAATTTGAATACTGATGAATGGAAACTAGTTACAACCCAATATGGATCAGTAAGAAAGCCGAATAGGTTCAGTAAGTATGAACGTTTTTTAGTAAATATCAATGTGCATTTATTTATAAATATGTAGAGCTGGTTTTGGAGTTAGACTATGGCTCAGTCCCTCTTCAATTCCAAGCCCGTTGATAAGAGATATCTCAGAGTTTCTGTATCAGGTCAGGAACCATGATATGGGACATCATCATCATCATCATCATAATGATCATAATAATGATGATGATGATGATACTTGATAAACTTTCTTTGCTTTTTCTCATATCTGTGCCTGTCTTTATTACACCTTTCATTGAATATATATACATATATATATTCATATATATATGTATATATATTCATATATATAAATATATATATCTGTATATGTCTTTGTAGATAATGTTTACCTTTTCTGTAACAAACAACAAATTTTCCTTCAGTAATCTTTGATGTTTCCAGGATGAAGATTGGGCCCCACAACATCAATTTCACCCGGTTACTATGACGTCATATATTTAATAGCACTAAAATTAGACCCGTTTTTTTGGTACCAACTGCACAAGACAGTTTTGAATGGTGCACAATTTTGACAACACTCTGACTGGACCTCCTCAAAACACTTAGAGTCTGGTTGCAATTTTCTCGACCAAATGTTAATCTGGGAATTTTACTATCATTTACTTTCACAGGACCCCCTGAGAAGAACGTTGCCCCCATGTCAGCTGGAAGCAATCTTAGAGGACGTTGCCCCTCTCTGAACAGAGTTTGCCCTAAGGTTTAGGGACATCATTTAGTAGTTGGTATAGGGTTGAGGGGATGGGGGAGGTATTATATGGACTCAGGGTGTGAAAAAGAGGGGGGGATTAACTGGTTTGATGGGATGATTGGTATTTGTGAATTTTTGTTTTTAGAAAATTGCATTGGTGTTATTCTTGTATATTGTACATTGTATGAGAGTATGCTTCTACCTCTATTGTATGAGAGTATGCTTCTACCTCTGTTTAAAACAATTGTTATATTGAGATATTTACCATATTACAATGTACATTTCTACCTCTGATATTATTTATGTAATGACATTGTTTACATTTGGAGATCATTGTCCTCATTTATTGCACAGTTGTTTATTCTTTTAGTCACCAAGTTATATAGGTATCAATAATTATATATCAATAGCCATATATGTTTGTCATATTTATATTTAGGATATTCAGGTTTTTTAGATACAAAGAAATTATATTTAGTATAGATAGTATAATCTTTGACCTCTTTGAAGAGCTGTAGAAAATGGCCTTTAATCTAACCTAGAGTTTTGTACTTATGAGACACAATCACTCCTGTCAACACCGCTCTACTCCCGAGAGAACATTGAGTACCAAAGACCCTCTACTGGGAGCTTGTCTTCTTCTTGGCAGAACTGGCCTTTGGCCAAAAAAAGTCCATACCTCGACTACTGACAAAGATACAGAATATATATAAGTGGATAAAACAGGATTGTCTTATCTTGCCAAGACAGGGTATAATAGTTCTACAAAAAGTTCCTTGCCTTTGAAAAATGTAATGTCAGTTGTGTTAGGCCTTAGGTAAAGTTCGTTGCCTCCACATTGCAAAACGAAACTTTGGGTGATTGCCCAGGTATAGTCAGTTGTCTCTGTCATTTGTTGCACATTTTGGAAGTTTCTCATTTGTACTTCCTGGTTGCTTAAGTAATATTACTTCCGTTCTCAGATCTTTGATGGGGTTGAAGATTAGATAATTGTAGTTACCCTCTACATTATTTAGACTCCTTGAAATAGAATGTTTAGTAAAACTTTCGTTATATGTTTCTTGCTTAATATTATTTGTTGTTTGTAATTTTATATTTATTATTTGTTCCTATTGTATAAGTTGTATTTGGTTTGGTTCTGTCTTATTTAGACAAAAGGGGAGATGAAGGGGAAGCCCAGCCAATCACCTTGTTTGTAAGGCATGTCTCACTTAGGCTAATATTTACTTATAAAATTTTGTGAGTGTGCGGCCTGCCTTCTCTTTGTTTTCCTGTTTTCCTCGCTGGAACCTTGGATTTGTAAGTTCCCTTTTCTTTTCTTTATTGAAGCTGAATATTATATATTAAAGCTAGTCTGCTTAATCATAACTGCTGATCAACCATGCCCCTTCACCAAAAATTATAATTAAAATTAATACATTTTATTTATCTTTATTTTGTTTGCTACACACCATAATCCATGTGTTTTAAACTTCAAGTAGCACTGAGCATTTTATCGAGTAGAAATCATTACAAGGTTGTAAATATGGAATTACTGGGTCCCTTGGCAGATAATGATACAGAGTTGACTTCATTGTTTATGCAGGTACAAGACATAATCAGGAATAGGCTTTGTCTGATGTACATATACACATCTGGTCCCATACGGGTCTGCCAGGTCCTCTAGCACAAGGAAATTCAGAAATTGATCAGTTATTGATTGGAAGCATGTTGCAGGCCTCAGAATTTCATAAAAAACATCACATCAATAGCAAAGGTTTAAAGAAAGAGTTTTTCATTACATGGCAACAAGCTAAGGAGATTGTAAAGAGATGCCCTACTTGCTCTTTATATAACCAAACACCATTACCTGCAGGAACTAAACCAAAGGGTACTCAAAAGAATGAAATCTTGCAGATGGATGTGTTTCACTTTGCAGAATTTGGAAAATTAAAATATGTACATCACACCATTGACACTTATTCAGGCTTTCAGTGGGCAACTGTTTTAAGCTCAGAAAAAGCTGACTCAGTAATCACACATTTATTAGAAGTTATGGCCATTATGGGAATACATGCACAAATAAAAACAGATAATGATCCAGCTTATAACTCTAGGAAAATGAAACAGTTTTTTGCTTATTATAATATTAAGCATGTTACAGGTATACCATACAATCCTACAGGTCAAGCAGTCATAGAAAGATCAAATACAACTATAAAGGATATGTTAAATAAACAAAAAGGGGTGGAAAATACCCCCAGAAATAGATTACATAATGCCTTATTAACCTTGAATTTTCTTAATGCTAATGAGAAAGGATGCTAATTGCAGCAGGAAGACATTGGATAATGGAAAAGTCTGCTGAACTAAATCAACCAGTTTATTTCAAGGATGTGCTGACCTCTCAATGGAAGCCAGGAGATGTGTTACGTTGGGGAAGGGGTTTTGCTCTTGTTTCCACAGAAGAACAAAAATTGTGGATACCATCAAAATTAATAAAGGTTAGGTTTGAAGAGGAGAAACCTCTTGGAAAAGAGAAATGACAGCATCCACAATGATGATAATCATACAGGTGATAAGAAAAACACAGAATGGGGGCAGGGTTCTGTTCTTATCTCCACAGGAAAACACTCATCTTTGAAAAATTCAAGGGACTCTGGATGTTTGAATACTGACAGATGAAAAAAAAACTACCTAATAGGAACTATCAAGAAAACTGAATAGGTTCTGTAAGTATGGAGCTCTGGAGTATACTAAATCATATTTCTAAATTTATAGAGCTGGTTTTGGAGTTGGACTCTTGGCTCAGTCCCTCTCTAATTCCAAGCCTTTGTTAAGAGAAAGATCAGAGTCTCTGGACTTTCTGTCCTATGTCAAGAGCCATGATATGAGACAGAAAGAAATACGAGTTTAGAAAACATCTTTGCTTTTCTTCAAATCTATCATACTTTTCATTGTATATATCTATCATACATTTCATTGAATATATGTATGTCTGTATATGTCTATATAATTAATGTTTAAGTTTTCCACAATGAACAATGAGTTTCTCCTGCACTGACATTTGAAGTTTCCAGGAAGAAGATGGGGCCCCCATAACAACAACTCCACTTGGTTGATATGACATCATGATACTGATAGCACTACTACAAGTCCCGTTTCGGGTATCAGCTGCACAGATGATTCCAACTTGATTAGCTGAAATGGTGCACATCTTGTACAACATTCTGGCCAGACTGCCACAAAATACTCAGAGACTGTTTGCAATTTTAAAAGATATTGATCTTGATATTAATCTTACTTTCACAGGATCCTTTAGAAAGAACGTCACCCCCATGACAGCTGGAAGTAATTCTAGAGGACAATGTCCCCTCTCCCAGCAAAGTTTGTCCTCGGGTTTAGGGACAATATTTAGGGGTTGAGTATAATTAGTATACGGTTGAGGGTAGGGAGAGGAACTTTATAAGCATAGGGATCTTTTTGGAAAAAAAGGGAAAATTGGATAGATAATAATGGTATTTGTGAGTTATTGTTTATACATAATTACATTGGCATAGATTTTTTGTATATAGATACAAAGTTAAATTATATTGAACATCGTATGCATGCATGCTTCTACCTCTGTTTAAAACTTTTTATGTATTGATATATAAATATATATAGATATGATATAGAGATAGAGATAGAGATAGAGATAGATAGATATATGTATACCATATTGCAGTATACATTTTGACCTCTGATTAAGATACTTATATATTGTTTATGTATTGATATTCATCGTTTACAATTGGAGTCATTGTCCTCATTTATTGCACAGTTGTTTATTCTCTTAGTCTTTAAGTTAGATAGGTATTAAGAATTGTATATCAATAGTCATCTATGTCGGCCATATTTAGAGTTAGACTAATCAGTTTCTTTAGATACATAGAGATTATATTCTGTATAAATAGTCTTCAACCTCTTCGAATAGCTGTAGAAAACAGCATTTAATTTAATCTTTGAGTTCTGTGGTAGTGAGATACAATCACTCCTGGTAACACCGACCTATTCCTGATAGATTGTTGAGCACCAAAGACACTCCACTTGGAACTTATCTTCTTCTTGACAAAACTGGGCTCTGGGCAAGGAACTGCCCATACCTTAACTACTGACAAAATATACAGTATCCAGAAATGGATAAGCACAACTGTCAAATCTTACCAAGGCAAGGTAAGATGGTTTTGAAAAATCTCTTGCCTGTTAAAAATAATCTGTCAGTTATTCTAGGCCTTAGTCAAAGTTGGTTGCTTCCACACTGCAAATGTGACTTTGCGTGATTGCCCAGGTAGCCAGTTGTCTCTGTGATTTGTTGCATGTTCTGGAAGTTGTTTGATTGCACTTCCTAATTACTCAGGTAACATTATTTCTCCTCTTGAATCTTCTTTGGGGTTGAAGACTAGATGAATGTAGCTACTTTCCTCTCATGACTTGCCCAAGTAATTTATTATGTGAGACTTGGGCTAGTTAGGATAGGATATTTGTTCTTATTGTATATAATTTTGTTGTAGGCTTAGAACGCTCTTACTTAAACAAAAAGGGGAGGTGCTGTGGGAGCACCTTTTTCTCCTTCAGCCAATAACTGCTGAAATACCAGCCCACTCGAGCATGGTCTATTTTTCTTTAAAAAGGAGCAGCAAGCCTCGGCTCACTCTCTTGGTTCTGGTGCTTGGTTCCGGCTCCTGCCCCAGCAACTAGACTCCTTTCCTGATGATTGGTGTTTTGTAAGTTTTACCCCCAAAATAAATACCCCTTTAAATCCTAACTGGTGTGGGATTGTTTCATGCATTACGTTTACAGTGAAGTTTGGTGGAGAAACAGGAGAATATCTTGCCCTAGTTGTGGGTAGAATCATTTGATAGACTGGGAGCCTACATGGAATTAAGAAGTAAAAAGAGAATGAAAACTATTGCATACAAGCCTCACTCTTCCTGAACTTGTGCATCTGTTCCTGTGGTCATTGCTGGTCGAGATCAGATTCCAGACTCTTTTACCACTCAATTCGGACACACATTAGTGTTGCCCTAGAAAACTCCAGACTTTTGGAGCTGAAATGGTGATACACCATTTCTCTCTATTTCTTTTGAAAAATAATCTTTATATTTTTGTGTTTGTTTTGGGGGAAAGGTGTGAACACATACAATGTTCAAATATAATTCAAAATTATATTTTGTATTATATGTATCTGTGAAAGTCAAAGTGCAACTTGTGAAATTTGCTTTTTCCAAATTTTAGATTTTGGGTGGGGCTCTAACAACATTGTGTTTGTGTGTTTGTGTGTGGTTCATGGGTGTCTGTATTGTCTGTGATATATGTATATATGTATATATAATACATATATGCACATATATGTGTGTGTATCATACACATGTATGTGTATATTTATCCTACACATATCTCATATATATGTATATGTTTATATGAGTAGAATGAGGCTCACATAATGACAGACTCTGATTGTTCTTTTTGCAGGTAAATAAAAGTTTTAAAGAATATTTTATTTGAATTAAATAAGTACAACCCAATTCACACATTTCTGCTGGAGCATTGGTTATATATATATATATATATATATATATATATATATATATATATATATCATCATCATACCTATTACTAAACTTGCAGGAACAGACTAGGTGTGTATTGTACACTTAAACAAATTCAGATACAGAGAGGGGTATTGCAGGAGCTCCTTCTGCTCATTCAGCCAATAGCCTTTGAAATACAAGCTCACTTGGGCATGGTCTCTTTTGCTTTAAAAAGCAGTGGTATCCATGAGCTCTCTCTCTCTCTCTCTTGCTTAGGACTCCCCTTCTGGCTACTAGACTCCTTTCCTGGTTGTGCAGAGGGTTGTTGTCTATGATGGTGATCTGTAAGTTTTTCTTTTAAATAAATTATAATACTTTATTACTAATAATTCCAAACTTGTTTGGGATTGTTTTTCGACTTATGCTTTCAGGGTATGGTCATTAAATTTAAGATCTGGCTCTCTGTTAGGTTGAAAACCAGAGTTGTAGTGAGAGGAGCAGTGGGCTGTGTTCCTGCTGCCCAGCTCCCAGCCACCTGGCTAGCTTATGCCCCGAAATAACAACACACAAACTGTATTTATTTAAACACTGCCTGGCCCATTAGTTTCATCCTCTTATTAGCTAATTCTCACATCTTGCTTTAACCCATATTTAGTAATGTGTGTAGCACCACAAGTGGTGTCTTACAGGGAAAGATTCAGCATGTCTGACCTGGCAGCTGTCTCCATCGTGTCTGACCCAGAGAGGAGAGGAATGGCGATTGCCTGAGGCATCTGCCTCACTCCCAGCCTCGTGCTCTGTCTACTCCACCCACCTATGTTTAACCTATCAGGCCAAGCAGTTTCTTTATTAATTAAGCAATGAAACAGTAGATAGGTAGAAACACTCCTACATCACAGAGTGGAAGCAATGGAAATGTTTCTGAGTCAGGCATTTCAAGGAGCATGTGTAAATAGTAAAAGCAGTTGTACCAGTTTGCACTCCCACCAGCAATGGAGGAGTGTTTCATTTACCCCAGATCCTCTCCAGCATAAGTTTTCATCAGTATTTTTTTAACTTGGCCATTCTTATAGCTGTAAGATGGAATCTCAGAGTTGTTTGGATTTGTGTTTCTCTGATGACTAAGGATGTCAAGAATTTCCTAAAGTGTCTTTTAGTCATTTTAGATTGTTCTGTTGAGTTTTCTCTGTTTAGGTCTATGTCTCATTTTTTATTGGATTATTTGTTCTTTTGATGACCAATTTCTTGAGCTCTTTGTATATTTTGGAGATCAGCCCTCTGTCTGATATGGGGTTGATGAGGATCTTTACCTATTCTGTATGCTGTTGTTTTGTCTTGTTAACCATGCCTTTTGATTTACAGAAGCTTCTCAGTTTCAGGAGATCCAATTTATTAATTGTTTCTCTCAGTGTCTGTGTTATTGCAGTTATATTTAGGAAGTGGTCTCTTCCACTTGCCAATGCGTTCAAATGGACTTCCCACTTTCTCTTCTATGAGGTTCAGTGCTGTTGATTATATGTTGAGGTCTTTGATCCCTTTTGATTTGAGTTTGTGCATAACAGTAGATACAGATTTATTTTCTTGCTTCTACATGGTGATATTTAGTTATGCCATCGGCATTTGGTTAATAATCTTTCTTCTTTCCATTTTGTTTTGTTGTTTCTTTGTGAAAGATCATGTATTTGTGATGGAGGAGAGTTATCTGTCTATGTTACTTTCATTGGTTAATTAATAAAGAAAACTGCCTTGGCCCTTTAAGAGACAGAAAATTAGGTAGGTGGAGTAGACAGAACAGAATTGTGGGAACAAGGAAGTAGAGTTGGGGAGATGCTTCAGGCAGTCTCCATGCTTCTCCTCTCCGAGATGGATGCAGGTTAAGATCTCTCCTGGTAAGCCACACCTCGTGGTGCTACACAGATTACTAAATATGGGTTAAAGGAAGATGTGAGAATTAGCCAATAAGAGGCTAAAACTATGGGCCAGGCAGTGTTTTAAAAGAATACAGTTTCTGTGTAATTATTTCGGGTGTAAAGCTAGCCGGCGGCTGGGCGGCAGGAAAGCAGCCCGCAGTTCCCCACTACAGATTGGCGCCCAACGTGGTGACTAAATCCACTTAAAAACCTGAGAGGGCATTAAATAAAGGAGAGAGAGAGAGAGTTTAACACAGCTTTTTGCTGTTTGCTAGGACATGCCGTAGAGAGATTTCCTGTTTCGGCAATAGCGGCAGAGAAAAACCTGCGTCATTTTAAAACGCGGCTTCCTGGTGCTGTGCTGCCAGTGCAAACTCTGGCTATAAAGCATTTCAATGGCTTTTATGGGCCTGGATATTTGTGTTCCCGCTTGGGATCAGAAGGAGAGTGCTCTGAGACCGGGCCGATGGCTCCCCGCTCCCCGCCTGCACCTGGGCAGATGGCGGAATCAGGCTTAGGCGAGCAGGAGAGCATGGCGGATTTCTGCCGATGTTTCCAGGCTGCGCGGTGCTCTGCGCATCAGATTTGGCTGTAACTTGGATGAAAAGAGTTTCTGTGCCGCACACTCAGTCTCAGAATTAAAGTGCTGAGTGTGGCTCCTACCTGGAGGCCCCAGAGCTAGTAGAAAATGGTACATCCTCCATTTTGAAATTGGAGAGAGGTGGAGCCAACATCTAGAACAGCCCAGCGGCTCTGCAGCTCAGAAGTGCAACCGATTCAGAGTCACAAGTGGCTCCGCCATGTTGGACTGGGCGGGGCAAGCCCGCAGTACCTGTTTTTTGACCTAGGAATGTCACAGCTTAGAGTCTTAAGTGCTTAGCGATGTAAAGGCGCAAATCAAACATGTTTCTCAACAGTAGAAAAATTACAGATTCACAATAGGACAGATTCAGACATAAAAGACTTTTAAATGAGTCACAATGTTGGATGAATGTATGTAGGCTTGAGAGAGAAAAAGAAAATATAGAAAATAAAGTTAATGCCTTTAAAAAAAGGGTAAAGTCTTTAAAGAGACAGAATAAAGTAAAGTGATAGAGTGAAAATAAGCCACAGAAAAATGGAAAATTCACAGAGAGTCTGGATGATGTATTTTATTGTGTTGTCTTTGAAATTTTTGACTGTAAAGGAGCTAAATACAGAGAGACATTTCATTATATGGGCTGCCAGTCTAGACCAGAATGGACATCTTCACGGTATGACTTCAGGATTTGGATCTAAGAACATGATGCTTTGGAAAAGAGTTTCTTCTTTTGTTTTCACAGAGGACGAGACTCTGTGGATTGCTTCTATCCCAGTATGGTATGATAGACCACGCCCTCCTGAAAGGTTGCTGTGAACATCTTCAAAAAAATTACTTCACTCAACTGCCAACTGAGAGCAACTTAGCTCACAGGTTACACCATGAAAGACCTAAATAACAGCGCCCCCATTCAGCAGGAAGCAGTTTGGAGAGAAATAACTGTGCCCATTTTCCCAAATATTGTTTATAAATGTTCTTTTATATTTAAAGGGGGATATGATATAGAGATGAATAATTTGCAATGGTATGGATTTTAAGGTCAATTTTGTTATATGTATATGTATTTCTGATCTTGATTAAGCTATTGTGATTGTAGTTCATTTTAAAGAATATAATGTATAATTAGGAAATATAGGTTGTTAATGGATAATCATTGATAATAGTTAAGCTTGTAGTCATGTCATTAGATTTTCTAGATATGTAGAGATATATTTCAGTTAGATAGACATTCTTCATATCTTTCAAAGACTGCAGAATATGGCATTTAATGTTTTAATAACTTAGGGTTTTTCATGACAATGAGACACATCTGCTCCTGGCAGCATCTATCTACTTCGAGAGGAAGATGGGCATCGAAGAGGCTACTTATGGAGTTTGTTAGCCA
Organism: Arvicola amphibius; assembly: GCF_903992535.2. Taxonomy (NCBI): domain Eukaryota; kingdom Metazoa; phylum Chordata; class Mammalia; order Rodentia; family Cricetidae; genus Arvicola; species Arvicola amphibius. The sequence continues at coordinate 114,806,052 of NC_052065.1, forward strand.
TTTGGGCAAGAAACTGCTCTTGCCTGGACTGTTGCAATAAACTGGACATAAAGAACCCTCAGAGAGAGGACTGCTGAACTTGCCTAAAGGTGAGATGTTCCTTTCGGGGTTCCTGATTCATGAAAGAGTCTGCGAGACGTTCTGCAGGACACAGCAGAAAGTGACTGAACGTCTTTGGAATTTCCTGCTTCATGGAAATGTCTGCTGGACACTATGGGCCTGAAGGCTGAAGATGGATGCCCCAACGGTACAGAGGAACTTTGGGTGACTGTCCAGGGCAGCGAGTTGTCTCTGTCATTTCTAGAGTTTGAAAAATTGCATATGACTTGTTTACTTAGGTAATATTATATCCTTCTGGAGTCTTTGATGGAGTTAAAGAATAAATAGATAGTTATAGCTTTCATTAGTTATGATAAAAGATAAAATAGATCTAAATATTGGTAACTGTAATACTTGCTTGATAACTGTTTTGTTATATGTAATTTTGCTATGTTAAAGTTGAAGCCTTTCTTTTTTGTTTAAACAGAAAAAGGGGAAATGATGGAGGAGAGTTATCTGTCTATGTTACTTTCATTGGTTAATTAATAAAGAAAACTGCCTTGGCCCTTTAAGAGATAGAAAATTAGGTAGGCGGAGTAGACAGAACAGAATGCTGGGTAGCAGGAGTGGGGAGATGCTTCAGGAAGTTGCCATAGTGAGTCTCCATGCTTCTCCTCTCCGAGATGGATGCAGGTTAAGATCTCTCCTGGTAAGCCACACCTCGTGGTGCTACACGGATTACTAAATATGGGTTAAAGGAAGATGTGAGAATTAGCCAATAAGAGGCTGAAACTATGGGCCAGGCAGTGTTTTAAAAGACTACAGTTTCCGTGTAACTATTTTGGGTAAAGCTAGCCGGGTGGCGGGACACAGCCCTCCGCTTCCTTCTACATATTTGTAAGTGTATGAATTGATATCCTGGTCTTCTATTCTTTCCCATTAGTCTTCCTGTCTGTTTTTATGCCAATACCAGGCTGTTTTTAGTACTGTAACTTTGTAGTAGATTGTGAAGTCAGGGATTGTGATGCTTCGAGAAGTGCCTTTATTGTACATTATTGTTTTGGCTATCCAGGGATTTTTGCTTTTCTATATGAAGTTGAGGATTGTTCTTTTCAGTTTGTGAAGATTTTTTCTGGGATTTTGATAGTGATTGCAGTGAATCTGTAGATTGCTTTTGGGAAGATTATCATTTTTACTATGTTAATTCTACCTACACAAGAGCATGGGAGATCATTCAGTTTTCTGATGTCTTCTTCAATTTCTTTCTTCAAAGACATAAAGTTATTGTCATAGAGGTCTTCCACTTGTTCAGATAGAGTTACATCAAGATATTTTATGTTATTCTGGCCACTGTAAATGTTGATATTTTTCTGATTTCTTTCTCAGCCCATTTATCAATCTGTTTGAAGGAGGAATACTGCTTTTTTTTTTTCAACTTAATCTTTAATCTTGCTACATTATGGAAGATGTTTACGACTTGTAGAAGTTTCTTAGTAGAGTTTTTGGGGTCACTTATATAAACAATTATATCATCAGCAAATAGTGAGATTTGACTTATTTTCTAATTTGTGTCCCCTTATCTCCTTTTGTGTTCTCATTGTTTTAGCTAGAACATCATGTACCATATTTAATATAAACAGAGAGAGTGGACAATCTTTTCTTGTTACTGATTTTAGTGGGATAACTTGGAGTTTCTCTCCATTTAGCTTGATGTTGGCTGTTGGCTTGCTATATATTGCCTTTATTATGTTTAGGTATGTTCCTTGTACTCCTGCTCTTTCCAAAATCTTTATCATGAAAGGACGTTGTATTTTATCAAAGGCTTTTCATCATGTAATGAGATGATCATGTGTTTTTTTTCAGTTTGTTTATATGGTGGATTACATTGACAGATTGTCATATGTTGAACCATCCCTGCATCTCTGAGATGAAGCCCACCTACTTAGTTATAGTGAATGATTTTTCTGATGTGCTTTTGGATTCAGCTTGCCAGTGTTTGCTAAGTATTTTTGCAATGTTCATGAGTGAGATTGATCTGTAATTTTTCTTTCTTAGTGATGTCTTTGTGTGACTGAGTATCAGAGTAATTGTAACCTCATAAAAAGAGTTTGACAGTATTCCTTCTACTTCTACTGTGGAACAATTTGAGGCATATTAGTATGAGTTGTTCTTTGAAACTTTTGTAATATTCTGGACTTTCTAGTCCTGGATTTCTTTTGTTTTCTTCATTGATCCAGGGGTGGTTCAGTAGTTGACTGTTCAGTTTCCATGAGTTTTTAGGCTTTCTGGGGGTAGAATTGTTGTTGAATTCTAACTTTATTCCATGGTGATCCAATAGTACACAGGTGGTTACTAAAATTATTTTGTATCTGTGGAAGTTTGCTTTGTTACCGATTATGTGATCAATTTTTGAGAAGGTTCCATGAGATGCTGAGAAGAAGGTATATTCTTTTCTGTTTGGGTGGAATGTTCTATAGATGGCTGTTAAGTCCATTTTGTTTATTACATCTGAAAGGATTATTTTACATGCTCCATCATTAAGTTGATATTAAGCCATTACTTGGGGATGGGAAATGTGATATTTTATGCTATAGGCTCTTGCAAGTCTTATTCTCAGTCTACTTCCTTTTAATTTCCATGGCTCATTCTCCACCCTATTTTCTCCAAGTAATTACACAGCTTTTTTTCTTTTTATGATTGTACTCTACTCATGTCTACTACATAAATCTTTTAATGACTACTAAAATCTCCTTAAATATCACCATGTTTTTCATTCATAAAAAGCGTCCCCTACCTGTGACAATTTGAAAGCTTTGAACTTTCAGTGATTTGAATGTGACATGAAAGATGGGGATTTCCAACTGAGCTAGACTTTTGTTTTCTTTTAGAGTATCAAAGTCTTTGAGGATAATCACCAAAGACTTGATGCTGTTGAGCAAAAAATAGTGAAAAAATGAAATAGAAAACTCTAAGAGGAAACTTAAGACAGAAAATGTAAGCAGTGTATATTTAATATAGAATATAAGTATGTTATGCTTTTGATGTGTTTTTTGAAGAGATGCTTATAGTAATTATTGACATCTCTGTTTTGAAAAAAAACGACATCAGGATTTAAGGGCTATAGAAACGTCTCATTCTCTGCTCTCAGAGGACTACAAAGAAATGCAGTGAACCTATGTTATGTGACACACACATATACACACACACAAAAATTCACTACACTACCAGAAATTATAATTGAAATTAGTACATTTTCATTTATTTTTATTTATTTTTTGTTACCACACCATACTCCATGTCTTTTAACCTTCAAGTAGCACTGGGCATTTAGTGAACAGAAATCATTACAAGTTTGTAAATATGGGAATTCCTATGCTCCTTGCAGAAATAGAGATGCACCCTCTAAGAAACGTAGTTAGATTTTTGGAAGTAAATGGTAGTAATTTAACTGGATGACCTTATAGAAATTATTGACTACAACTTATGTTTCTCTGTAGAAAAGAAATAAAACTTCTGAAAATTACCTCAAACTGAAAAACATTAACAACAAAAAATCCTATGCTTATATTGGGGTGGGATTGTGGTGTTCCAGGAAGCCAATTTTCATTATTTGGTTTGTTTAGCTGGTAAATGGACACTTATCCTTAGTGCTGATTCACAGCATTTAATTCATGTACAGACATACTCAACTTTTTATCTCAACATCCCACCTCTGCCCTTTGGTGATATGTTATCCAGAGTGCTATGTTTTTGTATTTATCCTGACAGTGTGTGTGTGTGTGTGTGTGTGTGTGTGTGTGTGTGTAGAAGTTTATCTGTGTATATATTTCAGTCATGAATTATTCTGTTGGTTTTCTTCTTATGATGTAACTTTTTGCATTAAGTACTGTAGTGCGGAGCTGTGAGCCACATTCCTGCCACCCTGCTCCCAGCTGCCTGGCTAGCTTATGCCCGAAATAACAACACACAAATTGTATTCATTTAAACACTGCCTGGCCCATTAGTTTCAGCCTCTTACTAGCTAATTCTCACATCTCTTGCTTTAACCCATATCTAACAATCTAAGTAGCACCACGAGGTGGTGGCTTACCGGGAAGATTCTAACGTACATCCATCTTAGGCTGGAGCTTCATCGCATCTGTCTCAGAGAGGAGAGGCATGGCATCTGTCTCACTTAGGAGAGGTGGGGCAATTGTCTGAACCATCTATCTCACTTCCTTCTTCCTGTTCTGTCTACTCCACCCACCTAAGGGCAAGGCCTATTAAATGAGCCAGGCAGTTTTCTTTATTAACGAATGAAATTCAACACAAACAGAAGACTCTCCCACATCAAAGTACCATAAATACCTTTCCTTGGGAACACTGTGTTTAATAAATTTAAAATTGTTTTACAGTCTAATTGAGATATATCAATTCAATAGATTCCTTTAGTAAATAAAAGAAACTACAGGCCCTTTTGTCCGGGTGGCGTCCCTGGGCTACCTGGAATCCTTGATCCTGTGCCCTGGAGTTCCAATCTGGACTGGTGAGTGGGTGCGGGACCCTGGGGCAACCTGCCCTGGAAGAGAGCACAGACACCCTCACCCAGCTCCCTCTGTAGGCTTGTCTTTGTTTTCTCACGTCCCCTTGCCTCTCCCAAGCCTTCCCTAGTGTTTTCAGGTGTCCTGCTCCTGTACTAAGGCCATCCACCCAAAGGGGTCAGACTCTGGCCTCCAAGCAGGTCTGAGAATTCCTGCAAGGGAGTGCAGGCTCCTTCAGATTGTGCTGCCAGGTTTGCTGTGTGATATTCCATCCCGCCCTGCCCCCACCTTGCCCCTTTTGTCCAGGCAGTGTCCCTGGGCTGCCTGGAATCCCTGATCCTGTGCCCTGGAGTTCCATCTGGACTGGTGAGTGGGTGCGGACCCTGGGGCAACCTGCCCTGGAAGAGAGCACAGACCCCCTCACCCAGCTCCCTCTGCAGGCTTGTCTTGTTTCTCACATCCCTGCCTCTCCCAAGCCTTCCCTATTGTTTTCATGGTGTCCTGCTCCTGTACTAAGGGCCATCCACCCAAAGGGGTCAGACTCTGGCCTCCAGGCAGGTCTGTGGATTCCTGCAAGGGAGTGCGGGCTCCTTCAGATTGTGGTGGAGAGGTTGTGGAGTAAGGGGTACACTCATCCATTGCTGGTGGGAATGCAAACTTGTGCAACCACTTTGGAAAGCAGTGTGGCAGTCTCTCAAGAAATTCGGGATCAACCTACCCCAGGACCCAGTAATTCCACTCTTGGGAATTTACCCAAGAGATGCCCCTATCATATTACAAAAGCATTGTTCAGCTATGTTCATAGCAGCACTATTTGTAATAGCCAGAACCTGGAAACAACCTAGTTGCCCTTCAATGGAAGAATGGATGAAGAAACTGTGGAATATATACATATTAGAGTACTACTCGGCGGTAAAAAAACAATGACATCTTGAATTTTGCATGCAAATGGATGGAAATAGAAAAACACTATTTTGAGTGAGGTAACCCAGACACAAAAAGATGAGCATGGGATGTACTCACTCATAATTGTTTTCTAGCCATAAATAAAGGATATTGAGCCTATAATTCGTGATCCTAGAGAAGCTAAATAAGAAGGTGAACCCAAAGAAAAACATATAGTTATCCTCCTGGATATTGGAAGTAGTCAAGATTGCCGGGCAAAAATGGGAACTTGGGGGCAGGGTGGGGTGGGGATAAGGGGAGATGGGGAGAGAAAAGTGTGAAGGGGAGGATGGGGAGAGCTTGGGTGTACGGGATGGTTGGGATATAGGAAGGGTGGATATGGGACCAGGGAAGTATATATCTTAATTAAGGGAGCCATTTTAGGGTTGTCAAGAGACTTGACTCTAGAGGGGTTCCCTGGTATCCAGGAAGATGCCCCCAGCTAGTTCCTTGGGCAACTGAGGAGAGGGAGCCGAAAAAGGCCAGATCCTATAGTCATACTGATGAATATCTTGCATATCACCATAAAACCTTCATCTGGTGATGGATGGAGATAGAGACAGAGCCACACAATGGTGCACTGGACTGAGCTCCCAAGATCCAAATAAGGAGCAGAAGGAGGGAGAACATGAGCAAGGAAGTCAGGACTGCAAGGGATGCTCCCATCCACCGAGATGGTGGGGCTGATCTAATGGGAGCTCACCAAGGACAGCTGGACTGGGACTGAAAAGCATGGGATAAAACCGGACTCCCTGATCATGGCGGACAATGAGGGTTTGCTGAGAAGCCAAGGACAATGGCACTGGATTTGGATCCTACTACACATACTGGCTTTGGGAGGGCCTAGCCTGTTTGGATGCTCACCTTCCTAGACCTGGATGGAAGGGGGAGGAACTTGGACTTCCCACAGGGCAGGGAACACTTACTGCTCTTTGGACAGGAGAGGGAGGGGGATTGGAGGGGGGAGGGGAGGTAAATGGGAGGCGGGGGAGGAGGCAGAAATTTTTAATTAAAAAAAAGAAACCACAAAAATAGAAAAAAGATAGAAAAGTTTTGAGTAAAATTTGTGTTATTTTATTATACTCCACATTTATTTTTTCTGAGATCATGAACCAAGAAATATGTACTTGGCTTTTTTTACTGTCTAAGATGACATTGGTTGTAATCCATGCATTTTAGTCAGAAATGTTAGAAAACTTCAATTTGTGTGTATTAGAAATTACTTTAGAGAACATCAATACAAACTTAACTGCTTTTCTGTTTTCAAATTTTCAAATATCTCTCAAATCCTTGAATTCTTTCCATATCTCTGAATGAAAACATTAAACCAAGATATTGCTCATCCTTACAACACATTAGAAGGACAGTTGTGGGCTATCTTCTCAAGACATATTAACATATTGTTAGGTATGACAATGAGAATTGGATAGAAACAAGAACACCCATATTGTCTACCTGTTGTTCTAGTGTACTTGATAATCTACTTATTATTAAACTCTATTTGGATTTGAGTTTCTTAAGAAAATGCTGATTCAAGGTTAAAAATGTTATTTAGAAAGTTTCTAATATAAAGATTAAGTAAGCATTATCTTATCTCCTTCAATGGAATTCATCAAAACTATATTTTATTTCTCCATTACCTTTCTAGTCATCTGAACTAGGAAGTTGTTTAAATTCAATATTCTATAAAAGAACATATTATACAAATTCTGTGAGATTTTTATGGAGATTGTATGAGTATGGCACAACTCGTGAAGACAGCAAATGTTAAATATTATTGATAATACTCCTCAAATTCCCTTCAAAGATATCTAACACTAATGTGAGCAAAATGTAAGCCAAGCAATTATCATTCTCCTTCCATTTTTGATCAAACAGCATATAGTTACTTTGTTGTCTAAGACACCAAATCTCATGAAAAATCACAGAATAGAGACCATCAAGTTGGTTCAGACGCTAAAAGCAGTTGCTGCCAAGCCTGAGATTTGAGTTGGACAGCTGGTGTCCACATGGAAAGAGAGAACAGACTGCTGCAAGTTATCCTCAGACCTCCACACATGTGCTGTGACACAAATGCATGTTCACACACACACACACACACACACAGAGAGAGAGAGAGAGAGAGAGAGAGAGAGAGAGAGAGAGAGAATAAATAAATAAATGTAATTTTTAAAATCTTGAAAAAATTAAAAAATGGACAGGGTACTTCTCACAATACATTAATTTGTATGGAATAGAACAATATTTCATAATATAGTTTCATGGCCAAATGAGGAAATGATATGGGGAAAGAACTTCAATAAATTATGGCATAAAATCAACTTTTTTCCAAAAATTCTTTCCAACCTTTTGAAAAGTCAACTGCATTCCAATTTTGGTCCATTATAATGTGATAAATTCATGAATTATGGGGTTCATTCATATTGTATGATGAAGTGTTTCTCACAGAATGCAAGTTACTCAAATCCATATTTTTGTATTCTTTAAAATATTCAGACAACTAAGACATTGTAGAACTTGCCTGGAAAAACTGTGGCCCAACTTCATATTTGATTCCAAACAGAAAACTATTTGAAGAGACTTTTTAAAACCTGAACATTTAAAAATGAAAAATTTATGATGCTCAGATATACTATAAAATGTTGATTATAAATAGTGATATGATGATATAATTTAAAATTATCACTTTCAGGGCATAATGAGAAAAAATATAATGTGATGGCTTGAACAGGAATGGCCCCCATCGATTCATGTGTTTGAATAACACTATTAGGAGGTGAAGCCTTTGTTGGAGGAAGTGTGTCACTGTGAGGGCAGGACTTGAGTATTATATGTTCAAGCTGTGCCTAGTGCCACACGCAGTCTTCTGCCTGTGGGTCGAGATGTAGAACTCTGAGCTCCTTCTCCAGCACCATGTCTGCCTCCATGCTGCCATGTCTTGCCTTTAAGGTAATAGAACTAGACCTCTAAAACTATAAGCCACCCCAATTAAAAGTGTTTCGTTATAAGAGTTGCCATGTTCATGGTGTCCTCTTCACAGTAATAGAAACCCTAACAAAGACATATAATTTCAAATATCTTATTTTCCAAATTATATGCCACAGTGGACTCTAAAAAAATGAAAATTGAGAGAATAAAGGAAAAAGGTTGCCCACTACTCAGAGTTAACTACCATTATTATAAATAGATTTTAAATAAAAACTGTTATTTGTTGACAAAAGAAGAATCTAATTATGCTAGCACTAGTTTTACTATTTGTTAAAAGGTATTTATATGACTCCACTGGAAAGAATTACTTTTGAAGAAAAAGGCAACAGTTTTACTAAAGTCAAGACAGACTCCAACTCCTAACATCATAATAATGTGGTTTCAACGGTCCCAAATATTAGTCAACAAATGGAAAAATATAACCACCCAAAGATTCATATACCCATGTTATAGCAGGTTGGTAGATAGCTCCAACTAAAAGTAGCAAGTACTGGCTGGTTATCTTTTGCTTTATGTCAAGTATCCACTTATGAATGACTACATACCATGTTGTCTTTTTGGGTTCAAAACCCTGGGATGCCAAGAAAAGGGAAGGAAGGAAGAATTGGGGATATATATGCAAGATAAAAAAGACCGTTTTTAAAAAAAACAAAAAATAACAACTGTATACAAATAGGAAATCTTAAACAACTTTTAGTATGTGTAATGAAAAGAATTATTCATGTGTGCTATCTATATAAATATGCATCTTACAATTATGTGAAAAGTGAGAATCAGGAGTACATTCAGAAAATTACATCAATGTAAAACTATGAACTACAATGTAACCTATAGCCACAGGAAGCAAACCAGCAGTTTCTATAGGAATGTAGACAGAGTTGTTATGGAGGTAGAGATCATTGTGGTAAATTGGTAGGGAGGAATGGGAAGGGAGGATCGGTCACAAAGCAGAGCTAGAATACCTTCTGAGGTTTTTAAATCTCATTTTGTCTTAATTATGGTAGCTGTTTACTTATGGAAACTTTTTGCCAAAATGAACATTTTAAATACAAATAGTACAGTTTTTCACATATCAGCTGTACTCTAATAAGCTATCAAGAAAGAACATATTTTATGTACTGCACATTTTTATTATTTTTAAAAGGGAAAAGAGTGAAGTGGAGGTATGTTCAGCATACAAAGTAGTACTTGGAAGAAAATGACCTTATGTAACACACTATAACGTATAATGAATAGACTCAGAAAGAAAAAACTTTAAAATACATTAAAAGTTTGTCCAAACAAATCAAAAATAAATAGCCAGGGAGTCAAGATCATCATGGGAGAATCACAGAGACAGCTGACCCAAGCTAGTGGGAGCACACCCATTCTGGATTGACAGTGGGAAAACCTGCAGAGGACCAAATTAGGCCCTCTGCATGTGGGTGACAATCCTATAGCTAGGCCTGTTTGTGGCGCTCTTAGCAGTGAGAGCCAGGGCCTCTCCCTGGCTCTGAGCTGGCTTTTAGGAGCCTGTTCCCCAAAGACGGGTTACCTAGTCCTGCCTTAATGCACTGGGAAGCACTTGGTCCTGCCTCACTTCATGTGAACTCCCATGGAAGGTTTGTCACTTTCTTTCTGAATGGAGACTGACAAGTGGTGTATGGGGTTATGGAAAGGCGCGGGGGGGGGAGCATTAGAGGAGAGGGCAGGAGAGAAAACCATGACCGGTATGTAAAATAAAAGAAAAAATTAATAAAAAAAATTAAAAAGAAAATAAGTGCAATGATATGTTGTTGATATTTGTGAGACTCTTAAACATTTTGTTCTTCTGTCCCTTTAGTACTATACACTCAGCTACTTGTGACATAATTTTTCTTCCAGAAAGAGTGAGTATGTGGGCTGGAGAGATGGCTCAGCGGTTAAGAGCACTGACTGCTCTTCCAGAGGACCCGGGTTCAATTCCAGCACCCACATGGCAGCTCACAACTGTCTGAAAATGCAGTTCCACAGGATCTGACACCTTCACACCAATTTACATAAGTTAAATAAATCATTTAAAAAATTAAAAAAAAAGAGTGAGTATGTAAGAACTTATCCTTGCTTAAAATTAGGGTTCTTCCTGTCGTGGTGGCACACACCAGTAGGATTTGCTGAAGGAGGCAGAGGCAGGAGGATCAGGAGTTTGAGGCCAGCCTGGGATACACATTTAAAAAAAAAAACACAACAGCAACAAGAAAAGAACAAAACTAAGGTTCCTTTTAAGATTTTTATTTATGTTTTAATTAGTTTTGGCTTTCTATTGTTTAATAATGTCATATATATGGAATTATATATATATATGTATATGTATGTATGTATAATATGCTTTGGTCAAATATTTCCCTCTGAGATCTTTCCCTACTTTCAACAACTTTTAATTCTTATGCAAGATCCTGTTAGTTTGTGGTGATGGTGGTGTTTTTGTTTTACATTTGTTTGTTTTTTGAGATATGGTCTCCCTATGCAGTCTTGGCTGGCCTGGAACTTCAATGTAAGACCAGACTGACCTCAAACTCACTACGTATCTTTGTCTCTGGAGTGCTTAATTAAAGGCAAAATTTTTTATATTCAAAATTTTAATTACATCATTTTTCCCTCTCTACTAATCCCTACCCTTCTCATGTTCAACTTATACTCTCTCCTACATTCAACAGATTCCTTTTACCACCGTGGTTTTCATATACATATAAATGAATAAATGTAAAACACAAGCGCCTGCTGAGTCTGTTCAGTATTGCTTGCACGTGTATGTTTCTAGGGCTGACTATTATGTAGGTGGTATTGGAATTAACGATGAGAGCACATCCCTGGGAAAGATATTTCTTCCTCTCCCTCTCTTAGTGATTGTTAATTGCATGTAGCTCATGTAGGGCTAGGGCTCTGTGAGTTGGCCCCATCTCATTGATAAGGGAAAATTAAACCTATTTAAGATTCTTTGATATCATTTATTTGCCTCTTTCCCATTGCCTGAATGCTGTCTTCAAATTAACTCTTTTGCTCTTGTGACAAACACTTACACACACATGCGCACACACACACACACACACATGTCTTTTTCTTTCTCTTACTTGTGTTCTGCTTTCGCCTATGAAATTCCATAAAATAATGTGACTGAGGTTACATGGAAATTTTCATTTTAAAACAAAGGACTAGAAATGTCTCTTTTAAACATTCGCTGAGATATTCAGTGATGCCAAAAGTCATTTTCAGGCACTACCATTTTATCACAAATATGACCTTGGAACATGGTAAGTTAAATAAAACAAGTTTGGCTATTTCCTATCTGCTTAGGACAAAGAAAACTCCTCATTTCTACACAGATGTAAACTTCTTAGGATATTTTCTCTGATTTTTGCCTTGATGATGTGGTAATGTCCTAGACTCTGTGTTTAGGATGTATGTATTTAATTTGGAATAGGTGGGTGGAAAGAGAGTTTTACCCAATGGGTCTAAAAGAGGAAGTGTTTATGAAACATAAAAATCCACTCTGGGTGTCTTATAATCCTTGCCAAGATTTATAGAGAACTCTCAATTTTGTAAAGTAACAGATTATTGAGATCTAATTAAAATAGTAAAAACACAACCTTTAAAATATGTAGCTCAATGTTTTCCACTTTTTTGAAGTTATGTAAAATATCATCAGCCACCTAATCCCAGAAACGTTCAGAAATCACAGGATGGAGTCTTATATGCACCTCCAGGTCACTATTTTAGAATTTATTCTTTGTTTTGAAAAACAATGGAATATTGCCACTCATAGTCCAATTTCTACGTCCCCCAGTTCCTTCATATGCCCCAACATGTTTTCTTCGCAGCTTCCTATATTTTTATTATATCTCCTACGGATTTCAGGTAATACTTCTCATACATGCATGGATATAGCACCATCTACTGGAACATTAGAAAACCTACCAGTGGCCAATTCACAATAAAGTGTGATTCTCCCTCCTTCACCGCTGTCTACTGCCAATAATTGGCTTCTCAGTTAGGTGTGAGGCCTGAAAATCATTTACCCCCCATTTATTCTGGGGTTCTGGATGACTTGATCTTGTATATGTCATATTGCGGTACCCACTACTGATTATGAGTTCATACCTGTAGGTAGCCACATTGTGTCTAGGAAGACAGTATTTAATAGTACTCCTCTCCATTCTCTAGTTCTTCCACTCTTATTTTTGCCTCCCTTTCAGAGATATTCATTGAGCCGTGGAGGTGGGGGCATTAATATAGATGTGTTGTTCAGGGCTGAGTATTCAGTTTCATATTCTCACAATTTATTCAGTTATGACCCTCTCCACTGACTGCTGTCCACTGCAAAAGAGGAGCTTCTCTGACCTGTAACTTTTCATTCTCCCTTTTCCCATGTCCCCTATCAAATGTTAATCTACTTTCTGCATGTATGAATTTAACTATCAACACATTTTATAAATGTAATTCTATACATAATTATATACACATATTGCCTTTATGACTATTTTATTTCACCTACAATCCTTTTTAATGATCACACCCATGTTGGAAACATAAATATTCCGCTTTTATAGGCAATATGTGTCTCAATACTTCATTCTTTTTATGCTAATAGCAATTTTTTAGAATCTGATGGGCAACACTAAATAATAAGGCATTTTTCTCTTCTGCCTTGATCACTATTTGAATTATTCTAACTATTGGATGCTACAGAATAAAAGATCTATAGAAGTTTGTGTTGAAGTATTTATTATAGAAATATTTCCAATCTCTGGAAAAGAAATTGCTATGCTATCCTGGCAACTCTATATTTGACTTTTTCATGCATTACTGAACTCCAGTTTTAAAGATTATATTTTTTTATTTATGTGTATAATATTTATCCTGCATGTGTGACTGTGGCTCCATGTGCATGTCTGGTACCTGAAAAAGTCAGAAGAGAACTAGACTTGTGGTTGGTCGTTCGCCATCACTTGGATCCTGGAATTGAGCTCAGGGGTGTTTTGCAGGAGCAGCAACTTCTGTTCACTTCTGAGTTTCTTCTCTCCAGTTTCCCAATCCCTGTTTTTTTTTATTTTCCATTCAAAAAATTTACACTTCCTCCCCTTCTCCTATTCCCCTCCCGCTCCCCCACTCACCCTCCTCCTTTCCCCTCCCTCCTTAATAGAGGGCAGGGAATCCTGCCCTGTGGGAAGTCCAAGCCCCACCCCACATCCAGTCCTAGGAAGCTTTGCATCCAAATAGACAAATAGACTAGGGTCCCAAAAACCCAGTACTTGCAGTAGAAACAAGTCCCAGTGCCTTTATCAATGGCTTCTCAGTCAGCCCCCATTGTTAGCCACATTCAGAGTCCGGTTTTATCACATGCTCATTCAGTCCCCATACAGCTGGATTTGGTGAGCTCCCCATTAGAACAGGCACACTGTCTCAGTGGGTGGACCAACACCTCGCAGTCCAGACTTCCTTGCTCATCTTCTCCCTCCTTCTGCTCTTCAACTGGACCTTGGGGGGCTCAGTCTGTTGCTCTGATGAGGACTTTGTCTCTATCTCCATCGTGCGGGATGAAGACTCTAATGGTGATATTCGAGATAATCATCAGTGTGATAGTGGGACAAGGCCAGTTTCAGGCACCCTCTACTCTGTTGCCCCAAGGACCTAGCTGGGGACAATCCCTGTGAAACCTGGGATCCCCTCTAGAGCCAAGTCTCTTGCCAACCCTAAAATGGCTCCCTAATGTAGATATCTTCGTTCCCTGCTCCTATATCAAAGTCCTTCCTCCATCTCCAGCCTCCCACTCCCCCCAAGCACTCTCCAGTCTTTCCCTTTTCCCTTCTCTCTCCGCCTCTCTTTCGTCCCCAAACCCCACTCCCACCCTCTCATGCGCTCAACTTTTGCCCGGCAATCTTGTTTGCTTTCCATTTCCAAGAGGATCTATATATGTTTTTCTTTGGGTTGACCTTGTGTATTTTGGCTTCTCAAGGTTTGTCAACTATAGGCTTAATGTCCTTTGTTTTTGGCTAGAGTCCACTAATGAGTGAGTACATTCCATATTCATCTTATGGGTCTGGGTTATCTCACACAGGAGAGTGTTTTATATTTCCATACATTTGCATGCAAAATTCAAGATGTCATATTAGTTTTTTACAGCTGAGTAGTACTCTAATTTTATATATTCCACACTTTCTTTATCCCTTCTTCCACTGAGGGGCATCTAGTTGTTTCCAGGAACTGCATTACAAATAATGCTGCTATGAACATTAGTTGAACAAATGCTTTTGTAGTATGATTGGGCATCTCTTGGTATATTCCCAAGAGTGGAATTGCTGGATCCTGAGGTAGATTGATTCCTAATTTCCTGAGAAACTGCCACACTGATTCCAAAGTAGTTGCACAAGTTTTGCATTCCACCAGCATGGATGAGTGTTCCCCTTACTTCACATCCTCTCCAGCAAAGGCTATCTTTGGTGTTTTGGGTCAGGGAAGAAATAAAAGAAAGAATCAAAGTCTTCGTTGAATTCCCAATCTCTGTTTTAAAGTGATTGTATATTAATAATAAAGTATATATATTAATATAAAGTTATATTGCATTATTTCTATCAGTATTTGAGTTTTCCAATTCCTCCCCATTCTAAGCAGATGCCTATTGCAGGCCTTTTAAATTCTAACCATCCTAGTGGGTGTGAAATGTCATTTCAACTACTGTTTTGCATTGCATTTTGTAATCATAACAATATTAAATGTCTTTCAGGGCATCTGTTTGGTCAATGTATATCATTACTAGGGGAAGGGCTTGTTTGTTTACTTGTGTTTTAATTGGCTATTTGCCACTTGCCTTTTTATTAACACATAATGTTTGTACATATCGTCTAAGTACAATATAATACTTACATATACACATTCACTTTAATAGTTACCCTAGCCAAAAATCTACATTTTATTATTTGTCTTTTCAGCTTTTAAAACCTGAAATTATTCTATCATACACCAAGTTAGGATGAGCTGTAACCACTTCACTGTCCATGAACAGCTAGAACTTGATATTTCAGCTATGTTTTCAGTATCCATTATCCATCCTCCATCTAAATGACCATTAAGTCTTGTGACCTTCATCATACATTCATTTAGGTTTATCATGAACATTTTACTAATGTTGAGGATTTAAAACACTAGCATACATTTCAGAGCACATGCTAATATTATAATTTTCACTAAGAGAATTAACTGTAAATATTGTGGAGTATCATGTAACATTTCCATCTGTTCATACACATGCACTGATCAACTCCAAGCACACTTCACTCTTCTTAATACCCCAAAGTTTGGAAGGGTTCTTTAGTGAGCTGTATTTAGCTTCTACATATTTCAAGCCTGCAGTGCTTATATTTATGTGTCTTGTTATTTGTATTACTACAATGACCTCAGTTCTATCCACTTCACTGAAAATAACAGGGTTTTCATAATTTTATGGTTGAATAATACTATTTGTGCATATATTTAATTTTCTTTATACATTCCTATGCTCATGGCACCTAAGCTGCTTCCACCTATTAACTATTGTGGATATGAGGCAATAAACATGAGAATATGCGGATTTCGCTTTGACAGTCTTATTTCAGTTCCTTTTATTACCAAACCCAGTTGTGAAATTGCAGGACCATATGGAAAATTGTGTCTTGTTTTCACCTCTCTCTTCCCTTACTTCCCTTCTCCTTTCTTCTGTCCCTTTGTTCCTTTGCTCTAGGGAATGAAACTGTAAAAGTATGTTATAAGAAGTGAAGTATGAAGAATAATCAGAAAGAGAGTGTTGCATGGCTGTAAAAACAGAGTCTGAATCCTTCTCATACCACTTACCACCTCTGTTATTTAGACAGATTATTTATTAAGTTTCTCTGGACAACAGTTGCTGTTTTTTATTTTTATAGAGAACACCTAAAATGGGGCATGAAATGAGACTTCATTTACAATGTTACTAGTAAAATAATGTGATAACAATCTAATCATTCCTCATGGAATTAGAGGCAACCATGCCACGGACCATTTAGTACCACTCTTTCCATTTTTATTTATATTTTACTTCTACATAAAAATTCAGATTATTTTGACAGATATTTTTGGCTTCTACTTTTTGACAGATAAGATACCAAATTTTGAAAGTATAAATGACATTTCTTTCCCTCATATTTTTTACAATGTAGTATAACAAACAGTCAAAATCTTCCATGCAGTCGGGGACTACTTTGGCACATCCAGGATGCTACAAATGAATCTAACACAGTCATTGAAGCTTGGCCAGAGAGAAAAAGATTCAGGGACAAACTTCTTGAAGCACGTTTCCCAAAGAAAAAATATAATAATTCTCTTAAATACGAAGTGTTCAAAAAAACCAGAAATTCCTTACCCTTAAACATAAGGGTCCCTGGTCACAGACAGCATACCAAACCCTTCATAAACACATGTAGCACCTCTTCCAACATAGTCCCCCCCAAGCAAAGGTCTTATTGGACTCATTCTGTAGAATGAGCATATGCACAACAGTTACAAACATGGTGATTTAAGTCTAAAGCGTTAAAGAGCTGCATTATGTAGTTTAGTAGTTATTATTCTTGGGACAGTAGCTGAGGTGGAAATAGGAAAAGCGGCTTTAAAATTTGAAATGTTTGGGGCTGGACGTGATGACTCAGTGGTTAAGAGCCCTTGTTGCTCTTCCAAAAACAGAGTTTGTTTCCGGGCATCTAGGTCATAAATCAAGTTTCAAAGGACCTGATGTCCTCTTTGACCTCAATGAGCATCTACACATACACACACACACACACACATACATACATACAAAAATTAAAATAATACAAATACTTATCTCACCACCAATGATTTAAATCGAAATCTTTAGAGATGAAACCCAGATAATTGTTAGTAAGTGCTCTCCAAGTAATTCAAATGCAAATGAGTGTTAAAATCAAAGATGGTGCATAGACAAACAGATTTCCCATCACACATGTTCTCCTTTTGGCTCAGCTAAAAAATTTGAATGAGCCATTTTATATTTCTTGTCCTTAACTTCCCTGTCTGCATTAGGAAATGATCTCTAAGGTCTCACACTCTCGTACCATGACTTCTCTCTGGGTAGTATTTCTCCTGCTCATTTACTGCAGTACACATTTTGGGTATTTTGATTGCTGTATTGTTTACTTTATTCAAGCACATGGTCATGCTCAAATTGATTTATACTGTGGAAGAAAATTAATGTTCTCAAGGAAAATGTTTGGTTAAAGCAAATTTTTCGAAGATGTGGTGTGATGAAATCAAATATAATAACACTTCAGAGAATGTACTTTATGTAATGAGAAAATCCAGATTGTGATATATTGAAGCAATTATTCTCCAAGGGGTTGTGCACAAGATGGACAAGACTTAGAACATGCAGGCTTCCATCCTATTCAGAACATAGTCTACAGGGAATGCAATCTTCTCTGATCACAAACATGCTTCATGGTTATTGTTCTGGAAAGGTGAACTGATTGGGAGAATATTTTCTGGTTTTTATCAACTTCAGGTGTTCATCTTCTAAAATATATTCCAAATAAAAGCACATATCATAATAGTGCTGTAATTTTTAATGGGAATTACTGATGTTGACAATATTTTGTTGTGCAGAAATTAAGACTTTTTTAAAGTGGAAGTTCTGTGGTCTACAAAATGCTATTGGGGTTAAGAAACACACATCTCTGCTACAAGTTTTTGGATCATCTGATCATCTCTCAAGCATTCCCAAGGAAAACATATAGTTGCTGAGTCAGGTGGTTTGCCAATTGTTCCAGTCCTTGGGGTCAATTAGCAATATTGTACATAAAATTTCATCCAATGATAGCAGAAAGAAATCATGGATTGGGAAAATTGCATGACTGGAAAGAAAGCAGAAACTCGAAACAATCAAACAAATATACTAACAGGTGAACTGAAGTCCAAGACAAGTGAGGATGGGGAATACTGGCTTCTCAGTGAGCTCATACATTTCCAGATGCAGATAAATTGGTTCCAAGCTGAGACAATGACTTATGGAGTATGAATGACTGGTTGAGGTACTGGAAGTCATGGGGAAGGTTATAAGTCAGAAGTGGAGATTTAATGAGAAGTCATTTCCTCATCCAAGCAGCCCCCTCCCAATTCGTATTTGTATATACTTAGGACAAATGTATACAGAATATATAGATGAAAAATAATAAGCATGAACTTTGCCATGAGATTGTCTCAGCTATATAATTGAGACTTATAAAATATCACTTTGTTTTCTTTTTGTAGTATAATTTTTTCTTTATTATTATTATTATTACTACTACTACTACAAATTTTCACTCCTCCTCTCCTCCCATTTCCCTCCCCCTCCCCATTCCTCCTCCTCCTCCCTCTCCAGTCCAAAGAGCAGTCAGGGTTCCCTGCCCTGTGGGAAGTCCAAGGTCCTCCCCTATCCATCCAGGTCTAGGAAGTTAAGGATCCAAACAGATTAAGTTCCACACAGCCAGTATATGGAGTAGAATCATAACCCAGTGGCTTTGTCCTTGGCTTCTCAGTCGGACCATCCATGTCAGCCACATTCAGAGAGTCTGGTTTGATCACATGCTCCATCAGTCCCAGTCCAGCTGGCCTTGGTGAGCTCCCATTAGATCGGCCCCACCGTCACAGTGGATGGGCGCACCCCTTGCGGCCATGTCTTCCTTGCTCATGTTCTCCCTCCTTCTTCTCCTCATTTGGACCTTGGGAGCTCAGTCCAGAGCTACAATGTGGGTCTCTGTCTCTATCCCCATCCATCGCCAGACGAAGGTTCTATGATGATAGGCAAGATATTCATCAGTGTGGCTATAATATAGGGCCAGTTCAGGCTCCTCTTCTCAGCTGCTCAAGGAACATGCTGGGGGGCAATCTCCTTGGACACCTGGGAACCCCTCCAGGGCCCAGTCTCTTGCCAATGCTCAAATGGCTCCCTTAATTAAGATATATACTTCCCTGCTCCCATATCCACTCCTCCTCCATCCCAACTGTCCCATTCCCCCAAGCTCTCTCCATCCTCCCTTCTCACTTCTCTCTCCCCATCTCCTTTTACCCCAGTCCCACCCTCACCCCCAAGCTCTCAATTTCTTCCTGGCAATCTTGTCTACTTCCAATATCCAGGAGGATAACTACATGGGTTTTTTTGGAGGTACACCTTCCTATTTAGCTTCTCTAGGATCATGAATTATAGGCCCAATGTCCTTTATTTATGGCTAGAATCCACTAATGAGCGAGTACATACCATATTCATCTTTTTGGGTCTGGGTTACCTCACTCAGAATAGTGTTCTCTATTTCCATCCATTTGCATGCAAAAATTCAAAATGTCATTTTTTTTTTTACCGCTGAGTAGTACTCTAATGCATATATATTCCACACTTTCTTTATCCATTCTTCCATTGAGGTGGCATCTAGGTTGTTTCCAGGTTCTGGCTATTACAAAAAATGCTGCTATGAACATAGTTGAACAAATGCTTTGTAGTATGGTAGGGCATCTCTTGGGTATATTCCAGGAGTGGTATTGCTGGATTCTGGGGTAGGATGATCCCGAATTTCCTGAGAGACCGCCACACTGATTTCCAAAGTGGTTGCACAAGTTTGCATTCCCACCAGCAATGGATGAGTGTTCCCCTTACCCCACAACCTCTCAAGCAAAGGCTATCATTGGTGTTTTTGATTTTAGCCATTCTGACAGGTGTAAGATAGTATCTCAAAGTTGTTTTGATTTGCATTTCCCTGATGGCTAAGGAGGTTGAACATGACCTTAAGTGTCTTTTGGCCATTTGAACTTCTTCTGTTGAGATTCTCTGTTCAGATCAGTGCTCCATTTTTAATTGGATTAATTAACATTTTAAAGTCTAGTTTCTTCTGAAATACCACTTTCTAATTGTAAAACCATAGCAAAGTACCAGTCTGGTAGTATTATTGTGAACATAAATGATAATACATAAAAGGGTGCAGAATGCATCTTGATGTAGCCTATGTATTTAATATTTGATAGTTCCTCTATTGTTGGTTTGTGTGTTAAGTTTTTTAATTCTCTTTTCTGAGTTACTGGGGGAGCTCTGAAGAATAATATTTTGTAAATAGAAAATTATAAATAAAATTGATGACCATATTGATTCATTCTGACCTGACTTATACAGACTTTTGAAATTTCTTGGTAATACAGTTAGGTAATAATTTTTACCTTCAAGAAGAAGATGAAAGAGGCATCTAAAAAGTTGTACCAAATTCGTTAGTGCTTATACTTTTCACTGTAGCTAGAAAACCCATGTGTAAAGGACAATAACAGTTACTGGTTGTATTGTTGCATCTTTCAGATCTAGCATCCTCTCTACCATCATTTTTGGTATTGGACAAGAAGCATTACACCTGTTTGTTTTTGTGTGCCTTTGGGCAGTCCTCAATAGTAATGTGTTTATATTCTGGAAGGTAAATTGAGAGAAATAATGAAAGGAAGGTGCAAATTATTATTTACAGTTAGTTTCCTTTGAAGATACTAGAAGGCACAGAGATCCCAATGCATACAACAAGAAGAGCACTCAGAGCATAAAACTGTAATATATTCTGCTTTTGCCCCTAAGATTCAACTGTGGGTTTTAGAACATAAAACCACTTACTTCTCTGTGTGCTATTCTTCACAGAAATGTGTTCAGAATAAACGCACTTTTGTGAGCCATTAGGTAAACGCTCTTGTCATCAAGCCTGACGTGACAACTTGCCTCCAATTTTTGAGACCCTCATAGTAGGAGAGAACTAACTTTCACATGATGTTCTCTGACCTGCAAATGCAGTGTGGCAAAGAAATACACCTACAACAACAATAATAAATAAAAATAAAAGTAAAATGTACATTGCATTCTTGAATAAATAGTGAGCATATTTTATAATCTCATAAGACATATTATAATAATAATAATCTGATACTCAAAAATTTGCAGTATATGTGCAAATAGTTACATCATGGCTTCCATGACTGAAGTCCTAGTTGGTGACTAAAGTTAGTAAACTCTCAACATACATTAAAGTACAAGTCCAGCTGATACATCATCATTACTACCCTTATGCCTAAAGATCAGGGGGCATCATGGACAAAAGATGGAAAAATAGATAATAGCCAGAAGACCAGGATGTTTCTGGGAGATTGTATCTTTCAGATATGATTGGGAAGTTGCACCAACAAAAATCTCATCTGGCTTCCTGAAAAAAAACCTGAAACATGACAACAGCAGTGGGCATTACAACATAGATGAAGAAAATCACACAAGGTTCACATCCTAGATTAACAGCTACAGGCAATTAATGACTACAGAGAGAGGGATAATCCATGTTTCTAAGGGTGAGGCCCCTAATTAGTTATTCGGTACTAATGGTCAGTTGTAAAAATACATATGAACTAATTGGATCCAGTGGGTTGTATTTATATCTTGATTACCTTCTTATAGTTATGTAACAGTAATAATTTATATATATATATACATATATTATATATATGTATATAGATATATATGGGAGTTGGGTGTGGAACAGGAAGAGTTAGAAGGAGTAGAGAAATGTAAATATGGTACATATAAATGAAAGTAAATTTTTGAAAAAGACTATGTATATATAAATCTTACCTTTAAGGAAAAAAATTATGAGTATTGGCAATATAGGTAAGTTTCACCTGCTGTCGGAGACGCAAAACAAACTATTTGGAATATTACTTGGATACATTTGTAATAAAATGATGAGGATCTGGCATTCCTACTTTGAAAAAGAAAAATCATCTACTGTTAGCCTTCTTAGGAGCTGGTCTTATAAAACTTTAGTTAATAACTCTGAATCTCACTATCCTATTTCTTTCAGTTCTGGATACGAAATCAAAAGTGCTACAGACAGCATGGATTATATACAATGTAATATGCTGCTCAAACTCTGGCTCATAGAAGTCTGAGTGCAGGGTATCAGCACAGTCAGGTTCAAATGGGGAATCCTGTCCTGGGGTACAGGATGCCTCTGTGTCCTTATAGGGTAAAAGGACAAGACACATGTTTGGGGTCCCTAATGTAAGTATCAGAATATGCAGCGTTCTGAAGGCTATCTCTCAATACTGTCACCTTCAGGATCACGATTTCAGTAGATGAAATGTAAGAGGATAACAAAGTCCAGTTCATAACACAGGAATTTGTAACTAATCCTATGTTTCCTGTTAACAATTATACTAGCCTTTAATTCTGTATTATATATGTATAGTGGAATAATTCTACAATGTAACTATGTAAGTGGTATGTGGTTACACTGTTTAAAAGTCAAAGCTTTGTTGTAAAGATCAGATGAACATGGACGTCCTTGAATTCTACCTTATTTTCAAGGGAAAGCCTTTGAGTCTTCCCCTCTGAGTAGATTATTTGGAGCTTATCATAGAGAACACTGATGGTGTGGAATATTGTTTCTAAACCTAATTTCTTGAGAGTTTTGACTTATTGAAGATTTGGAATCTGGTCACCTGTTTTCTGCATTTGTGCTTAACACGATTATGTGACATTTATCCTTTATCCAGGTAAAAATTTGAATGCCATAAATAAATTCCATGTTTATAATAGAGAATGATATTTTTAATGTTCTATTGGATATAACATTATGCATTTTCTAACTGGAGAAATTAAACCAGAAAAGGAAATATCTAGACAGGAAAGGAAGAACCAAAATCACATGTTTGCTGATAATTTAATCTCCCACTCAAAATGGTCAAAAATCAATTAAAGTCAAAGGATGCAAAAAGCAAACATACAAAAGCAGCAGATTTTTATAATCTAACAACAAACTACTTTAAAAAAAGAAATTAAGAAGTAATTATATATGGTGCTATCAAACAAATTAAAACACTATAGAATAAATTTAACCAGACAGTTGAAAGATATGCACACTGAAAATACAAAACTTGATGAAAGAAATTAGAAAAAATGAATCAAAAGAAATCCTCTTTCATGAATTTGGAAAAATTAGTATTGTTGTTAACAACTCACTAAATATTCTGAATAATGTAAAGATTAAATAAATCCTTAAAAAATTCTCATTTTTTTCTTCAAGGAAATAGAAAATCAATCCTAAAATCTTATAGGAACAAAAATGCTAAATAGTTAAAGTAATGTTGATCCCTCCAAACAACCAAACACACTGAGGATATGACACTATCAAAATTTAAATAAATTACGATGTTGCAATAATCAAAACAGCATTGTACTAGCATAAAAGCAAGTAGTTAGACTGATGGGGCAGAATGAATCCAAACAATAAACTCATATTCCACAGTCAGCTGATTCTGTCTCTCCCCTCTCTGTCTCCCTCTCCTTCTCCCCCTCCCCCTCTCCTTCCCCTCCCCCTCCCCTCCCCCTCCACCTCTCCTTATATTTACTTATAATTACTTATAATTACTTCTTAATTTAATGGTTTTTTCGAGACAGGGTTCTCTGTAGTTTTGGAATCTGTCCTGGAACTAGGTCTTGTAGACCAGGCTGGCCTTGAACTCACACAGATCCGCTTGCCTCTGCCTCCCCAGTGCTGGGATTAAAGGCACAGGCCACCACCGCCTTTGATTTTTTTTCAAGCTTACTGTTTTTTTCAAGATTGTAATACAATTACATCGTTTCCCCCCTTCCCTTTCCTCCCTCCAGATGTTCCTATTACCCCTACTTTCTCTTTTTCAAATCCATGGCCTTCATTTTCATTAATTGTTGTGATGTATACAAACAAACATAGAGCCCGCCCCACAGACATTCGTAAGTAGAATTGTACAAAAAGAACTAATACATATTTTGGAAAAAAGACAGTCTCTTAAAGAAATAATGCTGTAAATACTGAAACCCACAAGCAGAAGATTAAAAGCTAATAATTATCATTCACTATTGTTACAAGGAAGCTCAAACTGGATCAAAGACTCCAAATCCCTAAACTACTAAAAATAAACATGGGAAGAAGGAAGGAGGGATATTTCCAAATATCGGTAAAGGTGTTTCTGAAGACCATGAAAAAGCATGGGAAACAAAGTAAATAATATTATTTAAAATAATACAAAAACAACAATTGTAATTAAAAATAGCCAGATCTGGCTGGAACAAATGGCTCAGTGGTAAGAGCACTGCCTACTTTCCAAAGGGTCCGCAGATCAACTCCCAGCAACCACATGGCTCAGAGCCATCTGTAATGAAATATGGTGCCCTCTTCTGGTCTGAAAGTGTACATGCTAGCAGAACACTATACATCATAAATAAATAAATCTTTTTCTTTTTTATTACTTTATAAATAATATCAACAAAATTCCCACTTCTTCCCTCCTCTTACTTCTCTCCCACTCCCCCATCCCCTCCCTCCACCCTCTCCAGTACTAAGAAGGGCAAGGTACCCTGGCCCTATGGAAAGTCCAAGGCCTCCCCCTACATCCAGGCTTAGGAAGGCACGCATCCAAAGAGAATAGGATCCCCAAAGCTAATACATGAAGTAGAGACAAATACCAGTGCCATTATCATTGGCCCACCCCTTAGTCTGGCCCCAACTGTCAGCCACATTCAGAGGGTCCAGTTTGATCCCACGCTCCTTCAGTCCCAGTCCAGCTGGATTTGGTGAGTTCCCATTTACAACAGGCACACTGTCTCAGTGGGTGGACCAAGCCCTCGTGGTCCCCTCCTTCCACTCTTCAACTGGACCTTGGGAGCTCAGTGCAGGGCTCCAATGTGGGTCTCCTGTCTCTGTCTCCATCCGTCGCCGGAGGAAAGTCTATGGTAATATTCAAGATAGTTCATCAGTCGGACTACTGGGAAAGGCCAATTTAGGCACCCTCTCTTCCACTGCCCCCAGGGTCCTAACTGCAGTTATCCCTGTGGATTTCTGGGAACCCTTTCAGAGCCAAGCCTCTTGCCAGTCCCAAAATGGCTCCCTCAATTAAGATATTCTCCTTCCCTGCTTCCATATCCACCCTTCCTCCAACTCAACCATCCTACTCCCCCAAGCCTCTCCCCAGCCCTCCCCTTCCTCCCCTCTCTCTCCCCCACTCCCCTTTCTTCTTCCCTACCCCAACCCCATACACCCAACTTTTGCCTGGCGAACTTGTCTGCTTCGAATTTCCAGGAAGATCTATATATGTTTTCTCTTTGAGTTCACCTATTCACTTAGCTTCTCTAGATCATGAACTATAGGCTCAATGTCCTTTGTTTATGCCTAGAGTCGACTAAAGAGTGAGTACATACCATATTCCATATTTTGGGGTCTGGGTTATCTCACTTAGGATAGTGTTTTCCATCCATTGCATGCAAAAATTCAAGATTGTCATTGTTTTTTACCGCTGAGTCGTATGCTATTGTGTAGATGTTGCCACACTTTCTTTATCCATTCTTCCATTGAGTGGCATCTAGGTTGTTTTCCAGGTTCTGGCTATACAAATAATGCTGCTAAGAACATAGTTGAACAAATGACTTTCATAATGTGGTTGGGCATCATATTGGGTATATTCCCAAAGTGGTATTCTACCAAACTTAATTGAAAAGGGCCCCTTCTGGCAAAGCAAATGTTCATGCTTCCTATTAAGAACACGAGGACTTGCAAACTTTCTGCTTTGTCCAGAAAGAGAGCTCAGACATTTTCCATCTGCCAAAACGGACCAGACAATATGAGCCCCTTCAGAAATGTACCTTCTACTTAAGAATGAGCCAAAACGTCAACTTCTGCCTTAGCAAGCTCCCAACATACCCATTGTGCCCATGAAGGCTTCAGAACCTATAAGTCTGTCAAAATGAAGTTCTAGAGATGCTCATCTCAGAGTGGAGCGTGGGGCCTACTCTCTCTTATCATGGCACCTTTAAATCTTATCTACAAGTGGACTTTATCTTTTTCCACTCCGTGTCCCACATGACCAGTGGGAGTTTTAGAACATTTCCTTTGTCATCAAACATCTATGAAACCTTTGACTTCCATTCCTGGCTACCTCAGATGCACACTGAGGTATCACATAGGTCTCAGAAGGTAGGTATTCCCTTTTAATTAAGAATAGGAAGGGAGGGAAGGGGGAGGAGGAGGGGAGGAGATGGAAATTTGTATAAAAAATAAAGAATTAAAAAAAAGAATAGGACACAGTTTCTACCTAGAACATGCTATACAATCTGTGACCCACTGAGAGTAACATACGCTCCTTCTGACTAATGTGGCTGAAGACTGACATCATCTGACCTAGCAGGTCACAGAACTCTCACTGTCTAAGATCCTCAGAGTGTTTGCAATTCTAATCATCTGACTTCATGACCTCTGTCCAAAATTAGAATGACCCTGATACCTGGAGTCCTAGAATATTAGAGTATCCAGCAGTGCCCTAAAGCCAGTATATGTGCCTTAACTTGATCAGCAGAAATAAAGAAGCTACACCCTTCATGTTCAGAAGTAGGTAGCTGAATTTGTCCAGAGTCCTAGCTGAAAACTGCCTCCTAGCATCTTGGAGATTGATCACACTGCTGCCTGCCCTGCATGATATGGTTGCTCTAGATTCTCATGAAGATTAGAAAAGGAAATATTCAGGCATTCTCTAATCTCCAAATTGACTCTTGTGTGTTCCCCTGCTCCCTTCCAGACCCTTTGACTTTTCTGTTTTCCCAAACACAGCATGAGACATTCTGTCTCCATAGAATGGTGTCCTCAAATTCTCTGTTTTTCCATAGATTCTTCAAATATCCTCACTCTGTTCTAGTGTTCTGAAAGTTGGGTTTCTGACAAATGGGCCTCAAACTTATTCCTTCAGACCCAGGAGTACTTACTCATACTTTCCCCAGTGACTGAAGTGGAGCTCAAACTGTTGTCAAGGACTCACGGGGAACTCCATGTCCATACCTGTGGCAGGTTATTATGAGTTTAAACAGAAAACACACCTAGGGACTGTGACTCAACTTTTCAGAGAAACCCTCTGATTGCTCTCTGACCTCAAAAGGAGTCCTCAGAGATAAGAATTATCCAGAGGTTCACTGAAGATTTGGAGAAGGACTAGGGAGTGCCTGGACCTCCTCCTCTCCAGAAGGGTAAGCAGTGGTATTTCCCTTTGCCCAACAAGGTCTTGCATCTGTCTTCTTTCCCATACTTTATTGTTTTTTTGCACTGATGACTTGGGCTTGAAAATACCCCATTTATCCCAAATGGCCCTCAGAAATTTCCATTCTGAGCAGGCCCACATGTAATGTTTCACCTCTGACCAAAGGCATGATGGGTCATTCTGCTTAGAGTTCACAAGAGTCAAGAAGTGTGAGGCAAATCCTGAAATCCATGGCCAATGTCCTCGAGTAAATCATCCTTTACTGTGTGGCTTCCTTATTCCCACCCAGATCTGAGACTCCCAGCCAAGCTCTTAATGAATCCTGGATTTAATGCTTGATCTCTTGCAGATTCTGCTAAAGATATGGACATCCTAAACTGGGAAGAGGAGTTAAATGGCTGAGGCAATGCTAGGACCATATGAGGTATGGAAGTCAATTGATTTACTTGGAGTTATATGGGATTTTCACACTCGACCATATCTTCCTTGCCACATGGGCCTCAAAACTCCTTTCTCCCCAAGGGTACTCACTCCTTCTCCCTTTCATCATGGAGACATCATATCTTTCCCTGAAGCAAGGGGAGCCCTGCATCTTTCCAAGTTTGACTTAAGGAGGCTTATATATTCATTTTGGGTGAGGGGGCATATACTTCCTGATATTACAGGGTGGGATTCAGACATTCTTCTTAACAAATGACTCCCAGATTTTCCCTCTCAGTCCAAGATTAACTCTGGGCCCAAAACTTATCTACAAAAAAAAAACTGACAATAAAGTACCTGTCAAGGAAGCTGGGTACATTCTACTTACCTTGGACAAGGTGACTTTAGACACACTATTTCATTTCAAGGGGACTAATACAAATTCCTCTGATCAAGAGGATACAGATCAGATCAATGACATGAAAATTTGGTCATATGTTCACCAATTTCTCACATATACTTCAAATAAATACTCCCTGACCTTGACCTCCTCAGAGCAACCACTTCTATCTGTGGAAACCTCAGCTCTATTCCTCTAACTGAGAAGGTCTCAATCTTTCCCTTCTTATCTGGGTGTCCAGGCATACCCAGATGACCAAAACGATGCCAGATCACACTGAGCTGGAATCCTAGACAAAACAGTAAAAATCTGATTCTTCTACTTTAAGATTCTCACCAGAAATGACGCGGTTCCATCTTGTCTCCTAGCCTGTGCTGATTAAGTCTTGTGGAGGACACAGAAACAGGGATATTACCAATCAACCAGTAGAGTTCTTTCCAGGGTGAATAAACTGATTTTGAAAAAAAGATGAAAATCTTGAGGTGGTAGCTCATGCAAGGTCTAGGCTAGCCTGATCTTTGCAGTGAGTTGCCAGTAAGACAAAGCTGCTCAGAAAGATCTTGTCTTATATAATATGAGGGTCATGGGAGAGGGTAGAAGGGGAGAGGGGAGGAGAAACATGCCTAGCTCACTAAAAACAAGAAAAATGGAAAAGTGAAATAAATTCTCAATGAAGGCTTTACAATCTGAATTACATTCATAAGACTTCACCAATAGAATTTATTGATGGTTAAAAAAAAAGAAGGCAGTATCCGAGTAAAGGCCCTTTCCACAATGTACTGAATTCATAGGGTTTCTCTTCAATATAGACACTGTGATGATACACTTGGTTGTAGATGGATTTTTCTCTTGACCACCAGCTCACAAATAATGACATGAAGACATATTATGAATTATGAATGCTCAGCCTTAGCTTAGGTTTATCCCACTAGCTCTTATAGCTTAAATTAACCCATTTATTTTAATCTACATTCTATAGTATGGCTTATTAACTCATCTCTCTGTACTGCCCATGCTGCCTTCTTCCCTGTCTCCTGGAGTCTCTTGCAGGCCTAATTCCTCCTCCTCTTCCTCTCTCTGCCTGGACAATTCCATCTATAACCTCCTGCCTAGCTATTGGCCATTCAGCTTTTTATTATACCAATCACAAACAATACTCTTTCACACAGTGTGCAAATATCCCACAACACTTGATAAAGACTAAGTCATCACTGAAGTTTTTCTTCATTAATTGCATTTATTAGGTTTCCCTCCAGGTTGGATTTCTCTGATCGAATGAATGATATGTTCTGAAGACTCATGTACATTACAATTCTTCTCACAGTGATATTTGGCCTAGTATGCATCTAATTGTTTTGTTTTTGTTTTTTCTGTGAAGGGATGCTATGACCACAGAAATCTTGAAAAGGAAAACATTTAATTGGGGCTGGCCTTACAGTTTCAAAGGTTTAGTCCATTTTGTCTTGGCAGCAAGCATGCAGACATAGTGCTGGAGAAGAAACTGAGAGTTTTACCCCTTGATTCACAGACATCAGATGTGAATGCTATACTGGCCTACTTGAGCCTTGAGACCTCAAAGCTTGCTCCCACAGTAACAACACTTCCTTCAACAAATCCATGCTTACTCTAACAAGGGCCATACCTGCTATAGTTGCCACTCCCTATAGGCCAATTCTTCAAACACATGAGTCTATGGGAGTCATTCCTATTCAAATCACCACAGTATGAGTTCCAAGTATATACTTTTCTACCTTCATGATTGCTGTCTAATACTGGTTAGCTCACTGATGTTCAGTGCAGTGGACACTATGATTACAAAAGGATTGTCATGATGGTTACATTTCAATTTTCTCTCTGATATGAACTATATAGTGTTGAACATTACCTAAGTAGTCAGTGAAGAACTTGCTCATTCCTAATCACTCCTGCCTGATTTATGCATGCTACCTGCCATGATAGTCATTGACTGTAACCCCCTGGAACTGTGAGCCCCAATTCAAACACTATCTTTTATAAGTTACTGTGGTGATACTTTGTTTGTGCTCAAACAAATAAAGCTTGCCTGAAGATCAGAGGATAGAGCTAGCTACTAGTTAACCATAGAGGCCAGTGGTGACACACACCTTTGATCCCAGCATTTTGGATCTCATGCCTTTGATCCCAGTACTTGGGAGGCACATGCCTTTAATCCAAGCTCTAGGATGGTGGAGACAGGAAGTGGTATGGCTGAGTGGAGAGAAGAATATAAGGCAGGAGCAGACAGGAGCTCACCCTTTTCAATTTGTGAATTTGTAGAGGTAAGAACTACAGTGGCTGGCTCCTTTACTTTTCTGATCTTTCAGCATTTACCCCCGATATCTGACTCTGGGTTTTTATTATTAAGACCAATTAGATTCATGCTATAAGTTACCTTATTCATGATGTTTGTCACCAGCACCTGAGAAATAACTAAGGCATCATATGATAACATAATCTGCCACATTCAGTATATGGGAGGTTATTATTTGCTACTAATATTATTTTAATTACTAAAGGCTTTCCAACAACCTTATTTCTAGAGTCTCTTCTTTGAGGTCTCTCCTGTTTGATCTCTGAATAACAGTCACATCTCTGGGCCTCTGTCAAACTGGAATTCTCAGCATCAGTCATTTTGTTTCTTCCCTCTTTTTATTCCCTGATATGAGAACAAGTGCTCTAAACTACTGGAGCTGCCTCTCTATCCCTGAAGTAGTGGTTGTTTTGTTTTGTTTAATTTAAATAGTTTTGATATTATAATACAGTCACATCATTTCTTACCCTCCCCTTTCCCTCCTTTCAACCCTTCTCATGTACCCCCTCTTGCTCTCTTTCAAATTCAGTCTCTCTTTTAAAATGTCGGCAGTGGGTGTGTGTGTGTGTGTGTGTGTGTGTTGTAGCCTGCATACACTATAAATATTCCTACATTAACTCCCTCTGTGAACTTTGTTTTCTTAGACCTCTATTTACTTCCCTACCAAGGAATGCCTCAGGATAGACACTTCCTTTCCCTGACTTAGAGTCTTCTAGAACATTATTCAAACCGTTCCCAGGAATGAGACTTATAGCCTCTGAGCACAACTGGTGAAGTGATAAGAATTACTCTGTTTATCATTCATTCTCTGTCCCTGCTTTGAACCCCTGCCTTGGAATAAAAGCACCAGAAAAGCTTTTGGTTGATAGTAGAATGGAGGAAGTGTGAGCAAGAGGAATCACAGTAGAAGTCAGGAAGCTAGAGCATATGTGGTATAGTCAAACTTTTTCTCTTTCAAAATTCACGTGTGAGAACTAATCAAAGTAAATGTGATTGACACCAATGCTTCCGCGGCCAGAACCCCAATGATATAAAGACTATCTACTAGTCCCCACCTCTTCAGTTCCCCTTACTGCTTAACATTGTTATGGTAAGGGCTAAATTTCAACTGCTTGAGCCCTTGGGTAACAAAACCAAATCTAAACCACAGGATTAATATTGTTGGGCAAAACTTCATGTATTTGCTGACTATTAATTTATCTTCCCTGGAGGAATATTGAAGTCATTTTTGAAAAGTGTTTACCTCCCAATAAGCCTCTTAACCGACGCAATAGTCCAAATCAGACCCAATCAAACCTAATTAGAAAAGCCCAGGTTTAATGGATGTCAGTGCTCCGGGTGACCCTCCAGGTCCCCCATCCGAAGGGAAGGAAGACAGGAAAATCACGGAGAGG
Source organism: Arvicola amphibius (assembly GCF_903992535.2). Lineage (NCBI taxonomy): Eukaryota > Metazoa > Chordata > Mammalia > Rodentia > Cricetidae > Arvicola > Arvicola amphibius. The sequence continues at coordinate 114,838,170 of NC_052065.1, forward strand.
GGAAAAGAAGAACTGGGAAGACCACGTGTTCGTTCTCTGGGGGAGGAGCAATATAAATAGCCCGTGGGAGTGGTCATGACTCTCTCTGGGGAGGGGTCACCATTTGATGGACTTTCTTGGAGGTGGAGTCTGGACTGTGGAAACTCCCAGAGGAGGGCGCCTGGAATGGAAAGTTCTACCCAAACACTTCAGGCTTTTTGGATATAGGGATGATAGGGGGTAGGGTAAAGCCTTAACCCAAACAAATTTCCCATAATTTTTTTATTACTTTTATTTATTTATTTTATTTGTGTGTGGTGTGTGTTTGTGTATGTGTGTGTGTAATTCTTGTACAGAGAAGGTCAGAGGAACTTTTGGTTTCCTCTTCTACAACATGGGTCCTTAGAGATTAGAATTCAGGCTGTCAACCTTTTACAGCCATCACCTTTATTTGCTGACCACCTTGCTGCCTCTCCCATTTTTAACTTAATTGCCTATATCTTCGCCTTGTAGGAGTTTCTTTACCAGTCTTAATCATAATTTAATAATAATCATTTTCAAACATTTTTCTCTCATTGTGTTGTCACTTATTTTTTACGTGTTGAGGGTATTCTTTGAGGTACAAACTTTTTTTAATTTTGAAGAAACTCAATTTATTGCTTTTACTTTTTTGCTTTGGTATCAAGTTTACAGAATTATGATCTTCTACAAGGTCAAAGTAACATATCTATATTTCCTTTTGAGATATTTATAGTCTTAATTCTTTATTTAAGTCTGTGGTTTATTTTGTATTAATTCATGTTGTGTTAGGGGTGTGTTACAAAATCCTTCTTTGTTTTTGGGAAACACTTTTTTTTCCTCATGGCATTTCATGGGGCATGTGATACATTCATAAATGGTGGGGATAATATTTAGCCTGAAAATTGAATGAAGTTCCATAAAAGGCACAAACACAGGTATGCTTTGAAATCATAGGACTAAAATGAAGAAGCAAGATACAAAAGTCACATGCTAATCTGATGTTTAAAAATATCATAGATTCAGAACAGTTGTATCATAGAGACAAGCAGATTAGTGTTGCCAGGGTGTGGGCAGAGGGTGAATGAGGAGTGATTACTTAGTGAGCAGGAATTGTTCCTACGATAATGAAAGGATTTAAAACTCGAGAGAGGTGGGTGGATGAAAATACTGCTTGCCACTGAATGAGCACTGTAAAACAGTTCTTTGTATGTTAGGTGAATTTCATCTCAAAAATAAATATGTGTTAACAGAGCTTAGAGAACTCCTTGTGTCTAGCAATGTGAATAATTATAAATGCAAATAGTTCTAACAGAAAACCATGTAAGTTTTCTTGCTGCCCATAGAGGAAAATAGTCAGAATTCAGCTGTGTTGGTATTCCATGAACTGAAGAATCTGATGGTTATTAAACCATTTTTAAACATCATATTGTTTCTTCTAACACCAAGTAAGCAGTTACTATGGAAATTATATTGGTGGGGAATAATAGTCTATCCTCCACCAAAATGACACATGCAAACGCTCATTAGAGCATAAAACAAAAAATCCAAAAGGGTGTATGTCAAAAGACTGATAGTTTTCATTCTAGCCCTCACGTTTGAGTTTCCTATTTGTTCATTGGATGCCTGACAGCCCTACCTTCAAGGATCCGATGTGGACAAGGAGAAGGAAGTATAAAGCAGACCATTATGGGTCATAATAAATATGAAAACATTTCACCAGCTAGTCCCCCACAGGAGCTGGCAATGACTGAGGATTTGAGTAAACAGCTGTTTCTTCTTCTGAATTAGTTGCAGGCAAGGGTGGCAAACTGGTACTCATTCCTCCAAGAAAACAAATGCTAATCTATCAGATCAGGTTATATGTCTCCTCCTCCCTGAGGTCTTCCCTGTAACCTCACCACGGAACCATAGAATTATACCACTGATTGTGGAATCCTTAAAATTTATCCAGTCCATATACTCATTTCATGTTGGGTCTTTGATAAAAAAAATAGCCATTGGCCCTGTACTAGTTAGAAACACTGTATTATAAGGAAACCTTATAATACACTGTCTTATAAGAAACCTCACATTCTAATGACTAATCAGTAAATGTAGAACTATATCAGAAAGTGTGTTGTTTTTGTTAATTTGGGGGTTCATTAGGGACATCAGATTTTCGTCCTGTCCTTTTAGATGTCTGGTTAATTTTATCTTGTCTTTCCTTGTGGCTGGAAGATGGTTGCCTACAGCCCCAGGGGCCCCTTGTTTCTCTGAATACATGCAGAAGGAGTTAGCTGCTTCTAAAACTCCTTGTGTGAGTTAGGACTATTGGCTGTGATGAAACACCATGACCAAAGCAAGTTGGGGGAGGAAAGGGTTCATCTGGCTGACACTTTCATGTTGCTGTTCAGCACTGAAGGAAGCCAGGACAGAAACTTAAACAAGGCAGGAACCTGGAGGCAGAAGCTGATGCAGAAAGCCATGGTAGGTCCTGCTTACTGGCTTATTCTACCTGGCCTACTCAGCCAGCTTTCTTATAGAACCCAGGACGCAGCAACCCCACCCTCAATGGAATGGGCCTTCCCCATCAATCACTAATTTAAAAACTGCCCTACAAGCTTGTGTAACAGTCTGAGATTACGGAGGCATTTTTTATCAATTGATGCCCCCTCTCTCCATGGCTCTATCTAGCTTGTGTGACTTGACATAAAATAGCCAGCATATTCCCCTAGAAGAAGAATACAAAAAAGCTTTCCTAAACCAACTCCCAGTTGGCTTCAATTGCATCACAGCTAAACAATAGCGTAGAATGCAACTATTAAGAGTTATGTGATGGAGGAGAGTTATCTGTCTATGTTCTTTCATGGTTAATTAATAAAGAAAACTGCCTTGGCCCTTAAGAGGACAGAAAATTAGGTAGGTGGAGTAGACAGAACAGAATTATGGGAACAAGGAAGTAGAGTTGGGGAGACGCTTGAGGCGGTCACCAGAGGGAGTCTCCATGCTGCTCCTCTCCGAGATGGACGCAGGTTAAGATCTCTCCTGGAAGCCACACCTCGTGGTGCTACCCAGATTACTAATATGGGTTAAAGCAGATATGAGAATTAGCCAATAAGAGGCTGAAACTATGGGCCAGGCAGTGTTTTAAAAGAATACAGTTTCCAATGTAATTATTTTGGGTAAAGTTAGCCGGGTGGCGGAACCACAGCCTGCCGCTTCCACTACAGTTATTGAGCTGGGATTAGGCTAATTAATTTATATTGGAAACCTACATACTCGGGTAAGTAATGTGACACTGATGACAAGGGGTGGCTACGATAATGTCTGACACTGGGTCATGGTTTAACTATTGGCATTATCACAGAAATCCCTAACTACAATTGCCTTCTACACATCACACCACACACACACACACACCACACACACACACTACACACTGAACATCTCTGGGTTGTAAAAAATCACTTTTAGCCAGGCTGGCACAAGCCTTTAATCCCAGCACTCAGGTGGCAGAGGCAGGTGGATCTCTTTGTGCGTTTGAGACCAGCCCTGGTCTGCAGAGAGATTCCAGGACAGTCAGGGCTGTTGCACAGAGAAACGCTGTCCCGAAAAAACCAAATAATAAATAAACAAAAGAAAATAAAAGAAAGAAAAGAAGGAAAAAGAAATCATTTTCATTATATTCCAGCCCAGAGTTCAAGTGGCTCCTTTGTGCCATGCCCTTGTCCACAAACCTTACCTTTTCCCTTGCTACTTACTACTCTAGATATGCTTAGCTTTCATCAGCAATGCGCTTCTGCAAGGCCTTTTAAGTCTAACAGCATCCAAAGACCCCACATTTGACTGCTTGTCTCTGCAAGTTCTTACTCGCATTTCCAAATGAAGAGTATTGGTGTCTGTTCCTTCTGTTCTGTTTAAGCTTCTTCCTCAGTCCAAACACAGAACTGGTGTCAGAATGGTAGCTGCTCCTACTCTGTAAAATGAAGAAGACTGCTTTTGATCCAGTTTTCTTCCCGCGGATATTCTGCAGTCCCCAGTCATGTTGAAAAGTATTGCAGACCTGGCAAATTGAGTGAGTCTGGGTTTGGAAATTTAAGTCTACTTTGCCTGTGAAAACTGAAACACTGGGCACACATTCCAATCTTACCAAGGACACACATTCCTCCTTCTGTGAGCTAAGCACCATTCCAAGTCCCCTTATGGCTCAGCCTTCCTGTGTCTGAGCTTGCAGAGTTGAGAACAGCAGATGACGTCATATCTAGCATGGGCAGCATGCCTCTGCAGCAATGTCTCCTGGCCCACTTTCCCGAGGCTCTAGGAGAGAGAGAAGAGAGAGGGGTCTTCCTTACCTGCAGCTCCCTGCTCTTTAGGGGGGAGTTCTTCTACTTGCCCGGCTTACAGAGAGCCCTGAAAGCTGTCCCTTCCTGAGGACTTTGTTTTCACTTCACCAACTAGCCTCTTAGTCCCTGAAGGCTCCCTGGGCTTGCTCCTCAGCATTAGCTGTCTCCCTCCTCTCTGTCACCGTCCTAGTCCGCTCTGCCTTTCCCCTTCCCACTCCACAGAGGAGCTTTCTCACCCCCTACTCTGCACCGTGGATATCCTGGTGTTAGGGTGTCAGTGGCTAAATCTGCTCTGTCAAGGACAAATTATCTGCAGCTGTGCAACCGGTCAATTTCATCCTTGCCCTGTGCATAGGTCATGGCAAAGCTTCTCTTGACCACCACACTCCCTTAAGCAGAAACTAAACTGGCCGCCCACATCACAGGGGTAGGACCCACCAAAGGATATGACCTGGACACTTGAGAGAGTGGCAAATAGTTGTGGAGACTGCTTGGCTTCTGGCAGCACAGAGGAGCTAATTAAGCCTCTTTCGCCAGTTCTACTGGGCTGTTCCACCAACTTGCCCTGCACCTCCTTATGGCAGAATGGGAAGCACTACAAGCAGCCTTGGATCCCATGATTGCCTGCCTGTTCCATACGCCCCATGGGGGAGTCCTTATTCACGTTTTGGGCTTTGGTCGGCTGTTCTAGAAAGGACGTCCGTTGCTGCACTTGGCTGCTCTAGGGATCAACAGGTCACCAAGTCAACCACTGGACTGAAGGGAAGTATGAAGATTATGAAGCACTTTGGGATTCTGTTGAGGTTTACAGAGAAACAAGAACAAACAGGAGAGGAGAGGATCGGTGGGATTAGGTAGTGTAAAGCACATCTGCTTTGAGAAGGAGGGTACTTCAGCTTCTTCCAAATTGCACATCTGAACTTTAATGTCATGTATAGACTTGCAGATAGCTTTGCTGCCTATGTATAAATAATGCCAATATAATGGAATTTATTTCATTCCAATATGAAGACTATAGGCAAAAAAATTATTACTCAAATCAAATGCTAGAATCTTGATGTAAGTTACTGGTCCTCCAGAATAGAACATAATCATTTTTTTCCAGGTAGTCTTTGTATTTGTTTGTTTGTTTGAGACAAAGTCTCTCTGTACCTCTGACTATTCTGGAACTGGCTATGTAGACCAAGTTGACCTCAAACTCATAGAGATCTGCCTGCCTCTGCCTCCTCAGTGCTGGTTTTCAAAGTAGTTTTAAGAAACAGTATGTTTCTTGATATTTTGGTCCATTATTTGTAGACAACTATTGAAAATATTAATGAAATAAATTGTACAAATAAATAGAAATTTAGATTAATCTTCAAATGTAACCTGTTAGATTGTCCTGTATTCAAACTACTAGGATCTAAAATTGGACAAATCCTATTCCTACAGGAATGCTGTCATTAAAATCACTTTTAAATACTTGACTAATCCACTCCATTTTAAAGCGTTTGTTCTGTTTATGTATTTTGTTTTTCAAATCTTTAAAAATCCATAATTTTAAGAGGCATTCTCCTAATTGTCATCAGAGAACCTTCATTCAGTAGCTGATGGAAACAAATGCAGAGGCCAAAGCCAAGCACTGGGACAAACTCCAGGGATCCTGTTGAAGAGAGGGAGGAAGGATTGTATGAATGAGGGGGAGGCAGGGGCATCACAAGGTAACCCACAGAGACAACTATCCTGGGCTCATAGGAGCCCACATACTCTGGACCCACAACTAGGGAGCCTGCATGGGACTGACCCATGTCATGTGTGTGACCCTCTGCATGTGTGTGACAGTTGTGTAGCTTGGTCTATTTGTGAAACTTCTAGCAGTAGCAGTAGGATCAGGGTTTGTCCCTAACTAACATTTGGCTGGATTTGGGGGACTTCTTCCCATGCTGGTTTGCCTTGCCCAGCCTTAGTACAAGGGGAGGAGCTTAGTCCTACCTCAATTTGACATGCCATGCTTTGTTGACACTCATGGGAGGCCTGCACTTTCTGAATAGACACAGAGGAGGAGTAGATGGGGAGGGGGGAGGGAACAGAAGAAGAGGGGAACGGCAGATGGGGATGAAAAACAAATGAAATAAAAATTAATTAATAAAAAAAGTTCCAGAAGCAAAGACCATTGAAAAACAAAAACCACAAGGAGCATGAGAAAAATCGAGTGGAGACAACTTTATAAAGTGTTCCGCAAAATATCTGAACTTTCAGGCTAGGGAGTGGGCTTACCATTATGGTACACAAGTATGAGAACCCAAGTTCAGATGCCCTGTACCACATAAAAGCTGGCTAATGCCTACATCTACAACCTCAGAGTTGAGTTGGGGTTATGTGTTGTGGAAGGCAGGTTCCTGGAGCTCACTGGCTAGCCAGCCTAACCAGTGAAGGAGCTCAGGTTCAGTGAGATACCCTGTCTCAAACAAAGGAGGAGGGTAATAGGTGAAAACATGCAACGGCCTCTGGTCTCCATATGCACAGGTACACATACTGGCACACACACACACATACACACACACACACACTATCTGGATTATACTAAACAATCTGTATATGTTCATTTCCTTTTACTTATGGTTCCAAGAAAAGTTACAGGTCAATTTTGTTATTAGGATATTTTTTTTTTTTTAAATCTTGGATGCTGGTGTAGTGAGACTGCTCAGTGGGTAAAATCACTTGTCCACAAACTGGACTGCCTGAGTTCAATCCCTGTATCCCACACAGTGGAAAGAAGAACTGACTCGGGGCTGGAGAGATGCTCAGAGGTTAAGAGCATTGCCTGATCTTCCAAAGGTCCTGAGTTCAATTCCCAGCAACCACATGGTGGCTCCCAACCATCTATAATGGGGTCTGGTGCCCTGTTTCTGGCCTGCAGGCATACAGACAGACAGAAATTGTATACATAATAAACAAATAAATACTTTAAAAAAGAAAGAACTGACTCCTAACCCCCCACTCTCTGCAAATAATAAATAACTAAATGTAAGAAAAATTTAAGTGTAAATCTTTTTTAAAAGATTTATTTATTGTGCTGTATGAGTTTTTATGCATCCCAGAAGAGGGGCATCAGATTCGACATAGATGGTTGTGACCCACTATGTGGTTGTTGGGAATTGAACTCAGGACCTCTGGAAGAGAAATCAGTGCTTTTAACTTCTGAATCATCTCTCCAGCCCCTAAAAATGTAATGCCTGAATTTTTCCTGGATCCTGTTTTTAAGTGCTTGGAGGATGTTTGAACAAGATGAAAGACTTCTTAGACTTTGCAAGGTGAAGGAGTCCTGAAAATTGAACCAGATCCTTGCTTGAGTTTTATGAAAAGTTCTCATTCTGGCAAGGGGGAGCAGGTAGGATAACTGCAGATTTTTACCTCTCCCTCCACTCCTCCAAGTTCAAACACCCAGTCTCATCCACATCTCTGTAATTGAACACCTGATGAAGCCTTCCCCCCCCCACCTCTCATATCAGAAGACCTCCCATGCTCATGGATCAATATGATTAATATAGTAAAAATGGCCATCCTACAGAAAGCTTTCTGAAAATTCAATACAATCCCCAATTCCGATCAAAATTCAAACACAATTATTCACAGCTCTTGAAAGGACACTTTTCAGTTTCATATGGAAACACACATGCACACACAAAACTAAGGATGGCTAAAGAAATCTTGAATAATAAAATTGCTGGAGGTATCACCATCCCTTGTTTCAAGTTATACTACAAAGCTATGGTAATAAAATCGGAATGGTATTAGCATAAACCAGAAATATTGATCACTGAAATGTAATTGAACCCAGCCATAAATCAACAACACCCATGGACACCTGAATTTTTATAAAGCCAGAAATACACACTAAAAAACAGACAGCATCTTCAACAAATGGTGCTGGTCAATTCTGGACACCCGCATGTAGAAGAATCCAAATAGATCCATACTTTATCAACCATTGCACAAAACCCAAGTCTAAATGGATCAAAGATCTTAACATAAAACCAGACATACTGAACGTGATAGAAGAGAAAGTGAGACTAGCCTTGAATGCATTGGCACAGGAAAAGGACTTTCTGAAGAAGAATACTGTTAGCACCAGCACTAAGGTCAGCAATTAATAAATGGGACCTAATGAAACTGAGAAGGGACACCATCTTTCTAAAAAGAGGCAGCCTACAGAATGGGAAAATATTTTTTACCACTACAAACCTGATAGAGAGTAATATCCAAAATATATAAATAACCCAAAAAAACTAGATATCAAGAAAATAGTATACCCAATTAAAAATGAGGTACAGATATAAACAGAGAATTCTCATAGAAGAATCTCAAATGGCTAAGAAACATTTAAAGAAATATTCATCATCTTTAACCATCAGGTGATGGGGAAGCTCTGTTAACCAATCACCTTTAAGAAATTGAGCCTAGTTAAGGCGTGGCTACCTGGAGGCCAGGAAGAAAACTGGACGGACCAGGTGCAAGCTCTTTCTGGGAGATTCACACTGGACACAGAGGAACTCGGACTTCCCATTCTTGTGGCGTGAGTTTCCCTTTATAACAATTAGAAATATAATTGTTTATCTTTAAGCTGGCTTGGTTATTTCCAGAATTGAGCTAAATTCAACAATCAGGGAAATGCAAATCAAAACCACTTTGAGCGCGCTTCCTGTCTGTCTCTGTGGCAGTCCAGATTGAATTGGAGAGTACATGTAAAAAAAAAAAAAAAGAATAAAAAAAACTACTTTGAGATTTCATCTTACACCTGTCAGAATGACTAAGGTCAATTATCAAGTGACAGCTCATTCTGGCAAAGATGTTGAGTGAGGGGAACACTCTTCTGTCACTGGTAGGAATGCAGACTTGTACAGCCACTACAAAAATCAGTGTGGTGGTTCCTTAGGAAGATAGGAACCAATTCAGCTATTCCACTTTGGGAATATACACAAAGGATGCTTCATCCTACCACAGAGATACTTGCTCAATGTTCATGCTGCTCTAGTCATAATACCCGAAATTGGAGACAACTTGTATGTCCCTCAACAGAAGAATGGATAGAGAAAATGTGGTATGTCTACAAAATTAATCAAACATTTAAAAATGAAATTATTAGGTAAATTGATCTACTAGAAAAAATGTCATCCTGAGTGAGGTACCCAGACTCAGAAGATAAATATGGTATGTATTAACTTACATGGAGGGTATAAATTGCAAGTCAATGATAACCAAGCTCTGTAGAACCACAGAAGTTAGGTATAGACTAGAGTAAGGAACTATAGGAAATAGATAGATCTTCCTAGGAAGGGATAGTTATGGATGTAGGGGATGGGCTTTGGAATGGGAGGATCAAGTTGGGAGGGGGAGAAGCAGGGGAGATGAGGGAAAGAATACTAGAGGATGCAGCTAAAATGAAGGATCATTTGAAGGGTAATATGGAAACCTAATACAGTAGAAGCTTCCTAAAATATGTACTTATATGAAGAGGCAATCTAAATGAAATCACCAAATAATAGATGAGACAGAGTCTCAACTAGATCTCTTTTGGAATCAAATGAAGTTTCCAGTACTGGGATTGGGTTACAATTAATTGAGTTGTTGGCCAAAGGGGTCCCATAGGGATCCTCAACAACCCAGGCTGTTGCCAAGACTATAGGTTGTTTTCCAGAAACTGACAGCAAGTCTCCATTGCTGAAGACAACATCTACACAACTTTTTGAACATGGAGAAGATGAGCTTGTGCCTCATAGAGCCTTCACCCCTATGTGCTAGTGTTTCATACACAAAGGTACTCTGCAAGCTCTCAAAAGAGAAACACCACCACCAACCTAGCCACAAGCCCTTTGATATACAATGGTGTCCCGTCTCTAAAATGTGCTAGTGCAACGTTGGCCCAAAGCTGTGAGAGTAACCACACAATTCCTTATTTGACTAAAGGACCATTCCATGAGATGGAATCCATACCTGACACAGATCGAAGCAGAGGGGAACAAATACAGAGGCCCACAGCCAGATATTATGCAGAGAGTGAGAGACCTTAGAACACCAACCCTAAATAAGATGTCTCCATCAAATCCCTTCCCTCAGGGCTCAGGGAACCCTGTGAAAGATAAAGCAGAAAGAGTGTAAGGGTCGGAGAGAATAGAAGACACCAAGAAAACAAGACCCTCTAAATCAACACGACCAAAGCTCATATGAACTCACAGAGACTGAAGCAGAATGTATAGGGCTTGCATGGGCCTGCACCAGGTCCTCTGTTAAATATTATAGCTTCTGGTTTAGTGTTTTTATGGACTCCTGGGTGTGCAAAGGAATGGGTATCTGTTTCTTATGCCTTCTCTTTTGTTCTTTCCTTCTGTTTATTTTGTCCAATTCCTATGTGTTAGTTTTTGTTTTATCTCATTGCATTATTACAATATATCCCCTTAGAAGCCTGTTTGTTTTCTAATGAGAGACAAAAGGGAGGGGAAGTTGGGAGGAACTGGGAGTAGAGAGAGGGGAAGCCACAATCTGGATATATTACGTGAGAAAAAAATCTATTTTTAAATAAAAGAAGGAGAGAGAGAGAACACTAAGATGGAGGACACCAAGAAAACAAGGCCCTCTAAATCTCCATGATCAAAGCTCATATGAACTCACAGAGACTGAAGCAACAAACTCTAACCCTAACCCTGTGCTGGCAGGGTTCTGCACGGGACAGGTCTATACCAGGTCCTCTGTTATTTATGAGAGCTGATGTGGGAGTTGAATATAACATATTATCCTTAATTGGAAGCTATGATAGTTCAAGGAAACACATGTAAAAGCTGGAGAACTCAGAATGTCTCTGTTAGTAGTGTCATAACACATAAATGTCTTGCCTTTTAACTAACATGCCAAGTTTCATAAATGTTAGCAATTAGGGGTAGTTTGGAGAAGCTGATGAGAGCAGAATCTTTATAACTTCTCTGTAAACCCAAATTGTTCTAGATTCTTTTTCTAGACAGGATTTTTCTGGGTAACAGGCTTGGCTGTCCTTGAACTCGATTTATAGACCAGGCTGGCCTCGAACTCACAGAGATCCACCTGCCTCTGCCTCATGAGTGCTGGGACTAAAGGCATGTGCCACCATGCCCTCCTCCAAATTATTCTAAAATAAAACATTTTCCCGCCCTGTCCCTTCCCAGCTTGCACCCAGAATCCGCCCCCCCTCCCCCTTCCTCATCCTCCCGTCTTTGGGGCCACAAAATCCCACAGCTCAGCCTGTTTGGGCTCTGGGGACCCGGAATTGAGTGCACCCAGGCCGGTGGGAGGTCCCCTCCTTCATTTGACTGCCCGGAGCAAGGTAGGCCTTTGTCTGAGAGCTGCTTGGCCTGCAAGGGGACCTCACAGTCTGCAGAAGGATCCATCATTCTTTGGGGTGAGTGAGGAGTGAGTGCCCGAACCGCGGCAGCTGCCTGGAGAGGGACCACCGACTCTCCACAACTCCCCCTGCCACCAGCACACTTCCTGCTCTTCCTGCAGGGGTTATTCTCCCCGGATACTGCCTCTCTCTTCCTGTCCCTTCCCAGCTTGCACCCAGAATCCTCCCCCCCTCCCCCTGCCTCATCCTCCCGTCTTTGGGGCCACAAAATCCCACAGCTCAGCCTGTTTGGGCTCTGGGGACCTGGAATTGAGTGCACCCAGGCCGGTGGGAGGTCCCCTCCTTCATTTGACTGCCCGGAGCAAGGTAGGCCTTTGTCTGAGAGCTGCTTGGCCTGCAAGGGGACCTGAAAGTCTGCAGGAGGATCCATCGTTCTTTGGGGTGAGTGAGGAGTGAGTGCCCGAACCGCGGCAGCTGCCCGGAGAGGGACCACCGACTCTCCACAACTCCCCCTGCCACCAGCACACTTCCTGCTCTTCCTGCAGGGGTTATTCTCCCCGGATACTGCCTCTCTCTCCCTGTCCCTTCCCAGCTTGCACCCAGAATCCTCCCCCCCTCCCCCTTCCTCATCCTCCCGTCTTTGGGGCCACAAAATCCCACAGCTCAGCCTGTTTGGGCTCTGGGGACCCGGAATTGAGTGCCACCCAGGCCGGTGGGAGGTCCCCTCCTTCATTTGACTGCCCGGAGCAAGGTAGGCCTTTGTCTGAGAGCTGCTTGGCCTGCAAGGGGACCTCACAGTCTGCAGAAGGATCCATCATTCTTTGGGGTGAGTGAGGAGTGAGTGCCCGAACCGCGGCAGCTGCCCGGAGAGGGACCACCGACTCTCCACAACTCCCCCTGCCACCAGCACACTTCCTGCTCTTCCTGCAGGGGTTATTCTCCCCGGATACTGCCTCTCTCTTCCTGTCCCTTCCCAGCTTGCACCCAGAATCCTCCCCCCCTCCCCCTGCCTCATCCTCCCGTCTTTGGGGCCACAAAATCCCACAGCTCAGCCTGTTTGGGCTCTGGGGACCTGGAATTGAGTGCACCCAGGCCGATGGGAGGTCCCCTCCTTCATTTGACTGCCCGGAGCAAGGTAGGCCTTTGTCTGAGAGCTGCTTGGCCTGCAAGGGGACCTGAAAGTCTGCAGGAGGATCCATCGTTCTTTGGGGAGGATCCATCATTCTTTGAGGACACCAAACACCTCCGCGCTCCTTTTGAAGGAAGAGATGGGCAGGCGCCAATGCAGGAGCTCCTCCAACAACATGAAAGGCAACATGACATCACCACAAGCCAGACATCCCGAAACAACAAGAATTGAACACCCTACCCCAGAAGATATAGAAGAAACTGACATTAAACAGTACTTTATAAAAATAATAGAGGACCTTAAACAGGAGGTAAAAAACTGCCATAAAGAAATGGAGATGACAAACAAAAAGGTAGACGAAATAAATAAATCTCTCAAAGATACCCAAGAAAAACAAGAAAAACAAGAAAAAGCAATCAAACAGGTAAGGGAAACAGTACAAGACCTGATAAATGAAATGGAGGTATTGAAGAAAACACAATCTGAGGGACGACTGGAAATGGAAACTCTGAGTAAACGAACAGAAACTTCAGAGACAAGTATTTCCAACCGAATACAAGAGATGGAAGAAAGAATCTCGGACTCTGAAGATACTATAGAGGAAATAAACTCACAGATTAAAGAACTAAACAAATCTAACAAATTCTTAACACAAAACATTCAGGAAATCTGGGACACCATGAAAAGACCAAACCTAAGAATAATTGGGGTAGAAGAAGGAGAAGAATTACAACTCAAAGGCCCAGAAAACATATTCAACAAAATTATAGAAGAAAACTTCCCCAACCTAAAGAAGGATGTTCCTATGAAGGTACAAGAAGCCTACAGAACACCAAATAGACTGGATCAAAAGAAAGCATCCCCATGCCATATAATAATCAAAACACAAAACATACAGAATAAAGAACAGATATTAAGAGCTGCAAAGGAAAAAGGTCAAGTAACATATAAAGGGAAACCTATCAGAATTACACCTGATTTCTCAATGGAAACCATGAAAGCCAGAAGAGCTTGGATAGATGTGCTACAGACACTTAGGGAACATGGATGCAAGCCTAGACTATTATACCCAGCAAAGCTTGCATTCACCATTGATGGAGAAAACAAGATATTCCAGGACAAAAACAGATTTAAACAATACGCAGCCACAAATCCAGCCTTGCAGAAAGTAATAGAAGGAAAATCACAAACCAAGGAGTCCAACAACGCCGACAATAACTCAGGCATCTAGCGACCCTTCACCAGCACAACTAGAAGAAGGGAAACACACAAACTCTACTACTAAAAATGACTGAAGTTAACAACCACTGGTCATTAATATCACTTAATATCAATGGACTCAATTCACCTATAAAAAGGCACAGGCTAAGAGACTGGATACGAAAACAGAATCCAACATTTTGCTGTTTACAAGAAACACACCTCAACCACAAAGACAGGCACCTACTCAGAGTAAAGGGTTGGGAAAAGGTTTATCAAGCAAATGGCCCTAAGAAACAAGCGGGTGTGGCCATACTAATTTCCAACAAAGTTGACTTCAAACTAAAATCAATCAGAAGAGATGGAAAGGGACACTTTATACTCATAACAGGAAAAATCCTTCAGAATGAAGTCTCAATCCTGAATATCTATGCCCCTAATATAAAAGCTCCCACTTATGTAAAAGAAACACTTCTAGAACTCAAGGCAGCCATCAAACCACACACACTAATAGTTGGAGACTTCAACACTCCTCTCTCACCAATGGACAGGTCAATCAGACAGAAACCTAACAGAGAATTGAAAGACTTAATGGAGGTAATGAACCAAATGGACTTAACAGACATCTATAGAACATTCCACCCAAATAGGAAAGAATATACCTTCTTCTCTGCGGCTCATGGAACCTTTTCGAAAATTGACCATATACTTGGTAACAAAGCAAACTTCCACAGTTACAAAAAAATATTAGTAACCACCTGTGTCTTATCGGATCACCATGGATTAAAATTAGAATTCAACAACAATGCTACCCCCAGAAGGCCCACAAACTCATGGAAACTGAACAGTCAACTACTGACCCACACCTGGGTCAAGGAAGAAATAAAGAAAGAAATTAAAGTCTTTCTTGAATTTAATGAAAACAAAGACACAACATACTCAAACCTATGGGACACAATGAAAGCAGTGCTAAGAGGAAAGTTCATAGCACTAAGTGCCCACTTAAGAAAACGGAGAAAGCACTCATTGGTGACTTAACAGCACACCTGAAAGCTCTGGAAAAAAAAGAAGCAGACTCACCTAGGAGAAGTAGAAGACTGGAAATAATCAAACTGAGGGCAGAAATCAACAAAATAGAAACACAGAAAACAATCCAAAGAATCAATGAAACAAGAAGCTGGTTCTTGGAGAAAATCAACAAGATTGACAAACCCTTAGCCAAACTAATCAAACGGCAGAGGGAGAACACGCAAATTAACAAGATCAGAAATGAAAAGGGGGACATAACCACAGACACAGAGGAAATTCAGAAAATCATTAGATCTTACTACAAAAGCCTGTATGCCACAAAATTGGAAAATGTAAAAGAAATGGACAGTTTTTTAGATAAATACCATATACCAAAGTTAAACCAGGACCAGGTAAATGCTCTAAATCGTCCTGTTAGTCGCGAAGAATTAGAAACTGTTATCAGAAACCTCCCTACCAAAAAGAGCCCAGGACCAGATGGTTTCAATGCGGAATTCTACCAGAACTTCCAAGAAGACCTAATACCTATACTCCTTAAGGTATTTCATAATATAGAAACACAAGAGTCACTGCCAAATTCCTTCTATGAAGCTACAGTTACCCTGATACCTAAACCACACAAAGACTCAACCAAGAAAGAGAATTACAGGCCAATCTCACTCATGAACATGGACGCAAAAATTCTCAATAAAATACTGGCAAACCGAATCCAAGAACACATTAGAAAAATTATCCATTACGATCAAGTAGGCTTCATCCCAGAGATGCAGGGCTGGTTCAACATACGAAAATCTATTAATGTAATCCATCATATAAACAAACTGAAGGAAAAAAACCATATGGTCATCTCATTAGATGCTGAAAAAGCATTTGACAAAATTCAGCACCCTTTTATGATAAAGGTCTTGGAGAGATTAGGGATACAAGGGTCATTCCTAAATATAATAAAAGCTATTTACAGCAAGCCGACAGCTAACATCAAATTAAACGGAGAGAAACTCAAGGCTATCCCACTAAATTCAGGAACACGACAAGGCTGTCCACTCTCTCCTTATCTCTTCAATATAGTGCTTGAAGTTCTAGCAATAGCAATAAGACAACATAAGGGAATCAAGGGGATTCAATTTGGAAAGGAAGAAGTTAAACTTTCATTATTTGCAGATGATATGATAGTATACATAAGCGACCCCAAAAACTCCACCAAAGAACTCCTACAGCTGATAAACTCCTTCAGTAACGTGGCAGGATACAAGATCAACTCCAAAAAATCAGTCGCCCTCCTATACACAAAGGATAAGGAAGCAGAGAGGGAAATCAGAGAAGTATCACCTTTCACAATAGCCACAAATAGCATAAGATATCTGGGAGTATCGCTAACCAAGGAAGTGAAGGATTTATTTGACAAGAACTTTAAGTCTTTGAAGAAAGAAATTGAAGAGGATACCAGAAAATGGAAGGATCTCCCCTGCTCGTGGATTGGGAGGATCAACATAGTAAAAATGGCAATTCTACCAAAAGCAATCTATAGATTCAATGCAATCCCAATCAAGGTCCCATTAAAATTCTTCACAGAGATTGAGAGGACAATAATCAACTTTATATGGAAAAACAAGAAACCCAGGATAGCCAAAAAAATCTTATACAATAAAGGTACTTCTGGAGGCATTACCATCCCTGACTTCAAACTCTATTACAGAGCTACAAGTATTGAAAACGGCTTGGTATTGGCATAAGAACAGAGAAGTTGACCAATGGAATCGTATAGAAGACCCGGATCTTAAACCACAAACCTATGAACACCTGATTTTTGATAAAGGAGCCAAAAGTACACAATGGAAAAAAGAGGGCATCTTCAACAAATGGTGCTGGCATAACTGGATGTCAACCTGTAGAAGAATGAAAGTAGATCCATATCTATCACCATGCACAAAACTCAAGTCCAAATGGATTAAAGACCTCAATATTAATTTGAACACATTGAGATTGATAGAGGAGAAAGTGGGAAGTACTCTACAACAAATGGGCACAGGGAACCGTTTCCTATGCATAACCCCAGCTGCACAGACTTTAAGGGCAACATTGAATAAATGGGACCTCCTGAAGCTGAGCAGCTTCTGTAAAGCAAAGGACATTGTCACTAAGACACAAAGGCAGCCTACTGACTGGGAAAAGATCTTCACCAACCCTGCAACTGACAAAGGTCTGATCTCTAAAATATATAAGGAACTCAAGAGACTAGACGGTAAAATGCCAATTAACCCAATTAAAAAATGGGGCGATGAACTGAACAGAGAATTCTCAACAGAAGAAGTTCGAATCGCCAAAAGACACTTAAGGTCATGCTCAACCTCCCTAGCTATCAGGGAAATGCAAATCAAAACAACTTTGAGATATCATCTTACACCTGTCAGATTGGCTAAAATCCAAAACACCAATAATAACCTTTGCTGGAGAGGTTGTGGGGTAAGGGGCACACTCATCCATTGCTGGTGGGAATGCAAACTTGTGCAACCACTTTGGAAAGCAGTGTGGCGGTTTCTCAGGAAATTCGGGATCAACCTACCCCAGGACCCAGCAATTCCACTATTGGGAATCTACCCAAGAGATGCCCAATCATACAACAAAAGCATATGCTCATCTATGTTCATAGCAGCATTATTTGTAATAGCCAGATCCTGGAGACAGCCTAGATGCCCTTCAGTGGAAGAATGGATGAAGAAACTGTGGAATATATACATGCTAGAATACTACTCAGCGGTAAAAAACAATGACATCTTGAATTTTGCAGGCAAATGGATGGAAATAGAAAACACTATTCTGAGTGAGGTAACCCAGACCCATAAAGATGAACATGGGATGTACTCACTCATATTCGGTTTCTAGCCATGATTAAAGGACATCGAGCCTATAAGTTTGGGATCCTTGAGAAGATAATAAGAAGGTGAACTCCCAAAAAAGATATAGTAATCCTCCTGGATATTGGAAGTAGACACGATCGCCAGGCAAAATTGGGAACTTGAGGGTTGGGCAAGACTGGGCCAAGGGAAGATGGGGAGAGAAAAGTGTGAAGGGGAGAGCGGGGGGAGCTCGGAGGAATGGGGTGCTTGGGATATAGGAAGGGTGGATATGAGAGCAGGGAAGCATATATCTGAATTTAAGGAGCTACCTGAGGGTTGTCAAGAGACTTGACCCTAGAGGGGTTCCCAGGTTTCCAGGGAGACGCCCCCAGTTAGTTCCTTGGGCAGCTGAGGAGAGGGAGCCTGAAAAGGCCAGTTCCTATAGCCATACTGATGAATTTCTTGCATATCACCATAGAACCTCCACCTGACGATAGATGAAGAAAATGACAGAGCCCCACCTTGGAGCACCGGACTGAGCTCCCAAGGTCCTGATGAGGAGCAGAAGGAGAGAGAACATGAGAAAGAAAGTCAGGACCGTGAGGGAACCTCCAGCTGGCGACAGATGGGGAAGGTGACTGAGCCCCACATTGGAGCACTGGACTGAGCTCCCAAGGTCCCGATGAGGAGCAGAAGGAGCGAGAACATGAGGGAGAAAGTCAGGAACGAGAGGGGTGCGTTCACTCATGGAGACGGTGGGACAGAACTAATGGGAGATCACCAACTCCAGTTGGAATGGGACTGATGGATCATGCGACCAAACCCGTCTCTCTGAGTGTGGCCAACAGCGGGGGCTGACTGAGAAGCAAAGGACAATGGCTCTGGGCTCTGATTGTTCTTCATGGACGGGCTCTGTGGGAGCCTTCTCAGCTTGGTCGATCACCTTCCTGGACCTGGGGGGAGTTGGGAGGACCTTGGTCTTAGCATAGAGTGGGGAACCCTGATGGCTCCTTGGCCTTGAGAGGGAGGGAGGGGAGGTATGGGTGGAGGGGAGGGGAGGGAAGGGGGAGAAGGAGGGGAGAGAAAGGGGAGAAGGAGGGGAGGGAGGGGGGAGGAGGAGGGAAGGAGATGGAAATTTTTAAATATAAAAAAAAATAAACCATGAGAAAAAAAAAAAAGATTTCTAACGAGAGTTTCCAGCCAATCTTTATCAAAGTATTAAAAACTAATCAAAGATACAGTAAAAAAAAAAAAAAAAAAAAAAAAAAAAAAAAAAAAAAAAACATTTTCCCAAAAAAAAAAAAAAAAAAAGATAAAAAATTTTAATTTTTATGAAAAGTTCTATTTTTTCCCATAAAACAATAAGTAACAACCACAAAAGATAAGGAGCCAAAATTAGCCCCTACCTCATAATGCTCTTTAAATATGATATAGTTCTGGGCTTATGAAGAATATTCAATAAAAGATTGATAAATGTTTTTGTCATAATTTCAAACCACTTAAGGGTAGTATAGGCCTCAGGTATGAATTGGATGTGTGCAAGCAGAGGTGAAAGCAGTCTTCTTAAGGTTTCATATACAAACTACTCGCATAGGCATCCTGCAAAATGCTGATTCTGTTTTAAATAGAACTTGGCTGGAGTCCGACTATCAGAATTTCTTACCAGCTCCAAGTGTTCCTAATATTGTTAGTTGGTCTTGGTTGAGTAGCAGGGATCTAGCTGCTCCGCTGAGGGCTTTCTGGAGAAGGCATGTGACAATGCATCTAACAGAGCAATGAGTCAGATCCCTGTCTCCTTGCGTGGTGACCACCTACCACATGTGGCTGCCGAGCAGTTGAAAAAGTGCGTTGTCTGAATCTGAGGAGTAATGCAAGTATAAAATACACAGCGATTTTGGCCCCAAATAGATGAAATTGTCTTATTGGTAGTTTCTACTGACTATAATATGAAATGGGAGTTTTTCGAATATATTGGGTTAGGTTGGAGCTCAGTGGAAGCGCACTTGTCTGGCATGCGTGCATGAGGTCCTAGGTTGACCCTCTAAGCATAGGAAAAAATAGAAAAAGAAAGATTTAGAACCTCCCATGAATCTAAGGAAATTGGCTAGTATCTCGAAGTTGACACAATCTTAAACAATTTCTTTTTTTCTTTCCTTGTTGCCAAGAACTCAATGCTGATAGGAAGGGTAAATGGAGAGGGAGAGAGTGGCTCTTAGGAGCAGCAAGAGATTTTTTTATACCAGGCTCTATAAAACTTCCAAGTTACGTTAGAATAAAATTCATGATTCTGTCCTCTTAAATAGCTTATATAATTAGATAGATAAGAACTTAAATATAACCCAAGACAGAATATGTATTCTCAAAAACTGGTCTTTATGGGAGAGACTAGATAATTGAAGGTAATTTATAAGGGAAATGTACAACTTTGATAAGGGGGATTAGATTTTTGTGTTACAGCACTAAAGAATGTTAAAACTAAAATAATGCAACCAAACTGCAAATATGTTAGTGTGGTGTATACTTATGTTCCTAAATTGCTATATTTTTTTTGCTCACGTGTAGAATTTTAAACATGAGTCATTTAAAAACAATGAATGCTTTAAAAATTTACCTAGTTGATAACTAGATTAACTGTTGGAAGTAGTGACTGAGTGGGAAAATACAGTTTTGTACAAAAGCTATGATAGTGATTTGCCCAAGGGGCAGGCCATAATTCTACAAGTTTCAGTGAACTGGATGTGAAATGCAAACCCAGGCCATAGCTTGTTGGGGAAGGCTGCTCTTTCATTTCCCGGCCGTCCAGATTCGAAATAATCACACAGGAACTATATTATTTGCAATACTGTTTGGTCAATAGCTTACACATATTTCTGGGTAATTCTTATATCCTAAACTAACGCATCTCCATTAATGTGCGCATCACCACAAGGCCGTGGCCTACCGGCAGTTTTGGCAGGATCCAGCGGAGGCCTCTGTTCCAGCGGCTGCTACATGGCTTCTCTTTGACTCTGCCTACTCTCTCTATATTTATCTCCTCCAACCTGGCTATATTCTGTTAAGCCATTGGCTGAAAGCAGCTTCTTTATTAACCAATAAAAGCAACACATATACAGAAGGACTTCCCACATCAATAGCAGCACATATACTATGCTGAAGAGAGTCCAAACCTTCCAAGTTATAAGGACTCTACATACAGGATTTTACCCATTTGTCTAAAAGGGTATTGCTCTGCTGTTGTCTAAAATGAAAAAATTCACATTTTAAAATAAAAATATTTATTTTATGTGTATAGGTGTTTTGTTTGCATGTATTTCTGCACACCACTTGTGTGCGTGGTGTCAGTGGATGCCACTGAATCCCTTGGGACTGTAGTTACAGGGGACTTTTGAGCCTTGGGAACTGAGTGTTGGGAATTGAACTCCTGTCCTCTAAGAAAAGCAGCTTGTGCTCTTAACTGCTGAGACATCTCTTCTGCCTCCTAGAATTCGCATTTTGGAATGCATGCAGGTGTTTCTTATCTTTAGAGTAATGAAGTTTCTGACATTTACGAAGGCATTCGATTTATTTTTTATTTTTTGAGATAGGGTTTCTCTATAGCTTTGGAGCCTTGCTGGAACTTGCTCTGTAGACCAAGCAAGCCTCGAATTCACAGAGATCCACCTGTCTCAGCCTCCCAAGTGCTGGGATTAAAGGTGTGTGCCACCACTGATCGCCTAACGAAGACATTCTTAGAGTTGCACGCTTGGGCACTCAAGTCAAGTTGAACATTTGGGCACTGAAGTCAGTCTCAAGTTGAAATCCGAATTCTGCCAGTTATGGCATAACTCCGCTTCACTTTTATGACCTAATTTTTCTTAGTTATTAGGAGGTGAAAATAACTGTATCAACCTTGTAAGGCAGTTTCAAGCAAAAGAGCTCTTAGCATCACGTTTGGCACATGGTTAAGTGCTCCATAATATCATCTATTATATCATGAGTGCTGCCTGAAGAAATTTTAAAAAAGGAGATGTGAACGAGATGAGGAAGATTCTTTTGGAATAAATGAATTCAAAACATTACCTTATTCAGCAAATAATCTCAGGACTGTGTGCCTTGAACTCACTGATTTACACTTATGTAAATAAAAAACACTATTATTAACACTCGTGTGATTGTGGAAACTGTGATATAGTGAAAAAATTGGGGGTAGCCTTAATCTATTAATTTAGCTAATGGATTTACCCAGAAGTTTCTGGTTTTCTCTTCCAGTGGCCGTGGGAACTGGGGTCTGAAGCTGGTGGTCAAGCTTTTCCAGCCAATTGTGAGGTGCGGATTAGCTGGTACTCTCCCATTATTCTCTTCAGATTCGTTCGCTTTAACTTTTCATGGTCCCCTTTCTGTTCCCAACTTGTTCCGAAGTTTCTGTCTCTAGGCTAGTAATTTTTCAGCGACTGCTGCTGACAATCAGTGGGTGAGGCTTATTTGCTTCTCTCATCTTTATTTTTTTCTTTCTGAGCCCAGGTTCAGTGTCTAAATATCGCTCACGTCCGAGTTCTCATTCTCCCAATCTTAAAAAATTATTTATGTACGTATTTACTTACTCTTCTCTCATATACTACATCCCCATAGCAATTTGCCCCTCCCTCCTCTGCTCCCAGTCTCTCGCCCGGTAGGAAAAGGGTCCCAAAAGCAGGCAAAAGAAATTCTCCCACTTCCATCTTAAATCCTTTGCTCCACCTCCCTCTATGCGATGCACCTCCTACCGCCTGAGTTTTTGAGGCTTGGAGGACCATCTGCTCCGGTAAACTCCGGGTGGGTGACAAGGCATCTCCTCTGCCCTCCCTGGAGAGCACATTTGCTGCAGAAGCGGCCCCATTCTCTCACCTTAGCTCCCCCTCCGGAAAGGCAGGTTGCTGGCTACTGACCCTTTTGCACAGCCTTCTGGAGTCCGGCCTTTTGACCCTAATGGTTTCCTTTCATTCGCGCCTTCCTTTTCGGGCTAGGAGGGGGCGGAGTTAGGATGGCTGCGCCACTGTTGCCGAGGAGATGCCTTGTTACTTCCGTTCGTTTCAATGCTTCCGGGTTGGCGCTGCGGAGGCGTTTCCTACCGTGGGAGCCTCTGCTTCCCAGTCGTCTGATGAGCTTGAGCAGGTGAGGGGGAGCTCCTGGACTTCCAGGTTGGGGAGCAGGGTTGGGCTGCGGCAGGCCACGCGGGCCGGGCTGGCCTGGTACTCGGCCTGGGAGGGGCTTAACGGTCCTTTGATCTCTCTCTCCCCTCAGCTGAGTCCTTTCCCTGTCTTTCACTCTTCTGGCACCGGTGGCTTTACTTCTTCGATTGAACCCTGCTTCCTCGACCCCCCTGGGAGGCTGCCTCCTTCAGGCGCCTCCCTTCTCTCTACGAACTCGCTCTGACAGCTGAGGAACTGGCAAGATCCTGCTACCCAGAGGGTGAATGGGTATCTTTCCCGGAATAATCCTAATTTTTCTAAGGGTGAAGTTTGCAACGGCGGCTGTGATTGCAAGCGGAGTAAGCAAACATCTCCATTGTATCAGTGTGAGGGATGCTGTTGAGAGATGCTCCCCATCTCTTTCTATCCCCCTGTCACTCCTGAGGTTGAGGCATTGAAGGCATCTATTAAAATGCAGTTCAGTTACTTGATTGGGATCACAGCTATTATCAACATGAATTTTGTTTCTCAGACAATAATAAGCAGGGACATTTATAGTTTTCTACCAGTGCTTCCTTGCCCAGCCCCTAGAGATACTTAGAGTAAACGTTAACTCTTTCCTCCTCTTCATTTATATCATGAAACGTCTTTTGTCTCCATTTCAACAGATTAACCCCAATGCTAACAAGTATTCTTTTCTGCCTACTTCACACCCTCCTAAGCTATTTCCCTCCCTCTTCTGTTTGCAATCCACTGTGCTTGTAGTCCCCAGTAGCTAATTAAAATAGGGCATTACCTTAATTCACTTCCCTATTAATAGAACTAGTCTTCCTCCAACATCTTATTTTCAAGCCTCTCAGTAGAATCTACTTTCACCTGTTCATCCAATACGCATATTGTGTATTCTGCTTGGGTCCTTGATTTCTGTCTCAGTACAAACTACACCGGTGCCTACCTCCACACGCTTGTGTATGTTTGCACATTTGTCTTTATATACCCTGCTCACCCTTCTCAGATATTTGCTACTCCCCAGATTCACTCTGCTCACTGTTGAGACCCAATTTAAGTTCTCTCACTTCCAACAGCTTTTCCAATTTATTCAAACACATGCCTATTGTTTTCTTTTCCATGCTTCCCTGCTTTATAGATTTCTATGCAGTGTAATACTTAATTTGTCTCTAACAATTTTTCTCTAGCAAAAATATTTAATTTGTTCCACCAGATGATTGTCCAGGGAAGATAAGTGGAATGGCAAATAGTGTCTATGTTAGAATATATTTCTGTGAATTTTTTTTTTGGAGACAGGGTCTCACTATATAGACCAGGCTGGCCGGGCGGTGGTGGCGCACGCCTTTAATCCCAGCACTCGGGAGGCAGAGGCAGGCGGATCTCTGTGAGTTCGAGACCAGCCTGGTCTACAAGAGCTAGTTCCAGGACAGGCTCCAAAGCCACAGAGAAACCCTGTCTCGAAAAACCAAAAAACAAACAAACAAAAAAAAATAGACCAGGCTGGCGTCAGATGCACAAAGATCCACCTGCTTCTGCCTCTCAGGTGCTGGGTTTAAAGACATGCATCACCACACCAGGCTGTGATTTTTAAAAGTTTGACAATTATATTCATAGACAATTTCGGGTTTGAGTATTTAGTATACCTTTAACACATAGCTTTAGGTTCCCTATTGCTATCTTGCAAACATGAACATGTCTAATACCCACTCTTTCTTAAAGGAGAAAAGAAACCTACTCTTTCA
Organism: Arvicola amphibius; assembly: GCF_903992535.2. Taxonomy (NCBI): domain Eukaryota; kingdom Metazoa; phylum Chordata; class Mammalia; order Rodentia; family Cricetidae; genus Arvicola; species Arvicola amphibius. Next base: position 114,862,936 of record NC_052065.1, read on the forward strand.
AGAACGTCACCCAGAATTTCCTGAACAGACTTTGAAATAAGTGTAGGGGCTATATTCTAAGAATAGATGCACAAATTCTGAAGACAAATTTTATTGGCCTTTTTAAATAATAAAATATTTAAGGTACTGTATTGCTACTTAGATATTATTTCTGTCCTTTCACCCCAAACTGAGGTTAGCCTCCACAAGTCAAAATAACTTTATGAGGAGTTGGGATATGAATTGCTTTACAAAGCAATCCTCTTCATCAAAAGCAAGAGACAAATGTTTATAGTTAGAGAATCTGGGAATCAGGAGAGTATTGTATAAGATATGTGGTATTGTCCAGGTCCAGCAAATTACTTTTGTGACTTGCTCTATAACTGTTTATATACAGGCTGCATATGCAAGACACTCAACTCTTTGACGTTTGTCCTCATTCTGTACAAGTTTTTATGAGGTTTATAAAATGCTTTGTAAAATATGGTGTCATCTTTTAGGGAATGTTCCCTATTTAAAAGAAGAGAAGAGACCAGACAAGTAGAGAATATACTTCACCCTAGTCATCATTTTATGCCTGAATTTAAGATGTTGAATAAACAAATTTCTCAAAAAAATCACATAGTTGAACAATAATAGGTGAGACATAACTTGCATACATATATATAACTGTATATATATATATACATACATACATACATACATACATACAGCTTTATGTAAAAGACTCTGGTATTTGCTGGACCTTTAATGTTTCAGTTGTATGATGAGCCTCTCTGAAAAGAAACAGAGGTTTTTCAGCTATAGTAGCTGAAGTAAAACATATAGAATGAAGAAAATGATCAGGACTATTTAGCCTTAGAAAAGAAAAATGTAGGAACATGAAAGCTTCCTTTAAATATTTAAGGACTCCTTTGTGAAAACATAAATTTGTTCAATGTGCCTCCAAGTTGTTCTAGTGTGAGGAAGGGCTGTATAAAGTCTAATCAAAGGAGATACAAAATTTCTTTCATGACTTTGATTTCTGACATTGGAGCAAAAGATTTTACTATCAGATGTGACTGGGGAGGTGGTAAAGTGACATTGTTGGTTTTGGTTAGTCTTCTCCAGGTTTCTATAATTTTATCGACTAATGAAATTGAAATGAAAATGTGGTGGAGGCGGAGACAGATAAAGATGACTATGCTTCTTTTGCCAAATAAAGACACTAAGTATTATCAACTTCCTACTACTATTATTATTTTATATAAGAGAGGCGATTTGCCAGTGCTGTAGGGATAAACAATATGATTTAATAGTCATTTAAATGACATACGTTTAACTGAAAAAAGAAAGCAGCCCTAGGTTTTGTTTTGTTTTCCTATCGCCTCTGAATTGTGGAAACTTCATTGGGAACCTCTGGACTACCTGACGTAAGATCCAGTGACTGGCCTTTCTGTTTCCTAGTTTGACTCTGGCCCAACTTTTAGTGATTTGTTATTGCCCCTGAGTCCTGAGCACATTTTCCATTAAGAGACTGAGTAGAGGGCTAGAGAGAAGACCTAGCTGTTCAGAGCAGTAGCTGCTCTGCCAGAGGATCCAGGTTCAAGTCCCAACACCCACATGGCAGCTCATAACTACCTGTAACCAGTTCCAGGGATTCAAACATCCTCTTCTGGCCTTTGTGGACATCAGGCATGCATGTCGTACAGAGGTATACATGTAAGCAAACTCTCTCTCTCTCTCTCTCTCTCTCTCTCTCTCTCTCTCTCTCTCTCTCTCTCTCTCTCTCTCTCACACACACACACACACACACAAACACACACACACACACACACAATAATGCTAAAAAACTAAATATTTTTTGAAACATTGACTAGTACGTACTAAAGATGTGGTAGAATTTTTTTTCCTGTACTGAGAAAGGGTGCGTGAAGTTGTAAATGGAAAGTCTGGGGGAGAAGCACAGCAGACATTTCAAATATCAAAAGCTATTTAGGGAAATCTCTAAATTTGACACCAGAGAGTGATTTTTTTTCTCTTCCTTTTTGTGTGTTCTTTTGGAGACAGGGTCTTATGTAGCTGAGGCTGGTCTCAAACTCCCTATGAAGGAAAGGATGACTGTGAATTACTGATCCTCCTGACCCCACTTTCTAGGTGCTGGATTTATAAGCATGGGCCACCACATCTGATTTAAAGGTTTTTTTTTTTTTTTGGAAATTCAGGAGGCATGCCATACTCCTATTTTTCCTATCAACTCCTACTTTGCTCTTTAGAGTTCTAATGAACATTCCTCCAATAGGGGTATCTCTCACATATGATATATATATATATATATGTGAGATATATATATATATATATATATATATATATATATATATATATATACACACACTATGTTTGAAAGGAAGATTCCACAATTATTTTTGTAGTATAACTAAGACATTTATCTACATACTTGCTAGCCGCTCTGGAAAATTGCTCTTTGCTTTGTTTCAGAGAATTACTTTTGTAAAAAATAAATCCAAACCCTGTTTCCTCTAAGAACAGATGGTGGCTCAATGGTACTAACCCAAACTGGCAAGGGGAAGATGGACAGCAAATGCTGTCTATGAAAATGTATTTATTTTATTTATTTAATAATATAGTATTTATTTTATTTATTTAATAAATACATGTATTAAAATGTGTAGTAATAACTATCTAACTTATTAAGCAAATTTCAGGGATTTTTCTAGGTGTTAAAAATGTGTTACTTATATACAATACAACAACCCTATAATATGTTTTTATTATTATTGTTTTCATAAAATGGAGGCAGAGACAGATTGAATAACTTTCCCACAAACAACTAGTAAGTGATGGTCAAGATGTGAATCTGGAGCCACGATTCAATGTTAGATGATCTGATTTCAGGGTGTTCCTTTTTGACTGTAAACCCCTTTGAAATCAGAAGTGTGTGTGTGTGTGTGTGTGTGTGTATCGAAGCTCTGAAAAAGAAGGAAATAGTTCAAAGAAATCTGAGATTCTTTTAAGAAAAAGTAGTGTTTTCAAGAGGATCAGGATTTAGCAGGTGATGCCTACAGCAGTAGTTCTTTCATAAAGCATCAGTATTCTTTGAGACCTTGCAGATTCTCGGGGCAAGACTTAAAACAATCAGAAACTCTGAGAAAGAGGCTCTGCAGTCCATGTTTTAATAACCTTTTAGATGATTCTGTTGCATGCTACAATTTGACAAATATTTGCCTAGATGCTAGAGTTGTGGAAAAACAAATCTAAGAATGAAGGCGCTGAGAGTGGCAGAAAAAAAAATAAAACTGAAGTTTTTTTGGTTTTGTTTTTTGAGACAGGATTTCTCTGTGTAGCCCTGGGTGTCCTGGAACTCACTCTGTCAAACAAACTGACCTCAGACTCAAAGAGATTTGCCTGCCTTTGCCTCTGCCTCCAAGTGCTAGGATTAAAGGCGTGCACCACCACCTCCCTGGCAAAACTGAAGATTTTTAGGATGACAGATCTAAGACTGATTTGATGGGGGGAAAGTAAAAAGGGCTGGGGACAGAAGTACATCGATAAAGAATTAGAACATAAGAAGTATAGTACTAGGATATGTTCTTACAGTTCAGGGGGAAGGGACAGGAGATCACTGGAAGGATATTGTTCAGGGTCAGAAATGGAATATATCCACACCACTGTCATTTCTCCAGGAGCCAGAAGCAAGGTGCATTGCTACTTAGCTCAGCGTGGGTCTCACTGAGTTAGCTGCTTTGGTGTATAGCTAGCTCCGTTCCTAGAACTGAGATGCTAAATTTTCGCGGAGAGCTGAGCAGGCTGAGAATGTTAGGGGGGTAGTGTTGGCAGCTTGTGTTTTGTGCCTGAATCAAGCTAACTGAATACCATGAACTGCTTTTATAAGATGCCTCAGCCTATGTAACTTCAGTTTTAGTTTCCCGGACTCGTGATTGTCTAGATGAATGTCAAAGATGGGTGTTCTGGATGGATGGGCTGAAGCTTCTTGGGGTGGGGAAGAGTGGATGATTGAATTAGAGAGCGTGAAGGGCACATGTTCATTTTTCAGTGACTGTACACTACAGAATGACATTAGAGAAGAAACTCATAAGCATCCAGCCTATGAGGCAGGGCTCTTCGTTTGTCTCATCCCACTTGGTGGTTTTTAGTTTTTCTTCCGTGTTTCTTTGGTTTGCCAGTTGTGTGGATTCAAATCATATACTCAAGCGTTAACCGGTACTTTTCTTCGTTCTTGTGCCCTGTTCTAATTCGTGTTTATTTTTAGCATCAGAAAAGTTCCACTTTAAGCCATGAGATGTCTGGTCTGAACTGGAAACCTTTTGTGTATGGCGGCCTTGCCTCTATTGTTGCCGAGTTCGGTAAGAATCTGAAAAAAAGGATGACAAATATGAGTTTGGGGCCACAGATGGTTATGCATGCTACCAGTTATTTCTGGAGGAAACCAGAGAACAAATCAAAAGAGTGTTATCATCTTTGTGTTAAAAATTGTTGTTGTCTCAGGCGGTGGTAGTGCATGCCTTTAATCCCAGCACTTGGGAGGCAGAAACAGGTCGATCTCAGACTTCGAGGCCAACCTGGTCTGCGGAGTTCCAGTCCAATCAGGACTCTTACTGAGTTCCAGTACAACCAGGACTCCTATACAGAGAAACTCTATCTTGAAAAAACAAAAAATAATATTATTGTTTGCATGGCTATCAAACATTACTGAGAAGGTACTAGTAATGATAAGGTGAATGAGGTTAAGAAGTCAAATTTTGAACTTTTTTTGATAACTTAGTGACTTGTTAATTTTTCCAAGCCAAATATGTGTAATCATAGTGGACTATATATGGCAATGATTTCTGTGTATTCCTGTACTAATGGTCTTACATTTATGCTAAGGCTATAATTTTCTTCTTATCCAGGCTTCTTTTTTGCAAACCTCTCTTTCATTTTAGAAGTAAACAAGATCAAACAAGAGTCATCTCTCTTTTGATTTAAATTTTAAAATATTTTTAGATTGCGACTTTTCATTTTCCAGAGTTTTCTTTTCCCTGAATGATTTCCAAATATCTACAATCCCGCAGTGTTTGCTGCCTTTCTTGGTATATGCTCTGGTCTTGCACTATCCAGATCACCAAAGTTCAGAATTACATATATAAAGACCTTCTTAGTTTTAGATCTTAAAATCTTTCTTAAAATCCATTTTGTTCGTGCAACAACCACTTTTATGTGCTGAGATAAGAAAAGGGAGTTTTGTTTGTGTTTTTTGAAGAATCCGGCTAGGGCTGACAGGATGACTCAGTAGGTAAAGATGCTTGCTGCCAAGCTTGACGGACCTGAATTTGATCCCTGGGACCCATGTGGTTGAAGGACAGAACCAACTCCTGTAGGTTCTCCTCTGACCTCCATGCATGAGCGGTGGCAGATATACCCACACACATACATATACGTGCATAGAAATAAGTAGCACATAATTGAAAAAACTAATAGCTCAAGTACTCTATTGGTATTACTCCTGAACTATCAAAGATACCATGGTAAGTAGAACTAAGTGAGACTTTGCCAATTTCTGTCATAGTATTAGGAAGTCGTAAATCCACACGCTCACACCCTATTGTTACTGCATGTAAGAACATCTGAATCAGCAATCCTGGATGTTCTTGTGCTTGTGACGATGTGAGGAGATTTTATGAGGGAGAGATAAGGAGACTTGAGGTGGGAAAGGGTGGGAGGAAAAGACTAATAAATGCCGTTGGCATTAGTATGTTACAGACAAAGGAAAAGAAGTATCTAAACGCCTTTGCATTTCTGGCAGAAAGAATCAGGTATACTGTATGGTAAGTTGTGCTTCCTAGAGAGCCTAGTGCATTTCACTCCACTTAAGCCTTTACCTTCTGTCAGTGACGGTGTAGTGCAAATCTGAGTGTTATGAATAGGACCCTGTGTTAGATTTCCACTATTGCATTGCCTTATGTTTAGCCAAAACATACCTGTGTTCTTTGTAAATGCTTAGGAGTATGTTCCCTCGTAGGCACTTTCCCTGTGGACCTTACTAAAACACGGCTACAAGTCCAAGGCCAGAGCATCGATGTCCGCTTCAAAGAGATAAAATATAGAGGGATGTTTCATGCCTTGTTCCGAATCTATAAAGAAGAGGGGATTTTGGCTCTGTATTCAGGGTAAGTCTGGCCTCTTTCCTTGGAGCATGAACAACTACATGCTAGTTTATACCCTTCATAGTCACCATTTTTGCTTGTAATTCTGTATCGGTGGGCTTTTGTATATTTCGTCTGCTTGTAAGTCTTGAGCTTTGGAATTTGTGCTTATCTGGCTGTATGGAATAAATGTGAAAGTGGATAATATCATTGCAGCATAAGGTTTTTTTTTCTGGCTTCCTGACATTCACTGAAGGCTGTTGTAAAAAGCAGCACCAATTAGCTGTATACGTTCTTGTGGGAATTTTCCTGATTTGGCAAGCACAGGCTTTCTTTAAGATTTTCTTTGTGAAAGAAACATTATTCTGGCAGATTAAGTAGGAATGAAGAATAGAAGAAAGGGAACATCTTTTTTCATCACCTTTTGATTACCCATCAGTTTATGGTTTATTGTCCAGTTTGTACTTCACCTGCTGCTGGTTTCCTAGGCTATCCTAAATCTAGGCTACCAGTATTGCTGAGAGGATGGAAATCAGTTTTACTAGTAATTTGGGTTGGGTTTATTTAAATTATAGTTTTCTTGGAGAAAAAAAAAACAAAACAAAAAGAAAAGAAAAACAAACAAACAAAAAAGATGCTTATCCAGAATTAATTATCCATAGATCATCTCTTTTACCTTGTTCCTCTATTAGCATAGATAACCTTGGAATTCTTTTTCTTATGCAAGTAACAGAGTCAGAAATATGCAGATTTAGTCATCTGTTTTTTCTTCAATCCTAACCATTTGAGCTGTTGCTTTATTTCTATTTATATCTCCTAAAGTATAGTTCTGCAATTTGGATGAATCTCAAAGGAGGCATGAGTGAGAACATCTTCAGTTTATGAGCAGAATTTAAGTAGGTTGAGATCTTGGTGCTATTGGCTTCCTTTTTGATTGGGTTAAAGATGTATCTGCAATTGTTAGGAAATAAAGGTTGAAGTTTTTTTTAACCTATGAGGTGTGGGTTAGTGTTTTAACTCTTTTGTATATTGCTACATTCAATTTGTTCATTTTTTCTAAAGGATTTTTGCATCTAAGTTCATGAACGTTCTGTGTTTTTTGTTTGTACTGTTTTTGTCTTTTTTTTTTTTTTTTTTTTTGCTACCAAGGTAATACTAACCAAAATGATTTGGGAAACATTCCCTCTTCCTTTTCCTGGAGAGCTTGTGTAAGATTAATAATAATTCTTCATTGGTTTTATGGAGCTCCTCAGTAAACTTGTTTGGACTGAGAATTTCTATTTTATGAACTTTAATAAAACTATTAATTCAATGGGGCTGGAGAGATCATTCAGTAGGTAGGAGCACTGGCTCCTCTTCTGTAAGACCTGAATTTGATTTCCAGCACCCACATGGCGACTAAACTACTGCCTGTAACTCCAGTTCTAGAAGATCTTATGCCCTCTGGCCTCTATGGGCACTGCTTGCACATGGTGCACAAACATACTTGTAGGCAAAACACCCATATATGTAAAGCAAAATTAAACAAAATCTGAAAAATTAAAAACCTATAAATTCAGTTTTTACTTGTAGAATTTTTAATACTGTTAGTTTGGGCCACTGTGACAAAGTACCACATGCCTGGTCACTTATAAATAGCAGGCATTAATTTTTCATAGTTCTAGAGGTTGGCTTCTGGGGAGTTTACTCTGCTAGGGTAAGTATTTGACTATAAATTATTCTCAGCTATGCTTTGGTTGCATATTCTCTGCCCCCTCTTTGTTTTTTAATATTGGTGATTGAACCTAGAGCCTAGCAATGCTATGTAAGTGCTCTATCTGTGAACTACTTTTTTTTACTTTTTATATGAAAGGGCCATATTAAGCTGCTCAGGCTTGTCTTGTGCTCACTCTAGTTCAAGCAGGTCTGGAACCCTTGCCTTAGCCCACAAGTAGCTCGGGTTACAGACCTGTACTTTCAGACCTAGCTGTATCCCATGTATTAAAAAAAATTTCGGGGACTGGAGAGATGGCTCAGAGGTTAAGAGCACTGACTGCCCTTCCAGAGGCCCTGCAAGTATACATGCAAGCAGAACACTGTATATGTAATAAATAAATAAATCTTTAAAAAAATCATAATATTTTTAAAAATTTGGAATTATAATTACATTATTTCCTCTTTCCCTTTCTTCCTCCATGCATTCCCATGTATCTCTTTCCTCACTCTCATATTCATGACGTCCTTTTCTTTTATTGTTGTTACCCCATGCATATTATAGGATGTATTTGGAATTTTACTCATATCTATACATTGAAAAAATTTTCTTTTGCAGCTTTCTCTAACCCACATGTTGTTTTAGATGTGTATTGTTTGATTTGCAAGTGTTTGAGCATCCTCCTTATCAGTCTCTAGATTGTTTCCATTATGGTCAGGAAATATATTCTATATAAATTTAGTTCTTTTTACTTTGTTGATGTTTGTTTTATGACCTGGGATGTGAGCTTTCTTTCTTCATGGGTGAGTTAAAAAAAAAGGCATGCTATACTGCTTGGAAAGATATAGATAAAAGAATTGTAAAATCTACACATGTGTGTTATATAAAATTAACTTTTCTTTTTCTCTCTCTTTTTTGGAAGAATTGCCCCTGCTTTACTAAGACAGGCATCATATGGCACCATCAAAATTGGTATTTACCAAAGCTTGAAGCGATTATTTGTAGAACGTTTGGAAGGTCAGTATGCTCAACTCTCTTTTGAGGTTATCCTCAAAGGGATTGTTGAAATCATGCTTACTGTGAAATGTTTATATCATGTTGGTAGAGAATGAAAGACAGCCACTGCAGGGATAGGTGGGCTTCTGTTGACTTGAGCTAAATCCCTACAAAGGTTCATATGTGGGTTAGAGGCACCTGTTCTTCAAATTTATCATTTGCTATCAACTGAGAAGCTTTTAGGCAGACAAGATGGTTTCATAGGTAAATGCATGCAAGTTCAACTACCTGAGTTTGATACCTGGAACCCATGCAAAGGTGGAAGGAGTGAACACGTTCCATAAAGTTGAACTCTGACCTCCATACACATGCCATGATATATGTCTTACCCAAAAATAATAATTCTTTTTTGTTGTATATTTTTTTTTTGATTTTCAAGACAGGATTTCTCTGTGTAGCCCAGGATTTATCTGAGTAGCCCTGGCTGTCCTGGAACTCTCTCTGCATAGACCAGGCTGGCTTCAAACTCAGAAGACCACTTGCCTCTGCCTCCCAAGTGCTAGTATTAAAGGCATGCACCACCATTGCCTGGCTTAAAATAATAATTCTTTTTAAAAAATGTTTATTTTTATTTTATTGCTGTTTTGCCTGTATGTATGTATGTCTGTGTGAGGATGCTGGATCCTGGAATTACAGACAGTTGTGAGCTGCCATGTGGGTACTGGGAATAGAAGCTGGTCCTCTGGAAGAACAGTCATTGCCCTTAACCACTGAGCCATCTCTCCAGCCCCTAAAATAATAAGTCTTAAAAAAACTTGTTGTCATTTTTGAAGAAGCCTAGAAATGAAGCCTGAAAATGAATGCTGTCTTCATCAGTTACAGGACTTGAAGGCATTTCCTAGATGCCAATTTTTTGTTGTTGTTGTTTTCAAAGACAGGATCTTTCTGTGTAACAGCCCTGGCTGTCCTGGAGCTCTCTCTGTAGACCAGGCTGGCTTTGAATTTACAGATATCCACCTGCTTCTGCCTCCCAAGTGCTGGGATTAAAGGTGTGCGCCGCTACCACCTGGCATCTAGAGGTCAATTTTGATAAGCTTTTGGTAGGTAGATAAATTTTATTATAGTCTGGACTCTGATGTACTTATGGCCATTAACCCAAATTCAGAGTTGTTGTAGGTTTTTCCATTTGAGTCTGATACTTGCACAATGGATTTTTATCATAGGCCTGGGGTTACTGGATGATGGAGAAAGCTGGACTGACTTCATGTTAGCTGTATCTCTTGAAGGACTTGTTTTATTCTAAATCAGCATTTTCTGGATCCTCTTAGGTGGGAATCCTGAAGGATTCGCTTTCATCTCTCCTGAAAATATTTTCCTTTTATAGCTTATTAACGTGGGTTTACTTATTTTCTATTTATAGACCCTTCATGAGAAGTAGGAATGGTGAAGGTTAGATTTTCTCTGTAGAACATTATGTTCTGTTGTTCCTTTCTTGTTTCTAGCTGAGGGAATTTAGTTCTAAATTATTTCTTTTGGACCCGAGGGTGTAACTCAGTAACAGAGTGCTGGTCTGTGTCTAATTCTTTCCATTCATTATTCAGTAGCAGGAATTATACTACTGCTTTTTCATATTTGACTACAGAAACCTTCTTACATAAATGGAGGCTAGGAGAGCTCTAAAGCCATTCAGCATTAATATTTAGATAACTTTATTACACATAAGACTATAGTTTTTAGCATCTTGTTATTCTTTAAAGTTAACTTTTCATAAAAAGACTTTAAAATTGAACAAGGATGACACCAACTGGTATGCCAAACTGGACAGGGAAAAGCCCATGAGACCTCAGCCCTACACAAAGAACTATAGACAATTACAGAAAGCTGGGAGCGCGAGAGGTGGTCTTCCCCAGAGAAGAGCACACCAATTGTTTGTCCAGTGCCAAATGGTCAGTCCTAAAAACATATGTACAAATAATATTATAGGGACTGATCAGGTTATATTTAGGAATATGTATGTACATATTTACATGTAATAACAATTAGTGAAAAAGTAGGCCATAAATTTGAAGAACAGGGACAGGTACATGGAAGGGTTTGGAGGGAGTAAAGGGAAGGGAGAAATATTGTAATTAAATTATAATCTCAGGTGGTGTGACACACACCTTTAATCCCTAACTGTAGTGATGAGAGGAGCAGGCCTGCTTTTCATCCCGCTCGGATCCCACACAGCTAGCTTTACACCAGAAATAATTACACGGAAACTGTATTCATTTAAATACTGCCTGGCCCATTAGCTCTAGCCTCTTACTGGCTAACTCTCACACCTTGCTTAACCCATTTTTAATAATCTATGTAGCACCACAAGGTGGTGGCTTACTGGGAAAGATTCAGCATGTCTGACCTGGTGGCTGGCTTCATGGCGTCTGATGCAGAGAGGAGAGGCATGGCGATTACCTCACTTCCCTCTTCCTCCCAGCATTCTGTTCTGTCTACTCCACCCACCTAAGGGCTGGCCTATCAAATGGCCAAGGCAGTTTCTTTATTAACCAGTGAAATCAACATAAAGCAGAAGACCCTCCCACATCACCTAACATTTGGGTGGCAGAGACAGACAGATCACTGAGTTCAAGGACAGAGTGGTCTATAGACTGAGTTCCAGGACAGCCAGGTCTACATAGAGAAACCCTGTCTTGAAAAACAGAAAAACAAAACAAAACAAAAAACACCCCATAGATTATAATCTCAAAAAAATTAAGACTTAACAGTAGATGTATTATTATGTTTGAAGTGGTTGAAAAGGAAATACCACATTCTAATTTATGTCTTATACTGACAATTAAGTTAAAGAATATGATGTCTTCAAAATAATGTTTTTAAGGAAATAATGGTTTATATTTTATAATTTATATTTTGTATAAATTTGGGATGTTCTACAAATATTTGAGAGTCTTTACTTTGATAAATCTTGAAGTTAATTTTTAAGTCATCTCTCCAGGAAATCTCTCCTTCCTACAGTCTCAGGTACTCTGAGAAACCAGTACTTAACTAAATGAACCTTTCTCTCTCTCTCTCTCTCTCTCTCTCTCTCTCTCTCTCTCTCTCTCTCTCTCTCTCTCTCTCTCTCTGTTCATTTTGTTTATTTTACATTTTTACAGATGAAACTCTCCTAATCAACATGATCTGTGGAGTAGTGTCAGGAGTGATTTCATCGACTATAGCCAATCCCACTGATGTTCTAAAGGTAAGAGAGATATATGTCTGCCATGCGACTGGAAAGACTGCAACTTTAACACAGATTTGAGTTCTGAGTCTTACATTGTCCATTGTTAGTTCTAAACTCTTGGGAAAATCTCCTAACTACGCAGTGCTTAAAGAATTAGAGATAATATATGTAAACTTGTATAATATGCTTTTATAGTAGATGTTCAGAAGTAGTTTAATGTGATATGCATTAATCCAGTGGTTTTCAGCCTGGACTATTAACCCATTATAGGATATTTTCAGAGCTCTGCAGTTCTAGGGAATTGTTTTCTAAATTTTTTACTCTGTTTTCTTTAAGTGGTGTGAGAATGGATTTGTGTTTCTAATAGCCCTTTTCCCATTTTACAAAACAAAGGCATATCCTTTACCTATTACAAATCTTCAGATAGTGTGTTGACTTATAGCAAAAACTGGGAGTTTGAGGATAACTCAGTCTATAGAGTGAGTTCTAGGATAGGCTCCAAAGGTACACAAAAGAACCCTGTCTTGAAAAAAAACTCATTCCTTCTTAGTGAATAAAGCACGAAATATGTGATTAAACAATGTGAGGGACCACAAACTAGGATTTTGGGTTTTTTTCTGAGACAGAATCTTATGTAGTCTGGTCTTCTTACTAGGTATAGAGGTATTTACAACCATGAATCTTAAGTTTAAACAATATTATTTTATATGTGGGGGTATTTTGCCTTCATGTATGTCTGTGTACCACATGCATGCAGTGTTCATGGAAGCCAGGTGAGAACATCCAAATCCCTGGAACTGGAGTTACAGACAGTTGTGAGCTGCCATGTGGGTGCAGGAGTCAAGCCTGGATCCTCTGGAAGACCAGCAACCTCTCTTAACTGCTGAGTCATGTTTCTAGCTGTGAGTTACAAGAAAAAAAAATTTCAAGTTCGTTGCTTATAATAAGAGAAAGTACAAATCAGGATCCATCAAAGTGCAAACCAAGTGATAGGAGATTCACCTTATAGCGATTACAGCAGAGTTTATTCATCCCAATCTTGTAGGAGTTTCTTTTTTTTTTGATCAGAAAGATTTCACATCATTTATTGTAGTTTATTCTAATTACCTGAAAAGAAGCTATGCTTAATAACCAGTGATTATGAACATTGACTCTGTCCCTGGCCATTGGTTGACTACTTGTGTTACTCAGTCGGATATTTCATACATTCATTTTTTTTAATTTATTTATTTTTTTATTAAAAATTTCTGCCTCCTCCCCACCTCCCATTTCCCTCCCCTTTCCCCCCTCCCCTCCCCCTCCCCCACTCCCCTCCCCCTCCCTCTCCTTTCCGAAGAGCAGTAAGGGTTCCCTGCCCTGTGGGAAGTCCAAGGTCCTCCCCCCTCCATCCAGGTCTAGGAAGGTGAGCATCCAAACAGGCTAGCCACCCCCCAAAGCCAGTACATGCAGTAGGATCAACACCCAGTGCCACTGTCATTGGCTTCTCAGCAGCCCTCATTGTCCGCCATGTTCAGGGAGTCCAGTTTTATCCCATGCTTTTTCAGTCCCAGTCCAGCTGGCCTTGGTGAGCTCCCACTAGATGAGGCCCACCGTCTCAGTGGGTGAGTGCACCCCTCGAAGTCCTGACTTCCTTGCTCATGTTCTCCCTCCTTCTGCTCCTCATTTGGACCTTGAGAGCTCAGTCTGGTGCTCCAATGTGATATGCAAGATATTCATCAGTATGGCTATAGGAGGAGTTTCTTCCAGGACTTTGCCCCAGTGAATAACAAAATCCTTAGATGCTCAAGTCCCTTACATAGAATGAAGCAGTATTTATGTATAACCTGTGCATATTCCCTTAAGTTCACTTTAGATTACTTATGATGTTTAATATAATGTAAACATATATAAATAGTTGTTATATTATTCCAGAGATAATGACAAAGAAAAATTCTACATGTATTCAGTTCAAATGCAGTTTTTTTAATAATTTCAATTGGTGATTGATTAAATCTATAAATATAAAACTGGTCATTATTTGATTGTCTGGTATAAATTTGATTGTCTGGTATAAATTTAATTGTCTGATATAAATTGTCATTCTTTTTAAAAATGAAATTAGCTGGGCATTGGTGACACACACATTTAACCCAAACACTCAGGAGGCAGAGGCAGGTGGATCTCTGTGAGTTGGAAACCAGCTTGGTCTACAGAATAGCCAAAGATAGCCAAGCTACACAGAGAAACCAACAAACGAAAAAGAAAGTTAAAAATTTTAATATTTAGTTTTTGTGTATGTGTACTTTGCCTAAATGTATGCATGTGTACCATGTGTGCGTAGTACCCATAGAACCTGAAGAGAGGGCATTGGAGCCCCTGAACTAGTTAAGGAGAGTTGTGAGCTGCCATATTGTTTTTTTTTTTTTTTTTTTTTTGTTTTTTTTTTAATGTCTTTTATTTATTTTTTTAAAATATTTATTTATTTATTATGCATACAATATTCTGTCTGTGTGTATGTCTGTAGGCCAGAAGAGGGCACCAGACCTCATTAAAGATGGTTGTGAGCCACCATGTGGTTGCCGGGAATTGAACTCAGGACCTTTGGAAGAGCAGGCAATGCTCTTAACCACTGAGCCATCTCTCCAGCCCCCTGCCATATTGGTTTTGAAAACTAAACCCAGGACTTCGGCAGTAACAGCCAGTGCTCTAGCCCCCAAATAAATTTATCATCACTATCATTACTATATTTTGTGGGGTGTGCACGTGTATGTACATGTGGAAGTTAGGTCAATCCTTTTGGAATCAGCTCTCTTTTGACTATGAGTTCTAGAAATTGAACTCAAAAGAGAACAATCCTCACTTATAGATATGTAAACCTCTGTTAATATTTAGGTATATATGATCATCTAGTCTTTTCGCTGTGTTTTTTTAATTCACATTTTTGGTAAGAAACAGCACTTTTATGTTTTGCAATTCTTTCCTTATTTATTTATTTTTATTTTATTTTTTTATTTTATTTTATTTTATTTTATTTTTGGTTTTTTTGAGACAAGGTTTCTCTGTGTAGCTTTGGTACCTGTCCTGGAACTAGCTCTTGTAGACCAGGCTGGCCTTGAACTTGCAGAGATCTACCTGCCTCTGCTTCATAAATGCTGGGATTAAAGGCATGTGCCACCACAGCCTGGCATGTTTAACAATTAATTTTTAATGCCTTCTAAAGTCTACAAATACTTTAGGGAAAAATGTTATGGCTCCGCTGTATTCTGTTAAGTTAATGCTTCATCATTTATGTAACCAATATGTTGTTGACATTGGTTTTTGGACATTTGAGTAGTCCCTAATTCTTTACTAAATTAATTACATGGGTCTTACTATGTAGCCATTACTGCCCTGGAACTCACTGTATAGACCAGGCAAGCCTTGAACTCACAGAAATTCACCTGTCTCTTCTTCCTGAGTCCTGGGATTAAAGGCCTGTGCCACTACGCTATATTTCATGAATACCTGTTATTGTGCAAGTCTAGAAAAGATAGATTTACTGTGGGAAATATGAAGCCTAATGACAACCTTTATAGACTATACTTTGGCACAAATTATGCTTTTGTGTACAATTTAATTTATCATAATAGCAGAGATTTAAAACTAATTCCTTAATTTTAAAGGACTGAATTGTCTCACTTTGGTTTTTTTTTCTGTCAAAATAGAATGTTCCCTTTTTTGTTTTAGATCCGAATGCAGGCTCAAGGAAGTTTGTTCCAAGGGAGCATGATTGGCAGCTTCATTGATATATACCAGCAAGAAGGTACCAGGGGTCTGTGGAGAGTGAGTACTCTTACTGGTGGTGTATTATATTCCTTACTTGAATTTTCATATTAAGTCATGAGAGTGTGACTAACCACAAGCAAGGTAAAAAGCTCCTTGCCACCCATGAAGGGATCAAAACTTACAGTGGTTCCTATTTCTATACATATGGCTTAGGATTGTATGTATGAGACATATATACAATTTCTAAATTTCACAGTGAATTTAGTATTTCAGTATAGCTCCGTCAGTTTTGGATTAAACACAGTAATGTTTGTCTATAATGGTCTCTGTCAAAGAGCATAACAGTGTTTTTAACCTTATAATTATAATGCACAAGATGTACCATAAATATTAAACATATGAGGAAAAATTCCAGTAATTCCACCATTTAGAGATAATTGCTTTGACCATTTTGTCGTTATTGTCTAGTCTTTTTTTATACTTTGTCTTTTGCTGTCGTTGTTGCAATAACTTTTTTGGTTTTGTTTTGTTTTGAGACAGGATTTAGTAAGTATGGTCTTGAACTTGTAATCCTACTGCCTGTGTCTCTTGAGTGTTAAGAAGTCAGGTCTGTTCCACTCTACCTATACCTATAGATACCTGTACCACTATACCCATATAACTTTTCCTTTTTTTGTTTGTTTGTTTTTAGAGACAGGTTTTTCTGTAACTATGAACCTGTGCTGGAATTAACTCTTGTAGACCAGGCTGGCCTTGAACTCACAGAGATCTATCTGCCTGCCTCCGCCTCCCAAGTGCTGGGATTAAAGGCATGTGCCATCACTGCCCCGCAACTTTTCCTTTTGAGATAGGATCTTACTATGTGGTCTTGACTGACCTAGAGCTTACTATATAGCCCAGGGTAGCCTTGAACTCGCAGAGCTCCCCCCGGCCTCCTGAGTACTGTGATTAAAGGTACCACCACCACACTAGGCTATTGAATAACTTTATTTTCTTGTGATCACTGAATAAATAAAACTATTAGAATCTGCAGAGAGAGCAGAATGGGATGGCAAGTCTATTGATAGACTTTTAAATAAAAACGAGAGCTTTATTGTTTTTTCCTTTGTAATTCTCTACAGCTATTTCTTACTTTAAAATTAAAGCAAAATAGAGCTGAAAGAATTGAACTATGACTACCCATGATCTGTATTAGACAACTGATAAAGTTTTGTCATAATTACTTGAACCATCTCTTTGAGTACAGAAATACACACATTATTTTGTTGACAATATAATAGGATGTTATAGACATTATGACAGTCTCATAAGGAGAAGGTATAGAGGGCTCACCAGTTAAGACCACAGACTGCCTTTGCAGAGACCCGAGATTGGGCTGCATGTATTGAATAGCAGGTAGCTGTACTCATGTGTACATCCCCTCTCATAGACATACACATAATTAAAAATAAAAAGTAAAATAAAATGTAGAAAAGGAACAAGAACATTTTCTGTGCTGACAATACTATTGTCAATTGTAAGAAGGTTAACAATACTTAAGTGGGGAAAGAGATGGCTCAGTGGTTAAGAACAATACTGCTTTTGCAGAGGACGCAGCTGCGTTGCCATCTCCTACATAGCAATTCACAACCATCCTTAACTCTACTTCCAGGGGAATCAAAGCCCTCTTCTGACCTTGGCAGGAACCCAGGCACACACATGTTGCCTAGATGTACATGTAAGCAAAACGTGCATATGCATAAGTAAATCTGAAAAACCCTAATACTTATAACTTAGACCATATTAAAAATTCACCTATTTATGAGACAAGGATGGTTTTTATACATTTCATATATAGTATTTCCATGTGGTTCTTGGCTTGTTCCTCTGTTGCCTGAAACTTGAGACTATTGGCTTTATTACATTCATCCTGAACCTTTTGCATCAAGGCCAGAGGTGCATGTTTCGTTATGCCACATTAAGCAGGGCAGAGATTGCCTACTTATTCATATGATGTCCAGCAGGTATTGCTGTTTTAAAAGGTAAACTTTTATTCCTTTTGAAATTAGCAGGTAATTTATGAGGTAAAATTCTGACAACATGTGTATATCCCAATACCTAATAATTGAATGTAACTACTTTTATGCCCACGTTACTTGTATGATTCTGGAACATAATGTACAGAAGCAAAGTACATTGTGTTACATATTCTTTTGATATAGACATAACTCTTTACTTAGTGATCATAGCACCATTAATGATCCTTGAGGTTTGCTTTTTGATAACACTAAGGTGTACTTCCTTGATTAGTCCATCTTACAACAGGAATAGAACTAACTAGAACATTTTCATGAATTGATGCCAAGAGACAAAGCCCAAACAATGATATTATAAATTAGGTTAGGGGAACCCAGACATTTTATTTGTGGTAATTGTTATACAGTACACATAGATTTCAGTCGTATTGAATCTGTTCACATTGTTTGCAACCAATATCAGAAGTTTTAAAAATTATTATTTTTATTAGCATATATTAATTATAAGCAATGAGTTCCAATATCATGTTTGGTTTTTTGAAACAGGGTTTCTCTATAGCTTTGGAGCCTGTCCTGAAACTCTCTCTGTAGACCAGGCTGGGCTCAAACTCACAGAGATCCACTTGTCTCTGCCTCTCTAGTGCTGGGATTAAAAGTGTGTGCCACCACTGCTAGGTGAGTTTCATTATATTTTAATACATTTATCTGATTGTATTTTTTATCATAGTCATCCCTTATTACCCTCTCTCATCCCCCTCACTCCTACTGAAACCTTTCCTCTTCCCAGTTTGTTTCCCTCTACTTCCATGTTTTTGTTTTTATTTGTGAACCATTGTGTTTAATTTGTTTTACTTACAGGAGCATGGATACCTTACCAATGTCTACATCACTGAAATAAAATGTCTTTTCCTTCTCTAGCAACCATTAGCTGTCTATACATCCCCAGGCAGGGGTGGGGCCTCATGGGGCCCCTCCATTCTGGCAACTGGCAACTGCCTTTAAATTCTTAATCAGGGCTGGGGCCTCATGAGCCTTTCTGTACTACATGATGAATCCAGAATTCATTTCATCCTGCAAAACTGAGACTCTATAACCTCTAAACAGCCATTCTCAGTTTCTCCTAGTCTCTGGTAACCCCCAAAACTACTTTCTGTCTTTGTGAATTTGTCAAGTAACTCAAATAAGTAGACTCATATAAGTTTGTCCTTTTATGAGATTTCATTTAGCACAGTTTTCCTCAGATTCATTCGTGCAATAGTTTTTGAATTTTCTTTCTGTTAAAGACTGGATAATATATATGTTTGTATATTACTTAAACACTTCACAGATACACTGTATATATGCATATATAAGTATATATATATGTACACACATATACATTTTATATATTCAACCACTGATTGATGTTTGGGTGTCTTTCATTTTTTTTGACTATTATGAATGATGTTGCAGTAAACATGGGTATACAAATATCCTTTTGGGGACACTGTATTTAATATTTTGGGGTACATATATAGAAGTGCATTTGCCAGATTATTTGGTAATCTTGTTTAATTTTTTAGTAATTGAAAATAGCTACCTTTATTTTCCAGACCACTTAACATTATTAAGGCACATAATGAAAAGAAGTAAAAGTATATTTGTTATATGTTGAGATTGGTTGTAGGCAGATTTTTTTGTCTCACCTTCTAGTTCCCAAATAACCACACAGAGGTTTATTGTTATAGCTTATGCTTGTTTCTAACTAGTTCTTATAACTTAAATTAACTCATATGTTTTATTCTACATTCTTTTACATGGCCCAGTTACCTTTACTTGCTTGATCTGTGCTCCTGGTATTCCCTCCTCCTTTTCAACATCCTCTCTGCCTCAAAATCCTGGCATGGCTATTGGCTGTTCAGCTTTTTAATAAACAAATCTGAGTGACACACCTTCAAATGAACAAAAAACCTATTCCACAATATTTCCCCCTTTTTGTCTAACTAAAAAGGAAAGACTTAGTAAAACTATATATAATAAGAATAATTATTAGGTAAGAATTGCATTTACAATATCTAGTCCATTTGTATTTGACAATTTCAAAGAAAATACTCCATTATTTATCCTATCTTGGTGAATCCAAAGTTTTGTACCCAATTTACTTTCTATCATAATTATGGAAAAGTTCAACTATAAATATCTAGTATTCAACTCCATCAAAGACCTTAGAAGGATATAATATTACCTGAATAAATAAAGTGCATTGTAAGCAATTTCCCAAAATAAGGAAACAACATAGACATCTGTCTACCTGGATAGTCACTCAAAGTTCCTCTGCAGTGTGGCGGCACCCATTCTTCAGCTACAGGCCTAGAATATCTGGCAGACTTTTTTAGGAACCAAGAACTTTGAAGGATAGTTTTGCTTTATCTTGGAAAAATTAGACAATCTTTTCCGTTAGTGTCCTCCTTGTCCAGTTTGTATAGCATGCTGTCATTAGTTAAGACAAGAGCAGTTTCTTGGCCAAATGGCTATTTTTGCCACAATGAAAGCAAGCTCCATATGCAGGTTCTTCAGTGCCCATCATCCTTTCTGAAGTAAATTGGTGTTGCCAGGAGCAGACATGTTCCATTGTCATGAAAAGCCTCAGGTTATTAAACATCTTAAATGCTATATTCTTTAGGTCCTTGAAGTGTTTTAAGATCATATGTCTACCTAAAATATATCTGTTTTACCTTGAAAATATACCTGATATGACTACAAGCTTGATTATTATAAATGACTATTAACTTGCATTTCTTTTCTTTTCTTTTTTTTTTTTTGGTTTTTTGAGACAGGATTTCTCTAGCTTTGGTGCCTGTCCTGGAACTCACTCTGCAGACCAGGCTGTTCTCAAATTCACAGAGATCCACCTGCCTCTGCCTCCCGAGTGCTGGGATTAAAGGCGTGAACCACCACCGCCCAGCTTAACCTGCTTTTCTTAATTATGCATTAGATTTTTAAATGAACTGCATAAGCATGATATTCCAAACAAGAATAGAAGCATATATTAAGTATAACAAAATAACTATTTTTATCAATATACTAAAATCCATACCAATGTAAAATATTTATGACTACTTGTTCAAAAGTAGACTCAACAATCATTATATCCCATCATTTCTATACTGTGTTCCCCCTTTTTCTCTTCTAAAAGAGATCCTTGAATCTAATCCCTTTTCTTCAGTTTTTTGACTATGACCCAATAACAATTTGTAACTCCCAAAACAATGACAAACAAACATTTATAACCCACCTAATGATCAAAAACCCTCCACCCCATCTCTTGGGAATGTGAGTGTTGTGTTCCTGTTTCCTGTTGTCTGAGGGAACTGTGATTTTTGGGGAACCCTGAGAAAATTAGGATAATGTTCAAATCCTGACTAGAATAATCTATAGGTCTGGACCATCTGAACCAGCAGCTTCAAAGATGTTGTGGATGCAGAACTCTGCGGAAATTGTAACAGGCACTCTGAGAGGCTAGGTCACCTGGATCACCCATTTTTATTGGTGTTTGGTTCCCTTGCTCTGAAAACACACAAACTTTCAAAGGTAACATACATGTCTGCATTAACACAAGTATGGACTGTGTGTTGTTTGCAGACCAGCCAAAGATGATTTTTTTGTTTTATGTTTGAGTGGGTAAAATATATGTCACCTGTCTTGTAGTTATTTTAGGTTTATTTCTTTATGTCTGTAACCAGGATTTTCGCGGGTCTTACCTGATCAAGTCTGATGTCTACTAATCTTGAACAAACTGCTTCCCAAAGCAATACATTTTTTGAGTTCCATTTTAAAGTTAAGGCATTCCTAAAATTTCTAGGCTGGCTTATTTCCACAGTCCCTTTCACAATCCAGTGTCTGCCAACAGCTGTCATTTGCTTATCAGCAATCAAAAAGTTCAAAGACAGCACAATAACATATAGGCTCCAGACTCCTTGTGTATTTCCCATCTCAACATGGCTTTTTTTTATTACTTTACTCTTTCTTTAAAGCATTTCTTCCATTATTTTTAAAATATTTATTGTGAAAGGTGATTTTTAAAAAGCTTTATGCCATCAGAAAGGCCTGAAACAAACAAATCAGGGTTATGGGGAAAACAAATTTATTTTGAGCAAGTGAGAAAGAGCTAACATACACAAGCTGCTGACTGACAAATTTAAGCATCCCAGAAAATGTTCAAATTCTAAAATCCCAGCAGATGAGAAACTAGTGCAAACCAGCAGATGTCACTTCTCAGTTATCAAATGGTGAAAATGTGCCTGAAAACCAGTAGTGTGGGATAAGACTTGGTGAAGCACATATCCTGGTAGAAATGCTAATAGTTGCCATAGTCTTGGAAAGTCGAGTGTCCAGAACTACTGAGGGCTTTAAAAATGTGACTTTTCAATCAATACTTTCTTTAAGAATTTATCCAATGCAAAGAACCCTACATAAAGGCTTTTGTTTTAAAATAAAATAAATACATGAAATACAAAAAATATTTATTCATTTATTTTTATGACTATCTATACTTTTTCTTTTTTTCTTAAGTCTACACATAATGTTAAACACACTGTAACGTGTTTAGCATTTTTTTTTAGTCTGAACCTGCTTTACTGCATTTCTGTAACCTTTTATTGTTTTCATGAGCAAAATATTAAACCACCACACAGCTTATGACTCAAGCCCTCAGGCAGTGATTAGGAGACACAGCTCTGTGCCTCTCCCACATAAGAGACTACAGGACTAAGAAGCTGTGTTTGGCTCTACTTTTGTGTGTTTGTAACCTTTTTAAAGCTTTTTCAGGTCTTATATGGAAACACATGACTGGATGTTGGGTGCCATATGTAGCGAGTCTTTCTCTATCCCACCAACCAGGTCCCAAATAATGACATGGAGACTTACTGTTAATTATGAAGGCACAGTTGATAGCTTAGGCTTGTTTTTACCTGGCTCTTATAACTTAAATTAGCCCATTATTATTAATTTACTTTCTGTCTCATGGCTTTATTAACTCACCTCTGTAATGCCCATCTTGTTCTCTCTGCGTCTTATGGAATCTCTTCATTCTTCTTCCCAGCATTCTCTTTGCTCCCTAAATCCTGCCTAACTATTATTTGTTCAGCTTTTTATTAAACCAGTCTGAGTGACACATCTTCGCAGTGTACAAAAAGATTATTCCACAATGATATGCATATTTTATTTACATGTAAAAATATAGTTCTAGGGATTCCTGTAAAAATATAGTTCTGAGAAAAGTATATGCCAGTGGTGGATACTTTGCCTAGCGTGCATGAATCTGTAGGTTCAGTCCCTGCTGTGCCTGCACACAAATCTATATTGAAACCTTTCTTAAACTCCAATTTTGTTTCAAATATTTTTTTAAAATTTCAACAAAGAAATACACCCCCCAATATGTCATCCCTTTAGTCTGTTTAATATTCCTGACTTGGTTGTAACATTTGGTCCTGAAAATATTTCATGGTGTTCCTAACTCCTCCATATGGAGAAGTGACAGCAAAATGGAACTTATATAAGATTTGGAGAGACAGTAAGGCTTTTCTGGTGAGCTGGAGTGCACCTTACCTGTTCAAAAAGGATAGATACTCCTTAGCTGTAGTCAGTTTCTGTCATGCATTAGTGGGAATCTGCATGTGGCTGAATTTTGACTTCTCTTTTTTTGATTTATTTATTTTTATTTTATGTGTCTTTTCTCAGAATGTTATATAAGTGCACCACATGCATGTAGTGCCAGCAGCGGCCAGAAGAGGGCACCGAATACCTTGGAACTGGAGTTAGGAAAAGTTGGTGCTAGAAAGTGAATTTGGTCCCTCTGCAAAAGCAGCAAGGGCTCTTAACCTCTGAGCCATCACTCCAGTCCTGTGATTTGACTTTTCAGGAGAAACTAGAAACTTGCATATTTATGTGAAATCCCTTAATTGACAACAAACTAAATAAATCTTTTAGAAATGTTCTATAGGCTACATAAATAATATCTGTGGACCAATATCAGCCAATAGTCCTAAATTACAGGATCTTACTGGCTTCCAGTGTGGTTTTATGGGAATGGTCATTCTTTTTAGCAGGGTGAAGCAGATGGGAGAGACGTTGAACAAGCTAATGTTAGGCTAAGTCAGCAAGATCAACTTTGGCATAGTCTCATGACCTGAAAATGGGGTTTGAGAATTCAGAGATGATGAAGTACTTTAATATAAAAGTTGCCTCAGAAAACAATTGTCTACATGAGATGTTATTTTCATTTCTTAAAGTTTATCAATTTTCCTTGATTCTCTATTTTGTTCAAGTGTTCTTGACAAATCCCTTACACGTAATTAAGGAGTAATGCGGGTTGTGGGATGTTTCTGTTGGTAAAATGTACAAACATGAGGACCTAAATTTGATTACCAAAATCCCCATAAAAAAATATCCAAAGCCAGGCACCATTGTGTGTGCTTCAATCTCAGTACTGGAGAGGCAGAGAGGAGTGGCCAGCCAGTATAGCTTAATATATGAGGTCCAGGTTTTGGTGAAAGACCCAGCCTCAAAAATCAAGGTGGGCAGCACCAGAGGATTGTTTACACACCCCTGCCCATACACAAAAGGAGTAATGTTCAATTAAACTTATAAAAGCAAAACATTCATTGTAAATTTTTTTAAATGATAGACATAAAAATGAGGGACCAGTGAGATGGTTCACTGGGCAATGATACCTCTCTCCAAGCCTGATTATCCAAGTTCAATTTCTAGGACCCACATGGTGGAGAGAGACCTGATTCCTGCAAGTTGTTTTGTGGTATCCACAGGGGTAGCATGCATATGTGTACTTACACATATAACAAACACACACACTGGCACACACAGAATTAAAATATAGTAAAAATGGAAAAAGGAAAGCACAAATGAAATTACCTTATCTCTAATCCTACAAACAGAATATTTTAATATATTTCCTTCTAATCTTTTCTGAACAGTATATGTTCCTTTCTGTCTAAATTTAGTTCTTGTAGACCAGGCTGACCTCGAACTCACAGAGATCCACCTATCTCTCTGTCTCCCAAGTGCTGGGATTTACTGCATGTGCCACCACTATCCCTGTCTAAATTTAGAATAGCAGTGCTTGATATAATTTCATATGATGCATTTTAAAAAATGCATCAGGACAACTTCAAGTGTCATCTACCATTTTTTTGACAGTGTCTCTCATTGGCCTGGAACTCGCTAAGTCAGCTAGAGTGAGTATCCAGAAAGCCCCAGGGATCTGTTTGTCTCTGTTCCCATCACTGGGATAACAACAAAAATCTGACTTGTCATGCATTACCAGCAGCCTGTGGTCTGTTGGTTCACTTGTTTCTCACTGCAGAAGGGCCTGGAAAGGAAGAACCACTTTCCTTTGCCCTTTGTTTAGCTTCTTTCACTTCTGATTTCACCCTAGTGTCATCCTTTCTTCTCATCCTCAAATTCTGGGAGTCACACTGGAAACTTTCCCTTCCTAATTGACTTTTGTTTGTCTCTTAAATTTTTTTTTATTTCAGAGACAAAATTTCACCACGTAGTTCTGTCCAGCCTGGAACTTGTTGTGTAGACTTGAAATCACAGAGTTCTACCTGTAGGTAGAGACTGCTCATTTGTTCCTGGCCACCCAGACCCAAACAATCACACCTAAACTATATCAATTACAACACTGTTTGGTCTATTAGCTCAGGCTTCTTACTAAGTAACTTTTACATCTTAAATTAACTCATTTCTATTATTTTATATTTTAACACAAGGCTCGTGGTTTGTTACCTCTTGCTACTTGGGCAGCTATATGGCATCTGCCTCCTTCGGCAGTTACATGGTATCTCCCTGATTCCACCTGCTCTCTCTATATATCCCTTCTAGCCTGGCTATATTTTGCCCTGCCATAGGACAAAGCAGCTTTATTCATTAACCAGTAAAAGCAACACACATATAGAAGGATATCCCACATCATCTACCTGCTTCTGCCATCCAAGTGCTAGTAGTAAAGGTACGCATCACCACATCCAGCTGCCAATGTTTTTATTATTTTGTCATTGTAATGAGTGTGGACTCATGTCTCACCTTGCTTAGAGAAATTCTTCTTCTAATACTGCAGATTGAGTTTAGGGTCTCGTATGTCCTATGCAAACAAGTTTGAGAGATAGGGTCTCACTCAGTTGGTAAGGCTAGCCATGAACTCTTTCTGTAGTCAACACTAGCCTTGAATTTAGGATTCTTCTGCCTCAGCATCATGAGTATCTGGTATTAATTGCCAAGACTATATCACCAGGCCTATCATTTAAAAAAATTTTGTCAGTGTATCTTATAGAAAAGGTGTTTTGTGCTGACATTTTCATATATGCATATGGCATGCCTTGATTATATTCACCCCTATTGTATGCACTTGCAATCTAATTCCCTTCATTGTCACAGATTATCCCCTTTCTGCTTTAATATCGTGTGTGTGTGTGTTTGTGTGCGTGTGTGTGTGTGTGTGTATATGTGAGCATTTGTGTGGGTGACAGAGAATAATCACTTTGGATGTCATTCTTCTGTCTACTTCATTATTTTGAGACAAGGCCCCTCACTGGAGGGAGTCTTCTCTTCCTCCTCAGTACTGAGATTACAAGTGTGCATCACCACACCCCTCTTTTTAAAAAAAAAAAAAGTGGATTTTGAGAGTTGAATTCAGGTCCTCATGCTTTTATAGCAAACAATTCACTGATTGAGCTACTTACCCAGCCCCTTACTTAAAAAATTAGTTTTACTATTTTTGAATTGTTTGTATCTGTGTGTGTTTGCAGGTGCTCTTGGAAGCTGTACCAATGGATGTCCTGGAACTAGAGTTACAGGCGTTTTGACCCACTTGACATGGGTGCTGGGAATCGAACTCAGGTCCTCTGCAGCAGCAGTGCACTCTCTTAGCCACTGAACCATCTCTCCAGCCCCTACTAAAATAAAAAAAAACTATATTTATTTGTATGGATATTTTCCCTGCATGTATGTCTATTTGCCACATAATGCCTGGTGCCTGCAGATGCCAGGCAAGGGTATTGGACACTTGGAACTGGAGTTACACATTCTTGTGAGTTGCCACATTCCATCACCTAATCCTGTTGAAGAGCAGCTAATACTCTGAACTGCTGAGCCATCTTTAGCTCCATAGGATATTTTGTTTGTTTGTTTGTTTGTAATTGAGATGGGAGTCTAACTATATAACCCTGGCTGGCTTGCAACCTGCTATGTAGACGAGGTTGGTCTTGAACTTAAGAGATCTGCCTGCCTCTGACTCCCGAGTACTGTGATTTAAAGGTGGTGTTACCATGTCTAGCCCCCTTAAACTTTTTCTATGGCCTAAAATATGATGTATTTTGTAGAAAGTTCTTAGGCTACTGAGAAGAGTTAGTATTATACAGCCATTGGGAAGAATATTCTGTAGATGTGTATGTCTATTTTGTCGATTTTATCTGTATTGTTGTTTAACTGGTTTCTTTACTATTTTGCCCAGATGAAATCTGGTGGTAGCAATGAGTTACTGAAGTCGCTCACTATGATTGTATCTGTACCTACTTGTAACTTTATGTTGGCCATGTTTGTTTTATGAAATTGGCTATACCAATATTTGGTGCATTTATATCTACAGTTGTTATACTTTTGATAGATTATTCTATTTATTAATGTGTGATAAACATCTTTTTATTATCTTTGCTAGAGATTGAACTCTGAGCCTTGCATATGCCAGACAAATAGTGTACTATTAAACTATAACCCCATTCAGGGACTGTCTTTAGTTTTTCTTAATAATTTTGTTTTGAAATCAGCTTTGTCACCTATGGGAATAGCTAATTTTGTTTGCTTTCAGATTCTCTTTGTTTGAATATCATTTTTTGTTACTTTCCATTTAGTCTCAGTATTTCTTTGTTAGTGAGGCAAGTCATTTACAGATAACAAACAATTAGGACTTCAGTGTTGTTATTCTTTTAATTTCTTATAGCCAGTCTGTGGCTTTTAAAATTGTGAGTAAATACCATTTGTGTTTAAGATTGTTATTGCAGCAGGGCGGTGGTGGCGCACGCCTTTAATCCCAGCACTCAGGAGGCAGAGGCAGGCAGATCTCTGTGAGTTTGAGGCCAGCCTGGTCTACAAGAGCTAGTTCCGGGACAGGCTCCAAAGCTACACAGAGAAACCTTGTCTCAAAAAAAAAAAGATTGTTATTGTAAACATATATACTCTTCTGTCCCTTCTTTATCTTAGTCATTGCCTCATTTACAAAGTTAATAGTGTTTGAGTCTTCTCTCCTAATTCTTATTTACCTGCTCTATCAAAATTTATTCTTTCCTAAGAATTCATGATTATTTATTTTTAAAACATTTTCTATTATTTTAATTATGTATATTTGTATATATTTATGTATGGGTATGTGTAGTGGGGAACAGCGGGCTGCTTCCCACCACCCGGCTCTCAGCCGCCTGGCTAGCTTATGCCCCAAAATAACAACACACAAATTGTATTCATTTAAATACTGCCTTGCCCATTAGTTTCAGCCTCTTATTCACATCTTGATTAACCCATATCTAATAATCTGTGTAGCACCACGAAGTGGTGTCTTACCGGGAAAGATTCAGCATGTCTGACCTGGTGGCTGGCTTCATGGCGACTGTCCCACTGAGCAGAGGCATGGTGATTGCCCGAGGCATCTACCTCACTTCCTTCTTCCTGTTCTGTCTACTCCACCCACCTAAGGGCTGGCCAATCAAATGGGCCAGGCAGTTTCTTTATTAATGAATGAAATCAACACAAATAGAAGACTCTCCCACATCAGGTATATATTCATGAGTGCAGATGCCTTTGAAGGTTAAAGTAGTGTAGGAGGAGGGCCCGCTTGTTCATCCCAGTCACCTGGCTAGCTTTGCCCCAAAAATAACCGCACAGAAACTGTAGTAATTAAATCACTGTTTGGCCCATTAGCTCTAGCTTCTTATTGGCTAACTCTTACATCTTAATTTAACCCATTTCTATTAATCTCTGTATCACCACGTGGTAGTGGCTTACTGGCAAAGCTCGTCTATCTCCGGTGGCAGATCCATGGCGTCTCCCTGACTCTGCCCTTCTCTCTCCCAGCATTTAGTTCTGTCTTCCATGCCTACCTAAGTTCTGCCCTATCAACAGGCTAAGGCAGTCTTTTTATTTATCAATGGCAATCACAGCACACAGAGGGGACTCCCCACATCAAAGTAGAGGTAGGGGATCCTTCTGGAATTGGAAGACAGGCAGTTGTGATCTACCTGATGTAGGTGCTAGGAACTGAACTCAGGTCCTCTGTAAGAGCTTAGAGTTCTCAGCCTCTGATGTAATCCATGGGTGACAGGGCTCGTTGCTCACTGTGGAGGATGGGAACAGATTCTGTCCTCATCCTCCATGCCTCACACTTCCTTCCATTTAAAATTCAGTATGTCTGTGTCTAATTTGCTCTCTCTCTATGTGGCTTCTTCTGATGGGCATCTTCCATCCAGACACCGTTACAGGGTATCTCTAGGTGTCTTAGGTATCCCTATTCCTGAGCTTATGATTTCCCATTTTTTCAGTTCTGTAGAATAGCTCAAACAACGGGGCCCCTCTCAAGATGGTGCCTTATAATTACACCCCAGCATTTGGGGAATGATGCAGTGGACCGCTTCTGCCATGTTAGCCTGCCATCTAGGAATACTCAGCGTCACCCCAAATCTTCATGTTTGATTTAAGGCTCGCAGGACTGCCACTTAGCTGCTACTTGGGCTGCCTGGACTCTACTGCTTCGGCGTGGTTGCTGCTTGTCAATTTCCCACCCTCTTGATGGGGCTGGAGCTGCAAACTGTTCCTTGGGTCTCTTTGCCTCACCTCTCTGTATTTCTGCGCCTTTCTCTCTGCCTTTTCACCTCTTTCATGATTCCCCATGTTGTCTTTCTCTCTTTGTCATACAGGCTCCCCATTGTTGCCCTGACTTCTTATTTTGGGAGTCCTATGGAAGAAAATGTCTGACTTGCTGCCTTACTACTGAACTCTGCCCTCTTCAGTGACTTTTCCTTTATGATTGTTTTTTTTCTCCTAACTGCTTTCTTGGGGAAATTCACATATTCTAAAAAATTTTTATCTTTAAAATATACAGTTCTATTAGGTGGTTTCATGGATTTATGCCACCATCATTATTGTCTAAGTTGAGAAAATTTCCCTACCAAAAAGAAACTCCCTACCATTTAATAGTCATTCCCATCCGTGCCAATCCTCAGAACTCCAAAGAGCCACTTCTCCTCTTTTCATCCACATAGACTTACTTACTTCACATATTTCACCCAAGTGGAATTGTATTATGTCAACCTTCAGGGAGTAGATACGCACACTCTCCTTCCCTCTCCTTCCTTCTCTCCTCTCTTTCTAAGCAAATACTCTATCACTGAGCTAAGCCCTGAGTCCCAGAATATCACTTCTTTTTATGGCCAAATAACAATTCCATTTTGGGCATATGCTATGTTTTTCATTTATCTAGTCATTAGTTAATGAGCATTTGGATTATTTTGTGCTTTTCAGTAATATGCTAGCTATTGCTATGAACATTGTTATGTACATTTTTGCATGCAAATGTGTTTTCAGGCCAGGTGGTGGCAGTGCACACCTTTAATCCCAGCACTTGGGAGGCAGAGGCAGGCGGATCTCTGTGAGTTTGAAGCCAGCCTAATCTACAGAGTGAGTTCCAGGACACCCAGGGTTACACAGAGAAACCCCATCTTGGAAAACAAAAACAAAAATAACAAAAGAAAATGTGCCTTCAGTTCTTTTGGGTGTATATCTATGAGTGGAATTGCTAGGTCACCTGGTAATTTTCTGTTTAATGTTTTGAGGGGATGACAAATTGTTTGCCATGCTGGCGCTCCATTTCATTTTGTCTACTTATCAGCAGTGGTAAGGGTCCAGTTTCCTCACGCCTTTACCAAGACTTCCTATTTTTCGTTAAAAAAAAAAAAGACTACAGTCATCCCAGGAGGTGTGAAATGGCATGTCACTGTGAGTGTTTTTTTTTTTTCTATAGGGTTTCTTTTTGTAGCCCTGGCTATCCCAGAACTCATTCTGTAGAGCAGGCTGGCCTCAAATTTAGAGATTTACCTGCCTCTGCCTCCTACGCATGGGATTAAAGGTGCACACCACCACTGCCTGACTATCATTGTGGTTTTGATGTACATTTTTCTAATGACTGAATTCTTTATGATTTTCAAGTATTTCTCCATTGTGTGGGTTATTTCCTCACTCCATGGTATCTTTTAAATTGCAAGTTTTTAATTATGGTGAAGTTTAACTTAACATATTTTACCTATTTTTTTGTCTCTTGTGCATGAGAAGTTATGAATGCTTTTATTTGTAGTACTGCATGTGGACTAGGAATTATAAACATCCCAGTATTAGTCACTGATTTGAAAGAATGCTCATTAACTAATGACTAGATAAATGAAAAACATAGCATATGCCTAAAATTGAATTGTTATTTGGCCATAAAAAGAAGTGATATTCTGGGACTCAGTGCTTAGCTCAGTGATAGAGTATTTGCTTAGAAAGAGAGGAGAGAAGGAAGGAGAGGGAAGGAGAGTGTGCGTATCTACTCCCTGAAGGTTGACATAATACAATTCCACTTGGGTGAAATATGTGAAGTAAGCAAGTCTATGTGGATGAAAAGAGGAGAAGTGGCTCTTTGGAGTTCTGAGGATTGGCACGGATGGGAATGACTATTAAATGGTAGGGAGTTTCTTTTTCTGGCGGTTTCCATCATTGACTCATTTTTGTTCACTTTAAGATATATTTCACTCTCAGTATTTCTCAGGTGTCTGATATCACCTTGGTTTTGTAGGGCGTGGTCCCAACTGCTCAGCGTGCTGCCATCGTGGTGGGAGTAGAGTTGCCAGTTTATGATATTACCAAGAAGCACCTGATATTGTCAGGAATGCTGGGAGACACCATTTTAACACACTTTGTGTAAGTGAGCAGTGTTTAATTCATTCTCCGGGTTCAGCAGCTTGAACATAAAAAGCCTCTTTTACTGATGTTCTCGGGTAGATTTATAACTGATATGCATGGCCTTAATACTTGTCTCCTGTCGCCAATACTTCAAGCCTTCTGAATATTTGATACTTTTAAATTTATTGCTATGTATTAATTATATAAAATAGTGGGTTTTATTGTGACATTTCCTATTATTTACATTTCTCATTATTTAATTAGTGTATATTCATTTTAGAAGATTATGTGTTTCAGTATGACATTTTCTTTCTTTCCTTCTTTTTTTTCTTTTCTTTTCTTTTTTTTCAAGATAGAGTTTCTCTGTGGTTTTGGAGCCTGTCCTGGAACTAGCTCTGTAGACCAGGCTGAACTTGAACTCACAGAGATCTGCCTGCCTCTGCCTCCCGAGTGCTGGGATTAAAGGCATGTGCCACCACCGCATGGTTGCAGTATGACATTTTCTTACATTTGTATTATGTCATAACACAGCATGTGCATATTCATAGCATGCATGTGAAGTACTCTGATTATATTTCCCCCACCCATTACCCACACTTACCTTCAGCTGCTGTGGATACCTGGCCACTTGGGAGCTGTGTATAGTATACAGACCTATTACATGTTTGTATGATACTCTTTTTTGTTTGGGTTTTTTTTTTTTTTGACACAGGGTTTCTCTGTGTAGTCTTAGCTGTCCTGGAACTTGATTTGTAGACCACGCCTTGAACTCACAGAGTTCCTCCTACCTCAGCCTCTCAAGTTCTTGGATTAAAGGTGTGTGCCGCCACCACTACCTGTCTTGTGTGATATTCTTGGACAGCTTGTACTTTATTTACAACTTTAGAGGAAAGGTCTTATATATCTCAGAGTGGCCTCAGATTCACTGTGTAGACAAGGATGACTTTGAATTTCTGACGGTCCTGTTTTTACTTCCAGAGTGCTAGGCAAGCACTGTGAACTGAGCTGCAACCCCAGTTCCATCACCCTGTACTTCCTATAAGCACATTATTTTTGAAGTTTATTTCTGCTCTCATCTTGCATTTTCTTTGTCGTGTAAGCACTATGATATTCTGCTATTTAAATGAGTTTGGCATATGATGCTGTGGTCAGAAAATTTTTTGGAACTTAAGAGTACAGGACAATTCCTGCTTAGGGATGTTGTTAGGTCTGTGGACTATCTCTTTTATAAAAGAGGCTGAGTTTTAGAATGAAAATGAAAGGGACAGCCTTTCTTTTTATTCCATTTTATTCATTTTACATACCAGCCACAGTTCCCCCTCCCCCCTCCTCCCTCTCTCCCAAGCCCACCCCCATCCACTCCTCAGGAGGGTAAGGCCTCCCATGGGGAGTCATCAAAGCCTGACACATTCAATTGAGGCAAGACCAAGTGTCTCCTGTCCTACCCCTCCCCCCCGGCCGCATCAAGGCTGAGCAAGGCATCCTACCGTTTGGAATGGACTCCAAAAAGCCAGCACATACACTAGGGGTAGGTCCTGGTCATACGTCGGGGTCCCACAAACAGACCAGACTACAAAACTGTCGCCCACCTACAGAGGGCCTGGTTCGGTACCATGCAGGACCCCCAGCTGTCAGTCTGGAGTCTGAGTTCCTGCAAGTTTTCCCATCTGTGTTTTCCCATCATGACCTTGACCCCCTTGCTCATATAATCCCTCCTCCCTCTCTTTGGACTGGTGCTTGGTCTGGTGCTTAGATGTGGAACTCTGCTCTGCTTCCATCAGTTACTGGATGAAGGTAGTCATCAATCTGATTACAGGGGAAGGCCAGTTTAGGCACCCTCTCCACTATTGCTAGGAGTCTTCGCTGGGATCATCCTTCTGGACTCCTGGGAATTTCCATAGCATCCAGTTTCCCCCATAATGGAGCCCTCTATTGAGATATCTCTTTCCTTGCTCTTCCACCCCACCCTCCCCCAATTTGACAATCCCATCCCCTCAAGTTCTCATCCCCCTTCCCCTTCCCTTTAGCGCCCCCTCCCTGCCCATAGTTTACTCAGGAGATCCCATCTAGTTCCCCTTCCAAGGGCAATCCATGTGAACGGACAGCCTTTCATTAGAAAGGATTTTCTTTCTTTGTATAATGAAGGGCAATCAGGTTTTAGCTAATGGATCTGAGTTATTAGAGCTTTTGCATTTGACCTAAATTCTGTTTAAGTGGACAAGTGATTGAAGTGGGGATAATCTTCTTAAATTAGTTCTCACTTTTAGTTCTAGCTTTACCTGTGGTTTGGCTGGGGCTCTGGCATCTAACCCAGTTGACGTGGTGAGAACGCGAATGATGAATCAGAGGGCAATAGTGGGACATGTGGACCTCTACAAGGGTACTTTGGATGGTATTTTAAAGGTATGTGCACTGTGGGTTTGGGCTACAGTTTCTGTTTTCTTTTATGTTTGAGAACTTTTTCACTCTTTATTCTTCTTACTACATATTCTGAACATCAAGCAACCATTAGGTGTATTTTTTAGTAGCCTCTGAGAATCATCCAAAGACAAATAACCTCTCCCAGAAAATTTGCTAATGCATAGTGCTTCTTAATGTTATTCCAATTTGAATGCTTGAAAATACAGAATACATATGTGTATACATATAATAATACATATAATAGCATTGTGTAGAATTATTACTATCAATATTTAATGTATCCCAGGTCATAGAAGGGGAGCAAGAGTGGTAGAAATGATGTAAATGATTACTGATGTATGAAATTCTATTTTTTTAATTAGGAAGCTGGAGAGATAGCTCAGCACTTAAGAGTACTGGTTATTCTTCCAAAGGCCTTATGTTCAAGTCGCAGCACCTACATGATACCTCACAACTGTCTGTAATGCCAGGGGATCTAACACCCTCTTCTGGCCTTCATAGGCACTGCATGAACATGGTGCATGAGATGAATGCAGACAAAACACCTATACACAAAAATAAAGATTTTAATAGGATTTACTATATTCCATGCTTTCCAACCTCAAATAAGACAGAGACTCTGTAGTAGAAGTCCTAGTACTTAAGAAGCTTCAAAACACAATACTTGGTTTAAGTTCCAGGTTGTTCTGTTGATCACATTCTGCCTTGAGTATTTCTGTTGGTGTTGGCTATCATAAATGTATACAGAAGTATTGGTAACATTATTACTATAAAAAACAAATTCAGGGCCGGGCGGTGGTGGCGCACGCCTTTAATCCCAGCACTCGGGAGGCAGAGGCAGGCGGATCTCTGTGAGTTCGAGACCAGCCTGGTCTACAAGAGCTAGTTCCAGGACAGGCTCCAAAGCCACAGAGAAACCCTGTCTCGAAAAACCAAAAAAAAAAAAAAAAAAACAAATTCAGGGATAAAATGTGAAGGGGCCATATGGTTTTTCTGCTGTTATCAGTTTCACTGAACAGATATTTGTTATTTATGAGGTACTATTTTAATAGCTAAAGGGAATTATTGGTATTACTAAAGTACTGACAGTTACAAATAGATAATAAATATAGCATAAGTGATAAAACCTAGAACTCTATGGTAGGAAATTATGGCCCATACTTGAGAATTTTAAATAACTCACATTTGCTGAATGCTTTGTTGTATGACAGATGTTCTAATGAGATTTGCATGCATTCAGTCACTTAATTCTCCATGAGATAGATATTGTGGCACTAAAGGATCACCTTCCTTAGAATTTTACAGTTAGCAAGTAGGCGTGCTGCAATAAACTCAGACTTTTTGGCTTAAGGAAGCATTCTTAACTAATAGGCTTGATACTTTCCTGATATCAGTGGCTATAGGTTGATTGGGTTATATTGAGATGCTTAGAAATACTGAGAGCTTTAAACAGGTCGCATCTGTATTTTAAGTGCGTCACTCTGTCTTTGTGGAAATAGTAGCTAAGATAGTGGGTCTCAATCTTGGGTATACATTGGAATCACTCATTAATTTCACAGTTCCCATGTTTTTCTTAGATAAGTCAACTCAGAACCTAGGTTATTAATAGTTTTAGAATTTCACAGGTGGTTGTGTGTTCATCCACGGTTGAAGACCACTAATTTAAGGGGATGAGGGTGGGACAGTGACTGGGTCTTCTCTGTTTAACATGTTTTAGAATTACCTGAATTAATTCAGCATGTCAGAAATGGGACCTGAGAATTTATATTTCTAGCAAGGTTCTGACCCGGTTGACTTAAAGAGCCATTGAGCTGGAGATAAGGATGTTGATTAAAAGGTTTGTATAGTGATCTGAGGGAGAAAGGATGAAGGCCTGAGTCTCAGTATGACTGGGAATGTAGAAGATGGGACAGAATTAGGAATAATTTAGTTAGAAGAATTTAATCATTGAGAATAATTGGAATAATAGAGTTTTGTTGAGATGATATGGAGAGGGGTGGGAAAGAGGGGGTGTCGAAGATGACTTCCTGGGTTTGGATTTGGTGACCAGATGTTGTGAACCTTCTCTGGTTATATACCTATCTGTATGCTAATGATCCTAAGAACGCTTCCCTATAACCACAGAATTCCACCAATTTAAGCCTAATATCTCCAAACACTATGGGTTCTTCCTCATACACATCAAACTAAGCATCAAAAACCATGTCCCCTATAAAATCTGGGTTTTTTTGATAATTTGGATGATGAGAAGGAGGTGACCACATGCAAATCTTGAGGAAACCATTTCATAAATAATGAACAGATTATAAAAGGCCTGAGTTGAAATGAGTTTGACTTTATTAGAGCTAAAGATAAGGATTGTGTGGTTGAGTACAGTAAGCAAAGAAAAAGTCATAGGAAGTGAATTTGCAGACAGAGACAGAGTCTAAATCATGTAGGATCCTAGAGGTCACTACAAAGCATTTACAATTAGAATGAAAGCCACCTGAGAACTGTGAAGTAGGATTGTAGTATAGTCTGATTTATAATTCTTAAAGGTTGATTTTAGTTGGTAGGTGGAGATCTTAAACCAATTGGGATTTTAGTGTGGTAATTGAGATAATGATAATTGGATAATCTCTGAGGTCTCTTGTCATTTAATTCCATGTTTTTAGGTTATCTGCATCTCAACTTTATTTTGGATAATTTTCGAAATTAAAACATGAATTTTGGATTGAGTGTTTCAGTATTTGCTAGAGGTCCATTGGTAGAAGCATATTATTTATGACTGTCTATCAGTGGTATCATTACTATGTTATTATTTGTCCTTCTTATCCCCAAGTGATTAATAAAGACATTTATTTCTAGGTTCTTAATTTGCAGGATGAGAAAAGAGATACTTTTAAATCTGGCTTCTCCTATCATTATCTTATTAAAATGTGTTCATTTCTCAAAACAGTGCTAAAATTCATTTCACCAATGAAAAGGCAGAACACACACAACATTTTTCAGTATCGGACAAAACACCCAACATATTGCCATTACGTCATAGATATTTGTCTGTTATATAAACTACTTTTTGGCAGAATTCAGCATATGGCATCAGCTTTTGAACTTAAGTCGGTCATCTACTTCTTGAGACCATTTGGTGCATATAGAGACCCCCTGCTATATAAGTCAGGGCACCACAATACACAGCAGTTCATGTTGTTCCTCACACATAGTCCTCCAAACACTCACCTGAAATATACCGTGGAGAGTCAGAGAAGGAAAGTGACTTTCTCAAGTCCTTATTCCTTTCCTTGGTTTTTTTCATCCCTTTTATCATTTCTGCATACAATATGTATCAATATAATATCTACCAATATCTGTTCATCTAGGCACCATCTATCTATCTATCTATCTATCTATCTATCTATCTATCTATCTATCTATCTATACGATGTGTATATTTGCTTGTCACACTAGAGTATACATTCATTAGGGGCACAGACTGTATAAGCTATGTACGGCTGTGTAACAAATTGCTCTAAAACTCAGGGTCTTAAAAGTACAGTATTCTTTTCCAGTTTGGGGGGGATCAGAAATTAAGAATCAGCCTTGTTGAATGATTCGAGAGTGAGACTTCTTAAGAGGCCGTACATCAACCAAGACTTCAGTCATCATCAAGGCTTGAGTGGGGCTAGCATATCTTCTTCAAAGGTGACTCGTTGATGTTAGTTAAGTGCTTCAGCACCCTATGATGTAGGCCTCGCTTCATGGTATGACAGCTGGTCTCCATCAGAGTGAATAATTCAAGAAAGGAGGCGATAGACACCTCATTATATAGCAAATGTTTTTTTTTTTTTATAATCAAGCAGTGTTAATTTCTGCTCTGTTCAACAGTCCTGATATGATGTGAGAGCTGCAAAAGGACATGGATGACAGGGATAAGGTCCTTTATGTGTGCCCTCACTTTATGTAGCTATTTCTAGTTACTGCAGACATACTGCCTGGGAAGTTACTATTCTTCACAATTTCATTTCACATGTTCGTATAATGTACTTGAATCGATTATCCTGCATTATCCTCTCTTATTTCTGTCCCGCTCCCTCAAAATTCCCTTCTAATACCCAACAACTCCTATTTCTCATCGTTTTTATTTGTTTCTGACACACTACATTTAATTAGGGTGTTTCAAGACAGGGTCTCATGTAGAGACCAAGGCTAGTCTCAAATTCATTGTATAGCTAAGGATAGCATTGAACTCCTGGTTTACTTTCTCTACTTCCAGAGTGCTGAGATTATAGGCATGTGCTGCCATGCCCAGCTCTTATTTACAGTTATATTCCCAGAGTTAAGAAGTATGTGTTGTATATGTTAGGTACTCAGGAAATAAATATTGTATAACGATTTGATGGATTTAGATTCAAATTATTAAGACTATGAAGTATATCTTCAGAAAAGAGACCATTGATACTAGCCAAAGTTGCTGGGAGTGGGCATGGAAAATGGTTGTCAAATGTAATAAGAAAAGGAAATTGACTATTTTTGGTTATGTCTTTACCACAGATGTGGAAACATGAGGGTTTTTTTGCCCTCTATAAAGGATTTTGGCCAAACTGGCTTCGACTTGGACCCTGGAACATCATTGTATCCTTTTAGAAATTGAGAATTCAAGCCAGTCCTTCAAAGTCCCAGGTAATTCTAGGTTATGGGAAGATAATTTTGATTATGAAATCATTTATAGGCAAATAAGAAACGCAAGCATCCCATTGGAGACCAGTGTGAATGGAACCAAGTAGAGAAACAACTTTCCCTTGGAGGCAAATACACACTTAAAGGGACAGAAAAAAATGTGCCAGATGTTCTTCTTTAAATCAAAATGTCTAAGATGGCTCAGTGTGTAAACGTGCTCACCTCCATACCTAATGACCTGAGTTTAATCTCTGGGACTTACAGTGAAAGGAGAGAATTTGCTCCTGTAAGTTGTCCTCTGAACTCTAAACACACACACACACACACACACACACACACACACACTGTGGCAGGTACATACCCTCCCCAGCAAACAAACAAATAAGCAAATAAATGTAATGCAACAAAATATCAAGCACAGCCAGTTGTCCTGTGAACTTCATGCACACACTCTGGCAGGTACATGCCCTCCCCGGCAAATACATAAGTAAGCAAATAAATCAAATAAAACAAAATTAGCAACACTGATAGAAGATGCTCACTGGAAACTCCATGCTTTTGTGGTCTAGAGTTCTTCACATAACTGTGAGACCCAAATAGCTAGAAAATGCCAGCAGGATACAAAGAATTCGTAGAGTGAACAAAACCACAGCCAAGTAGGACTCTATTATCATGGGTGCGTTTCTCTCCTTCAGCCGTGCTTTAGTGCCTTGTATGGGTAGAGCCATGCGCTGGATACTGTGTGTACTTGTGAGCTTGGCAGGGTTGAAAAGTAATTCACCACCCTTCTGGAATCAGTAGACTGAACAGAAAGTACATCTCTTTCTCTCTTTGGAATTGTGTGTTGTCTTGTTTTGTGTTTTTTTCTGTTTGCTTTTGAAAGCTATAACTATATTATAATCCATTTTCATTGCTCAGTGCCATTGATCATAATGGAAAATCGTAGGCAATCAACACATTTTTATCTTTTTTTCCTGATTTTTCAAGACAGGGCTTCTCTGTGTAACAGTCCAATCTGTCCTGGAACTCACTCTATAGACCAGGCTGGTCTTGAACTCACAGAGATCTACCTGCCTCTGCCTTCCAAGCGCTAGGCTTAAGGGTGTGTGCCACCACTGCCTGGCCCAACACATTTCATTTTAAGAAAAGTCTTTGAAGCGAACCCCCTTTAGTCTAAGTACATTAATTTAGGAAAATGCAATGTACAATTTTCAAAATGGGTTTAACTTTCAGTATCA
This sequence comes from Arvicola amphibius, assembly GCF_903992535.2. NCBI lineage: Eukaryota > Metazoa > Chordata > Mammalia > Rodentia > Cricetidae > Arvicola > Arvicola amphibius. The sequence goes on from NC_052065.1 coordinate 114,903,024, forward strand.
ACTCAAAAATCTTCCATGACTCACTTTTCAGTTTTTTATTACATACGAGCAGCTCAAGAGGCTTCAGATCTAAGAACTGAAAGTCTATGAGCCCAACACTACCGCCCTTTCTACTGTTCTCCTTTGTGTTCCTAATGTATTTTGACAAAGACCTATGTGTTTACAGAACCAGTGGTCTCCCGAGGGTCCTCTTATTGAAGAGTAGCAGGATGACTTAAGGTTGTTTATGCATCTGTGTTACCTCTTCCCTAAGAGGAAGTATTCACATTGAGAGTGTGACCCCAGATTGGTGTCTTCTGTGAAGATGGATACTGATGGGTGACATTCGAAAGGGCCTTCTTTTCAAACATGGGTTAAATGCAGTTGGTTATCCCCAGACAGGTTACAGCGGAAGGCTACCAGCACAGGTCCTGCTATGTATGCTATAGACCTTGGTTCTCATTAAACTATTTATTGGCTGAATCATTCTGACTTTGTCTTCATTTACTCTCTTCTTTCCTAACTCTAAGTTGCCTTTTCTAGAAACTGAAACTGAGAAAGTGACTGTGAAATTGAGACTGGACTCTTACAACACATTTATGGGAGCTGCCTCTGCCTCCCAAGTGCTGGGATTAAAGGCGGCACCCCCACCTCCCGGCCTGAGATGGGATTCTTTTTTTTTTTTTTTTTTTTTTTTTTTTTTTGGTTTTTCGAGACAGGGTTTCTCTGTGGGAGATGGGATTCTTAAAGCACAAATTTGTCCACACACAGAATGCCACCTGCTTCTAAACATCAGGGCAGTGGTTCTTTCCAGAATGTGAAACAAGTAAGCAAGTGGATCGTTTGGAAGGTTCTGCAGATAAAATGCTAACCACGGTTTACAAAATAGCCCTGTGGTCTGAATTAAGGTTTTCATAATCATCTGCTCATGTGTTTATTCAAATGTTATATGTCCTTTACTTCCTGGATGCTGGGGATATGAAGAATGAGCCTGTCTCTGGTTTTTAAGCTCACGTTAGAGTAGAAACTGGCTTGAGAGTAAACAATAATAGTTGGCTCTAAGTACTATGAGAGGGACGATCAAAGAGCTGCAGGAGGATGGAGGAGAAAGAGCTTTATTTAGAGGCTCTGCCAAAGCTTCAGAGAGGAGTTGACATTTAAGCTGAGCCAAAGGACGAGGGGATGTTACCATGTGGATAAGGCCTTATACATCTTGACAAGTGTTTAACAACATATATCTGCCATTAGAGAATCATAAAGAATGGTTTTATTGCCCTAAAAATCCTCCTAGCCCTTGGCAACCACCACGACTTTTACTGTCTCAATGGTAACGCCTGTTCCAGAGTATCATAATTGGAATCATACAGTAGCCTTTCACATGGGCTCCTTTCCTGTAGTGATGGTCCTTTAATTGTCCTCTGTGTCTTTTAGAGATTTATTTTTATTTTTATTTTGTGTGCATGCGTGTTTTGCCTGCACTGTATGTGTACCACCAGTGCTCCTTGGAAGCCAAGAAAGGGTGTTGGATCCCCAGAACTGGAGTTTCCGGTGATTGTTAGCTGCCATGTGGGTGCTGGGATCTGAACCTATGTCATCTGCAAGAGCAACAAGTGCCCTTAACCACTGATCCATCTCTTTGTCCCTGTTCTAGATCTTTTGATGGCTGTATATCTCATTTTGGTGTAGTGCTACATTAAACAGCATAAGCCACTGTGACAGAATACCAGAGAAACCTAAAGGGGGAGAGGTTAATATTGGTTTATAGTTGGAGAAGTCTCAGCACAATTAGGTGAACTGATTATGCTTTTGATGCTGTGATAAGGCCCATTGTGGCAGGAAGCTGTGACAGAAGAAAGCTATCTGCTTTGTAGTAGCCAGGAAGTAGGGAAAAAGAGATGAAGGGACCTGTATGCCAATATAGACTTCAAGGATGTACCTCCAGTGACCTATTTCTGGAATTAGGCTCTACCTCATCATTTCTCACTACATTCCAGTGATACCATCAGCCAAGGACCAATCCCTCAACATAGGGTCCTTAGTGGGGCAGCCGTTAAGATCCAAACATTTAAAAGTGTTTAATAATATGCTGTTTCCTCCGTGTACAACAGTATATTCATTCACCTACTAAAGGACATTTTATTATTTCAAGTTTGGGCAATAAAAAGGGTGGTAAACATTTGTGTGTAGAGTTTTGTATAGGTGTAATCTTTCAGTTTGCTTATGCAGATATCAAGGAACACGATTGCAGAGTGGCATGAGATTGTTTAATCATACAAAAAGTTGCCAACCTGTCTTCTATAGTGGCTGTGCAATTCTGCATCCCCAGCAGCAACGAACAAAAGTTACTGTTGCTCTCCATCCTTCCTGGATTGGGTGGTGTCCTTGCTTTGACAGTTTCTAGTAGGTGTATAGTAGTTTCTTCTTGTTTGTTTGTTTTGTTATCATTTTAATAATTTGCATTTGGTATTTTTTAAATTTTTTTTTGAGATCTTAGTACATGAAAAGGTATCTACATGACTCCCACTCCTCCTTCCCCCAACTCTGGCTCCACCTGTGTCCCCCATTCATGGCCTCTTCTTTAATTATTACTTACATCCCTTAATAAAAAAATTAAGTAATTTCCTCTCTCCTAATGTCATAAACTTTCCTTGTTATAATTTCTTACACTGTATCCCATTTTATAACCTTATATTGTATTTGTGTGACCATTCAACTAACATCCACATTTCTGTTCAAGCTACAATGTCTGTAAAGAAAGGGATTGCTAGGTGTGGTGATGCACACCTTTAATCCCATTCCTCTGGAGGCAGAGGCAGGTGGATCTCTATAAATTCAAGGCCAGCCTGGTCTAAAGTGAGTTCCAGGACAGCCAGGGCTGTTACACAGAGAAACCCTGTCTCGAAAAACAAAACAAAACAAAAAAAGAAAGAAATTATATTGGCTCCTGAATACTTAATGGCTAGAAAAATAACACATGGTAAATATTTGTCAAATGAGTAAGTGAATTAATCTGTAGCCAAAGTATCAGATACAATTCCTAAAAATAGAATAAAGGTTCAGAAGGTACTATAGTATATGTTGTTTAAAAATTTAATTAACAGATACATGATTTAGATAAGGATTACTTCAAACCTGAGCCAATAGAAGGGCAGTACTGCCATGATTTTAAGTATTGTGTGTGTGTGTGTGTGTGTGTGTGTGTGTACTGATGACTTCCAGATGGACATCTCCACTCCATGCATTTTCCCTGGCCTGCATACTAGTTTTGTGTGTGTGTGTGCCAATGCCAGTGCCTACTCCACATCTCTGATCAAGTCTAATGGTACTTTAGATTTGTGTGTGTGTGTGTGTGTATGCACGCACACATGAGAGAGAGAAAGAGAGACTTCAATGATTTATTATGTACCAGATAGTGTTGTAAGTGTAATTTCTTTATAAAATGAAGTCCTTAAAACCACCCTTCGAGGCAGGTACTCGTCTTATTTTTTTCAGATTATAAATTGGCACACAAGAAAGTGAAGTACTTTGCTCCTTGAAAGTGGCAAATGCTAACCAAAGTCTAGCTCATGAGCTCATGCTTATGATGACTATTCAAGAGGTATACTGACTTACCTTGTTAGAAGCCACATAAAGTTTATAGCAAGTGAGCACTAAACGTACTGATTCCATGAATTCCCCAATCTTTACAACATTTTTGTGGTTGTTAACTCTTCAACACTTAACAGCAATACTTCATTTTGATGGTTTTCTCGAAGACCTTGACTGTCTATATATAATTCCCCCATTATTTTCCACTTCCTACTACTTTCCTTTGTTGGCCTCTCTTTTCCATTGTTACCCTATCCCTTCTTCCTCCAGTCAAAGCCAGCACAATTCACAGTCAGTAACATAGCAGGGTTCAGAAAGATGTTTAGAACATGGAGTTATTAGTATAGATGAAGTGTTGAAATTTTTAATTTGGGAATGGGGCTAGACTTCTAGCCCTCTCTTCCAATATAAGTTTTATATCTGTCTGTCTGTCTGTCTGTCTATCTACCTGCCTACCTACCTACCTATCATCTATTTGGTTTTTAGAGACAGGATTTCTCTGTGTAGCCCTGAGTGTCCTGGAACTCACTCTGTAGACCAGGCTGGCCTACAGAGAGATCCTCATGGCTCTGCCTCCTGAGTGCTGGGATTAAAGGTGTGCACCACCACTGCCCTACATTGTAAATACTTTTTAATGCATCTGTGTCCCTATCACATATTTAGTAAGTAAGAAAAAACCGTTTAATGTTACTATATGTAAGATTATGAGGGGACCATGTCATCTTAAAGAGGTACTTGGAACTTTGAGGTGTAATGATCTAAGAGCCACTTACTCTCAATCGGTTTTTACACTTGAAGTAAGGTCATAGCTATTCTGCTGTAATTTATTGTTTTTTTGCTCTCACCCCTTTTCCAAATTACTGCTGAGCTGATAGGACATTCAGTTGCTTTTCTGTGCGAAGTGTTTTCACATTTGTTGACTGTCTCAATGAACAAATTTGTAAAAATACATTTAGCAGTTTTGTAAAGCAGCACAATCATTTACAGGACCTAAGACAGTGCTATCTCGGTGTATTTATCAGCTGTTTAGTGCCTTCATGTCAAGACAATTGAGACAGAACTGGAACTGATGCACATTTATTATGGTGAATGGGAAATGGGATTAAATCAGGAGATTGTCAGGCAGCATATATCAAAACAGAACAAATGTGTGAAGCCTTCCTCAGGCTTTCTACCCTGTGTGATCTTACTTCCTCTGGCCCCCAGGAGCAAATGAATCCTGCCTGCGCCACCATAAAGGTGTGGAGTTTAAAGAAATGGGGGTGCTTTGTTTGTAAACACAAATCTTAGACCCTTAACGGCTGCATTGGTTGTTTCCAGGCTTCCTCCTGAGAGGGCTGCTTGAGCCCAGCGACTGATTGTGATCCTAACAGCTTGTAAATCCAGGGACCATATGGCTGGGTAGCATGTTAAACTCTCACGCACTTTATCCTGTCGTGCCTGACCCATCAAACAGAACATACCTTTCCTTTTCATTCCGTCTTCCTGAAGACTCCAGCATCTCATCTTTACTGCCCCAAGACTCACCTCCCTGTTCTCTGTGTAAATGTTTGGCTCTCATGCTCACTTAGTTTGTGATATTGTACACAGAGTGCCTCAGAAAAATTTGAGTGATGGCACCAAAATTGATAGCTCTCTGGATATCTATTGATGGAGTCACAGGGAAGGGTTTTTTCAAACTACCGTGTTCTGTAGTCCAACTTTCTGTGTTTCAGGAGATGGGTTAAGCATCTTGATACCAGGTGTATCAAAAGATTTCATTCTGGTAAACCAAACCAGTCCTAGCATACACCTATTTTCCTGGGATGGCGTATGCTTTCAGCAACATGTGTGCTTTCATTTCCTTGAGATAGTTATGTCAGTGCTGTCTGTTCATGTGTGGTTCATTTATGATGTCTTTTAGTAGCTATCCCAGGGAAACCTAACACTCCAAGGAATGCCAGCAAAACCCTAAATCAAAATTAGTATCATTACTTTGTTGTTATTTTTGAGACAAGTTCTCTCAATACAGCCCTGGATGTCCTGAAATTCAGTATGTAGACCAGGCTGGCCTCAAACTCAGAGATCTGTCTGTCTCTGCTTCCTGAGTGCTGGGATTAAAGGCATGTGCCACCACACAGGGCCTGAATGAAAATTCTTATCAAGGCTTAATACTTGTTGATTTAGTAATGCTGCTTTGGAGACTGTAACCTTAAGAGATTGAACAGAGGCACATCAGAGATTTATGCACAGGTTATTTATACTGATATAACAATGAGAAATACTAAATTTGAACACAACTATAGGAAGTGACTAAAATACTACATAGTCATTTGTTGAAAACACACATACAACCATTATGTTATGCTTTTGAAGAAGACACAGTGACCTAGGAAAATGCACACAATATAATATAAAGTGGGAAAAAAAGATGGAGAATAGAAGTGGCCATTTCTGGAGGGTGTAATTATAAGCACCTGAATGATTTTATGTATTTTCAAATATTTCTAAACTGACTAGAAGTAGTTTAATAATACAAAAGGTTTAATAAATATACCTCATACATCAGTGTGCACCTCTAAAAGAAACCCCAGCAAGGATGCAGTTTCATAGCACCTACCTCTTAAATGTTTGTGGGATAGACAGGTGGACAGATACACAATTAATGCATGGCAGTTAACATTTGTAGGTGCCACAAATTTGTAGGTGCTATTTGTAAGATCGACGAAATAGCAAAGGAGGATTCATGGAAAAGCAGGTGGATGCCAGACTTATCAGCAGCCTTTGGCGGATGGCACGGAAGGTACTGAAGTTATCTCTCGGTTTTGCATGAGTGATGCTGATCAAAGAGTTGTGGTCTGTCCTGGAGTCCACTGCTGTTCTTCTTGCCCAGCGTTGCCATCTTATTTCCTCTTATTCTGTGCCTGTCCTTGAGGGATCCTCGTTCTCCCTCATTTTAATGGTTTCTATTCAGTCTGGCCAGTGACCAAACTTGCTGAGAATGAAGTCAATCTCCTGACTTTCTTTCTCCTTTGAGTCAGTTAGCACTTCGCCAAGGGCGAAGATATCCCAAGGGCAATTCTAGCTGGCCAACTCCTAGAGATAAACTGAATGGTCATGAAGCGTGTTGGCAGGTCAGGGCAACTTGACTTTACCAATTGTAAAACACCCAAAACACATTATACAGAAAGGTATGTGGTTTCGTGTTCTTGAGAAAAGTCCTGAAGCTGAAACAGAAGTATGAAATGCATAAGTTTAGTTTCCCAAGGATTTAATATGAAAGTTGTTCAAGGCACAATTATCACAGGAAACTTACTATTTTAAACTTAACAATAACTGATAGCTCTAATTGATTGTGTCAGAGTCTTTATATCTTTTGGATGTTTGATAGTTGCTGAATAGAATCTGGCTTCTTTGTAAGTCTGCGGGATATCATTGGATGTGTAAATGAAATCTGTTTCCTTTTCTCTGTGAAGAAGCCTTCGTCAAAATAAGCCATTAAACTTTTGCATAGCATTGTGTATCTCTGGTTTTGGAAGCTTATTTAACATAACGTTCTTAATCACAGGTACAAGTGTATAATATTATTAGTGTCTGGTTTGATAAGGTATGCTGATAAGGTATTAGATTTATGGCTTGTTTTTTGCACCTTGAATCGTTTTTTGAGGTTTTATTTATTTTTACTTCATTTTATTTATACGAGTGCTTGCCAGAATGTATGCATGTGCACCACATGTGTTCAGTGTCTGCAGAGACCAGAAGAGGGTATCAGATCCTCTGGAACTGGAGTTACATTTGTGAGTTACATCCTACATAGCCCTGGTTGTCCTGGAATTCGCTATATAGGCCAGGCTGGCCTCAAACTCCTGCATATATTAAAAACATTTATTATTTATTTGTATGTATGTGAGCCTGAGTGTATAGTTATGAACCAGAGAGTATAGTTGTGAATAGAGAGTAGAAGAGGGTGTTGGATCCCCTGGAACTGGAGTTACAAGCCTCTCTTAGCTACCGTGTGGGTGCTTGGAAATAAAACTAGGTACTCCGCAAGAACAGCAAGTGATCTTAATCCCTGGACATTCTCTCTAGTCCCTGTACCCCAAATCTTATCTCTCTCTCTATCTCAAAAAAAGTATCTGGGCAGTAGTGACACACATCTTTAATCCTGGCACTTGGGAGGCAGAAGCAGGTGGATTTAATCCCGGCACTCGGAGTTTGAGGCCAGCCTGATCTACAAGAACTAGTTCCAGGACAGATAGGGCTACACAGAGAAATCCTGTCTCAAAAAAGCCATTTAAAAAAAGACTTATTCATCAGGTGAAGTTTTCACAGTTCTGAGCCAAATTGCCCTTGCTTTGTAGATCATAATATTTGAATGTACTAGACTCCCTTAAGTGGGTCACTTACTTGTTTTATTCTTTATGGCTTTTCCTTTCCTTTCCTTTCTTCTCTTCTCCTCTCCTCTCCTTTCCTTCCTTCCTTTCTTTATCTGTCTTTCTTTTCTTCCTTCCGTTCTCTTTTTTCTCTTTCCTTCCCTCCCTTTCTTCCTTTTTCAAGACAGGGTATCTATATGTAGCCCTGGTTGTCCTGGAACTCGCTCTGTAGAACAGGCTAGCCTTGAACTCACTGAGATCCACCTGCCTCTGCCCCCCACGTGCTGGGATCAAAGGCATGCACCACCATTGCCCTGCTAGGATTTTCTTTGATGAAGAAGCAAATGTCTTGTAGTTTACTACGCATCTTGACGTGCATTGCCTGAGTTCTTACTATATAGATAGGGTTGCCCTGATTGCCCAAGTTTAACAGAAGAGCAATTTAATTATTTTATTTAATTTAAAATAATTCTTAATTTATTTTAAGAATTGTAAGAAATGGGGCTGGAGGCTTGGCTCAGTGCTTGAGAGCACTTGTTCTTGCTAAAGGACCCAAGTTGTATTCCTAGCACCCATATGAAAGGGAAGCTCACTACCACCTTGGGCACCAGACACACATGTGGTGCACAGATGTATAAGCAGGAAAAATACTCATATACACAAAATAATAAAAATAAATTAATTTTTTTTCAAAAGACAAATAAAAATAAAACTCACTCTCAAGATGACACTGGCCTTGAACATTAGAGTGAGTTTAAGCTCTCCGCCACCCTTTTTTGATATTTTGAGACAAGGTTTCTCCATGTAGCCCTGACTGTACTGGGACTCACTCTGTAGACCAGGCTGGCCTCGAACTTACAGAGATTCTCCTGCCCCTGCCCCTGCCTCCTGAGTATTGGGGTTAAAGGGGTGCCCGTGTCTGTTGGACTCCAAAGCCTGTGATTTCTAAACTACACATGTTCCTTACAGAGATAGCAGGGCTTTTTTTCTTACACTGAAGCTGATACCTCACCTACCAACTAGCTTCCCCTTTAGATCCTGCTTTTCTCTTACAGCTTTGAAATACCTTTAATTTCCTTACTTCTTGTTGAAAAATAAGTGTATATTCAGGGAGGGCAATGTAATGTTTTGATGTGAAATGATTAAATCACGCTAATTAAATGTAACTTATATCATCTTACCAAGCTCTGTCCTTTTCCGTAAGGGCAGGAAATTAAGCTGCGAACACCAACAGAGATGGGGGTGGGAAGATTACATTGAACCAGTTTTCAATTTTATCCGAAACCGACTTCTAATTTGTATTTTAGCTAGTTCGTTCTAATGAAGACCAACCATTACATGATGGTTGTGAGGCTTAGTGGGTTTTGACATCTACTCAAGAAGCAAAAATTTCCTTGGTTGCAGAAGTATAAAAGTTGCCGTGGTGAGAGCAGGCCTGTTCCTCTCTGAGATATAGTGGCAAACAGTGCAGCCACAGAGCATCTCACCAAAGCAGGCTTGATGTGGGCTGGTGGAGAGCAGCAGGAACCAGGCTCTTAGATGGAGGAATGTGAGAAGCAATCTTTTGTTTGTTTGGTTTTGGTTTTTTGTTTGTTTTTGTTTTTTTGTTTTTTTTTTTGTTTTTTTTTTTTTTGATACAGAGGTTCTCTATAGCTTGGAGCCTGCCCTAGAACTAGCTTTACAAACCAGTAGACCAGGCTGGCCTCGAGTTTACAGAGATCCACCTGCCCCTGTCTCTTTAGTGCCAGGGACCGCCTGGCACGAGAAGGGATTTTAAAGTGTATGGAATGTCAAAGAAGTGATTTGTATCCCGGAGTGTCTGATGCAAGAACACTGAGAGCTATCTGAAGACTAACGGAGAGTTAAGAAACCCAATTGAAAACCATCCTGTGGAGAGCAGGATGGTTTCTGCACGGTATTTCAGATTTGAGTGAAGAATTCCAGTGGTGTCTTGGGATGAGCCTTTACACATTGGACACATCCAGCCATCATTTTAAAGCTTTCAGGGTGTTTAAAGTCCAAATCCCAGAAAAGTTAACCCAAACTGTTTTTCTTTTTTCATGCCACCTTCTGTTATCAACTAAGTATTTTGGAGGGTAGGTTATTAAGCCTAGTGTTCTGAGAGCCATATCTAATATTCCACAGTGGAGACCAGAAGGGTGAGGAAAGACTTAGAGGAAAGTACAGTGTAGTTCCTGAGTTTCTGCACCCCAATTCTGCCCTTGTCTTTTGCTGTCAGGGCTGCCCAGAGGGACCTCAAGCATCAGTCCTAGCTGGAAGCATGGGCATTTGCTTGCGGAGGGACTGAGGATGGGACCCAGCAGCTTGTATGTTGCTAGGCAAGTGTTCTGTTATGCAGCTACATCTTCGGCCTTCAACACTGTCATTTTCTGTACTACCCAGAAGAAAGGGATGGGCTGGTTTCCTGTGCAAATTTGGTGCATCCTGGATGACTTAGTTGCTTAGGAAGATGCACATCTCAGAATAAGTTCAAGAACATGTAGCTCTGAGGAGCAAGGTGAGTTCACTTTTCAGAGCTTGGCAGTGCCTATCTTGGGACCTACCTCTTTCTCTCTTTCTTCTCTTACAGTGTCTCAATTGGTAGTTCTGCATTTTCATAAGCAGGTAGCCACCAGTAACATAGGAGGCAACAGAGGGGAAGGGGCACTAGAGAGTTGAAAAGGGTTGTGGGCTGGGATGTTAATAGCAGAAATAATCACTAGAGAGGGAATTTACTAAAGAGACATTGTTTTGAGCCCCATGAGGAATGGCAAGCATTGGGTTCTATGATCTGGATTACTGTCTTCAGTGTAAACTTGCCATGTATAATGTGATACGCATTAGGGAAGGCAGGAACTCTGTTTGATGGGAGTCATTGTTGTAGTAAATCACCAAAATAAATAGTTACCAAGAAAAGCGCCTGGTCTCCCTAGTGCCATGCTGTCTTACAGCTACTTACAGCTCTTGAGCATTTGACATATGGTTAGTTTGAACTGAGATGGTCTGTAAGAGTAAAATACATACCTGATTTCAAAGTTTGGTATAAAAGAAGTAGTTTTCATATCAATTAAATGTTGAATTAATGTTTTGAATATACTGGGTTAAATAAAGCATCAATATTAATGTTTAAGGTGATGAAAATGTTACTGTGATTTGATCAGTAACAAGCCACTTGAAGTATCACATTGTACTACATAAATATAAACAATTAAAATAAAACTTTAGAAATCAAAGCCTGAGACTTTAAAAACTCTACATTGCTTTTGCCTCTTAACATGATTTACTAGAACATTAAAATATATGCACTTTACATTATATTTCTATTGGACAACTTTGCTCTGCTATAATAAAAACGGGATCTAATATTTTCAGCAGTACAATCCTGGAAGCAAGTATAGCTGTCTAGGAAACAGGCCTATTTCCAAAGAACAGGAAATGGAGATTTGCAGGTGCAGAAACTGACTTTGGATGAAAGTCAGCCAGTCTCATTTGCCTCATTCTGAGGGTGTGGGATGTAGGAAGTTGGGTAGTCAACTTGCTGAGGCAAGTTCTCTCATTTTGGGGTGTAATATATTAATTCTTAGCTGGGATCCAGAATGAGGATGAGAAAGACACTTTAGAAACTTTTCTTTCTTACCATCTTAGCCGTCGAGCTCTGGGTGGCTGATAGTGACGATGTGATAGGAGCTTTCTCTGGATCTCTCTGGACCACCATTCTTGGCTGAGAGAAGGAGGAGGATTGAGGCGAAGCCCTTCTTCACTCCCAGGACCATGTGATAGAGCTGCTGCCGAACCTCCCTCTGCCAATAGGCATAGATGAGTGGGTTGAGCAGGGAGTTGCCAACTCCAAGGAGCCACAGGTACTTTTCCAGCACTTGGTAGAGGGAGCACTTCTGGCAGGCCACCTGCACAATACCCGTGATGAGAAAAGGAGACCAGGACAGAGTGAAGCTCCCAATGAGAATACACACAGTACGGACAGCCTTAAAGTCACTGACAGGCCGTGGGGGCCGGCAAGCCCCAGCCATGGCTCCTGCGTGTTTCATCTTTCGGATCTGCTGGCTGTGCACAGAGGCAATCTTGAGCATGTCACAGTAGAAGAAGACAAACAGGAGCACAGCTGGGAAGAAGCCAGCACAGGAGAGGGTCAGCACAAACCTTGGATGAAACACCGCGAAGAAGGTGCAGGGCCCATAGTAGGTGGTCTGCTGAAATATGGGGACTCCAAGTGGGAGGAAGCCGATAAGGTAAGATACGAACCACAGTCCTGCAATGCACGCCCCGGCCACAAGCCCGTTCATGATCTGGAAGTAACGGAGGGGCTGCTTAATGGCAAGGTATCTGTCAAAAGCAATCAGCATGACTGTGAGGACAGAGGCAGCTGCGGAAGAAGTGACAAATGCCATCCGAAGGCTACACATGGTCTTCTGTGTGTACTGAGCAGAGCTGGAAAGTTGGTCTGTAACGAGACCCGAGATAGCCACGCCAATCAAGGTATCTGCTACAGCCAGATTCAAGGTGAAGCAAAGACCAACACCATCATTCTTGTAAATTGAGAGCAGCATAGCCACGACTACTAGTGCATTAACAGCAATGATGAGGACGGTCAGGACAGCAAGGATCACTCCAAATGAGAAAGATGACTCCATGGCTTGAGGTAGCAGGACTTCCACTTACAAGGACATGCTGAATCTCGAGCTCAAATTCTCATGGGACAGGAGAAGATGTGCTGTAGGTTCAGAGCCCCAGCACAGTTCTGGCCCTTACTGGCAGTACAACGTGGCAGCGTGCCATCTTTGGGTTCCTGATGTCATTAGGATTACTCATCCTCTCCTTTTCCGTCCTCAGCCTCCTGCTTTTCTGGCTTTCTGAAGGCAGCAATCTCTGAGCAAATCTGTCCCCGAGCCCTGCGCTAGTCCCTCCCCCTCTACCATCCAAGTTACTAGACAACTCCCAAGTACTTGGTACACACTGTCCATTGGAACCCCCTCCCTTTATTGATGCTTCAAGGGCTATGAAGGGATAGGGACCTTCGTCAAGGCTTCCTGTCTGACAGAAGATTTAATTAGCTCTAATCATACTTTTCTCCCTCCATAGCTTCATATTAAACTTTGATTTCTTCCTAAGCTTCAAGTGCTAGATTAGCAACTAATCTCAGCTTAATTAAACATTTGCTTAATAAATAAATCTCAGTTACTATTATGATTGCTTTTAATCAAGCAAAATGATCGTAATCAGTTGAAGTGAGAAGTGAGGCAGATACATTATTTGAGGGACTCAGCATCCTTTCCAGGGTGTTACCACATATTTAAGCTATTTTTTTAATTCCCAGCACTTCAAAGGCCAATTCTCTCAAATAGGATGTACACCTTCCCTGGTTCTTCTCCCTTGGATGTCAATGCATTGATTCAGAAGGACAGTAAAAACAAGGCAAAGAATTGTCAATAGATATCATTTGGGGTAGAAGGGAGCCAATTTCCCATCTCTAATTGTTGTTTCGTGGGTACAGTGCTGTTTCCATACTGGTGGGCTATGTCTCTGGTTATTAAGTAATGACTGGCAGACTTGTTCATCCTGTGGAGCCCAGGTTGTCTCTGAGAAGAGATGAGTTCGGCATTTGACAGTGGAATTTTCCAGGGATGGAGCTCATGGGAGTTAGGTCAAAGGGTGAGAGAGTTGCCAGAGCAGATGAGAGGAGTGCAGAGGCCAGCTGTGGAAATCACTCCACTTTAGGTCATATATCCATTTACTCTGGTACATTATAACTAACCTTTTGCCTCCCTGCTGTTCTCATCTTGGATACCAAGAAGAGAGGGGTGGGAAGAAGAGTGGTTAGAAGCTATTTACTTAGTCCAGGTGAAAGCACAAATGGGAAAGGTTAGTGTTTAAGTGAGAGAGTGGAGAGCAAGGTGCGGACTAGGAGCAAATATCAGGATGTTTTGACAGTTGGAGAGGACTTTGGGCAGATATCTCTCCAGCCAAGGCTCAGAAAAACCTGTGTCATGGGGCTTGATATTTTAATCTTCGTTACCTTCGTTTAGGAGGCTGATTTGAATCTGGCCTAACCTTATACCGGGACTTAATTTGTGTGTTTGTTTCCATGGCTTTTGACTTCATATGTGAATTCAAGTTGGACCTTTGCAAGCTCATGTTCAAACTTGTGAGGGCATCACAATGACCTTGAAGGCTTGGTACAACTCAGATTCTTGATTCAATAGGTATGGATGGGCCTTCGAATCTGTCTGTCTATCTATCTATCTATCTATTTATCTATCTATCTATCTATCTATCTATCTATCTATAATGTATGTATGTATGTTCTACGTACGTATCTATCTATCTATCTATCTATCTATCTATCTATCTATCTATCTATCTATCTTTTTGAGAGAGTTTCATTTTTCTCAGGTTGGTCCTCAAACTCACTATGCAGCTGTGGGTGACCCTGAATTTTTAACCCTCCAGCTTTCACCTCTAGAATGCTAGGATTATAGGTAAGTGCCACCAAATCCAGTCTATGTGGTACTGAGGACTGAATGTGAGCATCATATATACAGTCCCTCAAGCTGCCCAATCAACAGCTATACCCCAGCCCCTGAATATGCATCTCTGTTTACACTCACTACTGTTGGTGGCTAAAGAACTGCTACTAGAATAGTGATTGCTTTTTATTTCCTTCTCCCCGAGACTGGGTCCAACTTTATAGCCCAGGCTGGCTTGGAAATGGGGTCAATCCTTCTGCCTCAGTCTTTCAAGTTCTGGGACTACGGTCATGGTCCATACCTGGTGCTAGAGTAGTGATTCTTTTTTGTTGTTGTTGTTTTTAGGCATGGTCTCACTATGTAGCTCTGGCTGGCCTTAACTCACTATGTAGACCAGTCTGGCCTTCTATTTACAGAGATCCACCTGCCTCTGTCTCCCAAGTGCTATTGATAAAGGTGTGCACTATCATGCCCAGCAGAATAATGATTATTAACCTTAGCTGTGCTTTGGAATCACCTGCTGAAACCAAAAACATATTGTTGTTTAGGTAAAACAGAAAGGTAGCCTGGGACATGCACCCAGAGTCATAAAAGGCAATTTTGGGTACTTAGGAGTAAGAACAACTGTTTAATAGCAAAAGCACAGGCTCAAGGGTAAAGACACCAGGGTTCTATATTACTGAATTTTATTGGACAAATAACTTCATCTTTGTTATTTAGCCTTGTTTATTTTTCCTCTGCTTATTCTGGGAGAAGATACTCCCTATATCACAGGGTTGTGGGACTGGCAAAAATGAAGGCTGCAAAGTTGTAAAAGGTTGCATGGGTATTACTGCCCTTTAATCTCTGTTAGTCATATTACACAGTGTTAATAAAGATGTATATCTGAGTGGTAACCAAAATATAGTATTAGGGAAAAAAACAAATATCACGTTTTCTTTTATATAGAATCTATATTAACATTGTGTGTGTGTAAACATTTTCTTTTATATAGAATCTATATTAACGGTGTGTGTGTGTGTGTGTGTGTGTGTGTGTGTGTGTGTGTGTATGTGTGTGTGTGTGTGTAAAACATGAAAGCATTCAGGGAGTAGAAGGTAGGTAAGGAAGTGACCCAGTGCTGAATATGAGGAAAGTGCAATGATATACATGTCTGAAAAGGTCACAGTGCAACCCCTTATTTTGTACAATAAAAGTGATTGATAGAAAAACATCAATGAAAAAGGCTAATCAACGTGTGCATCAGTGATTGCAACACTTTCAATACAAGTGTGTGTCAGAAGCATCTGCATGACTTGAGAGATTGGTAGACGTGTGCAATCTCAGGCCTTGCACAGGACCTGAAATTGAGTCTGCATTTTAACAGGACCTTCAGGTGAGCTGTTTGAGTACTAAATGTTTTCTTGTTTTCCTTTAGCCTCAGGTGACTGATCAGATTGTTGTTTTTGTTTGCTTTTGCTTTTTTGTGCTACTGTAACACATTACCACACACTTAATGACTTCTAATAAACCAAATCTCAGGTTGGAGAGACAGCTTAGCATTTTAAAAGCAATTGTTGCTTTTTTTTTTTTTTTAGAGGACTGGAGTTGGGTTTCTAGCACCAACGTTGGGCAGTTAACTATCATATGTAACTCCAACTCCTGGGGCTCTAACACTATCTTCTGGCCACCTTAGACACCTATATCTACACACACACGTGAAAATAAAATTAATATTTAAAAACAAATCAAATGTACTATCTTTTCATGACTGGAGATGTAACTCCATCGGTAGGGTGTTATCCTAGTATGTGTTAAGCCCTGGGGTTAGATCCCCAGTACTGCGTAAAACTGTGTGTGGTGGTATATGCATATAAGCCTACCATTTGAGAGGTGGAGATAGGATCAGAAGTTCAAGATTATCCTTGGTTACATGGTGAGTTCAAGGCTGGCCTGAGCTACATGAGATCCTGTCTCCAAAATAGCAGCAGAAAAGAAACTCACAAATTTATTATTTTCTCAAGGCCAGAATTCTGGCTTAGGTCTCATACAGCTAAAATCAAGGTGCCAGGATGCATTTCTTGCATGAACCTGGGAGAGCAGGGCCTAATGTAAAAATGAGACAGACACAAGGCTCATACAAGAGCCAGCTTTATTCAGAGCACCGGGCAATTTATTCTTGAGGGTTAAGAAGAATCACACGAGTAAGGTGTTAAGTCACAAGCGCAAGCCACTGGTGGAAAAAACATGGGGGAGTCGGCCTTTATTTCACAGTCTTTGTTTTGGGATTGAATATAGGTTGTCAGTTTTGGTGAGATGTGCCTTTATATTCCAAGCCGTCTTGCTGGCCGAAGAAAGAGTCTTTACTATTGTTGTTGTTGTTTGCTTATGTGTGAATACATGTTTGTTGAGGTCAGAGGGCAAGTTTGTGGAAGTCCTTTCTCTCTACCATGTTGGCTCTACGTCATGTTGATGTAGGATTGAACTTACGTCATCATGCTTGGCAGCAACCTCCAAACCATCATGATTTAATTTGATGCTTCTCATTTTATATATATTTTTACAATGAGGTTGTTTGTGCAATTTCAAAAAGAAATACTCCTCCAAACTTCTATCAAGGTCAACCTATATACAGTACATAAAATACACACAGTAACTTTATATGCATATATACTGTAATGGACTTTATTTGACCGCCAGTCCCCAGATCATGGAGACTTATGAATGTTCGGCCATATCTTTTACTAGTCACACTAGCTCTTATAACTTAAATTACCCTGTTTCTCTTCATCTATATTTTGCCTTGGGGATTTTATCTTTCTTTCATTCTTTATGTTCTACTCCATGTCTGTCTGTCTGTCAGCTGCCTGGCTGGCTCTGGGCATCCCCTTCCTTTCTTCTTTGTTCTCTCCTCTCTCCTTCTCTTTAGAGCCTAGATTCCTCCTCCTATTTATTCTCTCTGCCCATCATCTCCACAAAACCCTCTACTGCCTAGCTTTTGGCCATTCAGCTTTTTATTAGACCAATCAAATTCCTTAGGGAATTTGTTGATGTTGTATCAAACATCAACACATCTTTAGATAATTAAACAAATGCAGCATAAACAAGTGTAATATATTTTATATAGTTAAAATAATATTACAATTATGCACATATAGTAAGCCCTCCGACAACATTTATTTTCTTCTGTTGCTTTTTATCTATCTGTGCTATGGCTGCAGAGAGAAATATCTGTGGATTGGGTAATGGTAGGGCAAGACAGGGAGAGAGACCAATGTTTCAGGCTTTAGTCCTTTCTTGGAGTAGGAGATTAAATAGCTCTAGACTCTTGGGATATTTAAGATGACTTGTAGCAATGATAACCTCGTTCGTATTTACGGAATCTTTTTTTGCCAGATAGTGTGCTAAATACACAATAAGAAGTTTCATTTTATGCTTAAAAGGTGTCTGTAAGGTAGGTATCATTAGCAACTCATCATAGATGATGAAATTGAAGTACACAAAGAGGGTAGCTTGTTTACCCAATGCTATAATTAAGCTTGTAATTAGAAAGTATTGCATAACTGTAGACAGGTCAACAGCTTGCATGGGACCTGTGAACATCCAGCTAGTGTTTGTCTTTTCTCACATCAACAATAGAGTTTGGACATTTTCCTCTCTTCTTGGCAGTTTGTGACTCTGCCTTTGCACAATCTTCTGCATTGGACCTTCAAGCTAAGATGTCACGTTTATGCTTTTGTTTGTTTGTTTGTTTGATTTCAAACAAAAAGCTTGATTGAGAACGAGTGGAAGCCATTCTTTTTTAATGAAATCCAATGGTCATGAAAAATGAAGATCATTTTCGCTTGAGCCCAAAGAAATGGAAATGTGGGCACATGTACATCACTTAACTTCCTATACCTGATTAAAGTTCCTGTTATTGTCTCTGGTATTCAGCACTGTATTAGTTACTTTTTTCATCATTGTGATCAAATACTTGACATGAAGCAACCTCAGGGAAGAAGGATTTACTCTGGTTCACAATTTGAATGGATACTGTCTATAATGGTGGCTAGAATCTCTGTGATGGCAGAAGCCAGTAGTGACTTGCTTATATATCTTGGTGTACCAGAAAATTGACAGGCCAAGGCTAAAAATGAGACTGAGCTATAACTCAAGGTCTGTTCTCTAGTGACACACTTCCCCTACCAAGTACCACTTCCTAAAGGTGTCATAACTTCTCAGAATAGCACCTCCGCTGAGGACTAAGTTTTCAAACATATAAGGCTATGGGGAACCTTTTCTATTCAAACCACGACAAACATGGTATTACCTTTCCTCTTTATTTATTTATTTTTTTTTTTTTTGGTTTTTCGAGACAGGGTTTCTCTGTAGCTTTGGAGCCTGTCCTGGAACTAGCTCTTGTAGACCAGGCTGGTCTCGAACTCACAGGGATCCGCCTGCCTCTGCCTCCCGAGTGCTGGGATTAAAGGCGTGCGCCACCACCGCCCGGCTACCTTTCCTCTTTATTATTGTATCTTTATCCTCCAATTTCCCCATGCCAATACCCATCATGCTGGCTAATTTAATGAGTCTATTCTCTGTACTAGTTACTCTGCTATGTAACAGCTTTTCATAAATTTGGTTAAAACATGTGAATGAAGGACTATTAGCATTCCTGTTAGTCTGTGAAGGAGGTGATGCTTAGAGGTGAAGGATCCTACCCAAGGTCACTCAGTTAGGAAGGAGTAATAGATTTGGAATTAGAATTCAGTCCTCATTGCTCCTAGTTAAATAATCTTGTTGCTTCTTTATTTTTTATTAATTTAAAAAAATTTATGTGTATGGGTGTTTTTTCTACATGTTTGTCTGTACACCACTTGTGTGCCCATTACCCACAGAAACCAGAAGATGGCATCATATTCCCTAGAACTGGAGTTACATATGGTTGTGAGTTGTTGACTGAGGTTTCTGTCCTGCCCAGTTCCCACAGTCGTTAAACCCCAAAGAAATCACACAAAGGTCTACATTAGTTGTAAACTGATTGGCCTATTATCTTAGGCTTCTTATTAACTCTTATAACTTATATTAACCCATAATTCTTGTTTGTGTTGGCCACATGGCTTGATACCTTTTACGGCGAGGCAGTCACATCTTGCTTGCTCTGTGTCTGGTTTCCTCTCTGTCTGGGTAACGACTGCAAACTGAAACTTCGCTCTTCTCGTAATTCTTGTTGCCATGCCTCTACTTCCTGCCTGGTCGCCATCACCCTGCCTATACTTCCTGCCTGGCTACTGGCCAATCAGAATTTTATAATCTTATAATTGTTTTGTAAAAATAATACAAGTGATAGGATAAAAGACCATTGTCCCACAGTAATGAGTTACCATGTAAGTACTAGGAATCGAACTTGAGACCTCTGCAAGAGCTGCCAGTACTGTTAACTGCTGAGCCATTTCTCTAGCTCCATGTGGTAGTCCAGATAAAGTCCCACCATGCTGATACCTATTTATTATGTGTGTAGTGCTAGGAATTGAGCCCAGAACTTAGCATAAATTAGGCAAATGGATGACTGAGCATCACCAGCCCTTGTTTTTTGAGTCAGGGTCTCACTATGTAGCCCATGGTGGCCTCAAACTCATTATCGCTTGAGTGCTGGGAATAGAGGTTCATGTCACCATGCCTGACTGATGTCCATGTTGTAATCCCTGTAGTCTACAAACATGCCATTTATATTGAAACAGCTACTTTGCAGATGCAACTTTGCAGATATGAATAAGTTAAGGATCTTGAGATGTACCTATTCTAGATTTTCCAGGTGTACCCAAAAATATCATTACAAGTGTCCTTGTGAGCAATGACATGAACAATTGGCAGTCTGACAAGAGAGTCCAAAGTTGAGTGATGCAAGGCAGAGATTGTCAACCAAGAATCGCTGTCAAGTAACCACTTTCAGAGCTTCCAGAATAAACCATGTCGCCCAGCACTCTGACTGACATTAGGTCACTGAAATTCACTTTGGAATTCTGGCCTCAAGAATGGAAGGAAATGGTTTTTAAAGAAGTGGGTAGAGAGGGTAATAGAATACATGAACCATGAAAGTGGAAAGAAGACTACAGAGAGTAGAAGGGGACAAGAGAGGGAGGGAGGATCAGGCAAAAGAAAGTATGTACGAGAATGCCACAATTAGTCTTGCTACTTTGCCTGCTAATTAAAAAGATCCAGAGGCCAGGAAGATGGGTCCATCAATGAAGGACTTGCTGCACAAACATGAGAACCTGAGTTTGGATCTCCAGAACCCATGAACAAAAAGCTCAGCACAGCCGATATAATCATGCTTAAAATCCCAGCATTGGAGGCAGAGGTTAAAGGATCTTTGGGGTTTGCTGGTTAGCCTTTTAGCCAAATGGGCAGTCTCCAAGTTCAGGGAGAGACCTTATCTGAAAAACAATTGATAGCAATACCCAATATCGACTTCTGGTCTCTACACATGAATGCATTTATGTGTGCATGCACATACACATGAACACATATATGAACACGTATACACAATTACACCATGTGTATACAAAAATAAATACACACCAATCAATAGATACCAAAAAAAAAAAACAACTGAAAGGAAATGAAGCTGTCATTTTAAGCCACTGAAGTTTGCAGTTAGTTATTATAGCAACAATAGGAAAACAAAAAGTATGAGGTTAAAGGTTAACATGAGGAGAAAATTTAAAAACTGGGTTCTGTTTATATTGCTTCTCGGTAATGGCATCTGCCTGTGAAGCATTTGGCAGCCAAAATACAAAGATGTCCTCAAAAACACACTGGCAGAAGGCACCGTGATGCCAGTGATCAGAACGTCCAGCAGAGGGCACTAGGCATGGAAAAAACAATGTAGGAAAGGTGTCTAAAGGAAAAGATGCAGTTCAACAATTCTCAGTTGCTCCAGCTTGTAACACCCAATTCTGTGTTACCCCCTCGGTACAGTTCGCGCGCCACTGTACCTTACGCGAGTCGTACAAGGGCCTGGAGATTGAAAGAACACACAAAGAGACCTGGGTCATTCGGAAGGAGATCAGCCGAAAGCCGTTTACTTAGCCTTGGGGAAAATCTTATATACCCCACTCCTGCCCAAGGAATTCCACCCAGGCAAGTGGGAAATTACCTTATCTAACTGCTGCACAAGGACTTCCACCTAGGCAGGTGGGAAATTACCATACCAACAATAGAGTCAACAATGCCCTACAGCAAATCACCAGGCGGGGCAGAGGGAGCACAGGAACAAACAGGATGCTTAGTCATCTGACCAGAAACTGTCCTCAAGATGAGCCCCAGGGACAAGGGCAGACCCGGGCCCTACACCAGCTGTGCTGCATCTTAGACGCTGCTTTCCCGCAGGCCAGAGGAGCGCTAGTCTGTTGAGTATACACAATTTTTGACTTGATATTTAGAACTTAATTCCTGTGTTTTGTGTTTGTGTCCCTCGCCCCTCCCACCGTGTGTGTGTGTGTGTGTGTGTGTGTGTGTGTGTGTGTGTTTGAGTGTGTGTGCCATAAGAAAACCTTGGCGTCATTATCAGGAGAACCCTCCACCTTCTTTGAGACAAGGCGTCCCGTTTTCTTGAAGCTCCAATTATGTCAGACTGGCTGGCCAGTTAGCCCCACAGATCCTCCTGTAGGCACCTCAGCAGTACCAGGATTACAAACCCACCCTACCATGCCCAACATTTTTATGTAGCTTCTTCTGGAGACTGAGCTTAGGTTCCCATGCTTGCAAGGCAAGCACTTTACCCATTTAGCTCTCTCCCGGGACCTCCCTTTCTTCTTCTTTTCAGACTTATCTTTGGGACTGAAGAAATGGCTCAGAGCACTTCCTGCTCTCACAAAGGATCTGAGTTTGGTTCACAGCATCCACATGGAAGCTCATAACCATTTGTGGTCCCAGCTTTAGGAGATCCAAGGCTGTCTTCTGGCTTCCATGGACAGCAGGCACATACACAGTGCACAGAATACATGCAGATACCCATACACATAAAAATAAAAAATAGATTTTAAAAAATCCTTATTTATATCACTGGAACAAGTATGTTGAAATCCTTCCTTACCCTGCAGAGTAGAACTGGGCAATAAGGCACAGACATTCTTAGCTAATGTCTTGTGGAATGAGGTGGAGTCAGGGGAGAAACTATATATTTAGCCATTCTTTCTTGTTTTTTTTTTTTGTTTCACTGAAGGAGTATCTTTCAGAAAGACTTTACTAAAGAGAACACTCTAGCCTGAAGTTTATGTACCACCTCTCCAACTCCAAGATATCTATCCTCAAGTTTTACCTAAGAGAATAAGATTTTGGGACTGACAGTGAATTGACAAATTTGAGGGCAGCCTGGGCTACATAGATCCGAGCTAGTGTAGGGAACAACAAATCAGTTTCTGAGAGAGAAAGGGGTGAGACCAGTTCATCTAACCATTATCACAATCCTGAGGTGATAGGTTCACCACTTCATAATTTTGGCATCCTAACACAAACAAGAGAATTGGAGCTAAATTATCCAAAGTCTCAGAGCTAGCAAGTAGTGGGACCAAGATTTGTTACAGGTCTTCCAAACCTTAGATTCTGTGTTTTAACTAGGCTGTGTGGTCTTTCCAGAATGAAAGAAGATGTTGACCAGACACAGGATGAAAACTGTGTGGCATTATTCTATGACTCTGAAAACCTGTGGCCAGCCCTCCAAAGCTTTCTAGTTTAAAAAAAAAAATGGCTCTGAGCCTTCACGTGTACTCACTGCAATTTCAGCCATGATCGGCTTCATAGTCACCTTTTTCTTTTCTGTGATAAAATGTTCTCACAAAAGACAACTTATTGCGAGGCAGAGGCAGGCTGATCTTTCTGAGTTGAGACCAGCCTGGTCTATATAGTGAGTTTTGGGGCATTTTGGCCCATGTAGTTGAGACCCTCTCTCAAAAGGAAACCAAAAAACAACTTAATGACAGATGTGCTCTTTTTGACTCAAGGTTCTGGGGTACAGTCCATCGTCATGGGAAAGTCGTGAGTCACAGCAGGAGCATAATAAGGCAGCTGGCCACCTGACACCCAAAGTCAGGAGGCAGAGTGATGAATGCCGGTGCTCAGCTCACTTCTCCTTTCTCTTCAGTCCAGAACCCCATCTCAGGGGATGGTGCCACCCATGGGTAAGGTGGCTCTTGTCGCCTCAACCAACCTCAGCTAGATAATCTACGCAGACCAAGAAGCTAAATACGCCTTACAGGTATGCCCAGAGTCTTGTCTCCTCGGCGATTGTAGAGTGTATCACATTGACAAAATTAACCATCACACAGGCCAACACCATGCTTTGTCTCTGTGGTTTCAGTATTGCCCTATGGCTTTTTTTGTCACCTATCTGTTCCAGTGCCATGTCTTACTTGGCATTCCTGATCTTTGGCCTATCCTCTCCCTTCCCACAGACTGTCTCCTGCTGGACGGGTTTCACCTGGTATTCCTATAGCATGATATGCTATTATGTGATCTGTCTCAGCAATAGAACACTCCTGGAAAAATCTGGGTTGAGAACAGTGAAAGAGACAGAGAAAAGGGTAAAAGCCACCCTTGCAGACAATCTTTTGGAGAAGAGAAGGTGGCCATTAGTCAGTGGCTTGAAACTTAACCTGTTTCAGTGTAGTTGTGGCAGTCATTTGGGAACTCTTGCCCTGGGCAGCCTCCTTCTAGGCCTTAAAATTCTTTTTTCATTGAGTTCTAGTTTAGATTGACCCAGTAACATATTTTATCATACCCGGTCTGCTTATCCCCTCCCCCCCTTTTTTAGCCTGACCTTCATCTCTTTTAGGCTGGCATGCCAGTGTGGACTGTGAATGTGGTGTAAATGTGGTGTAAATGTGATTTGTGACCAATTGTACCTCTTTAAGCATCTTTTCTTTCTCCCTGGAATGGAATTCTGCTTTTTAATCAACTTTGGCAGATTCAGCTCTGAAATTTGTGTTGACTAAGGTATGGAAAATTACTGCTTTGACCTGGGCAGAGGAAGAAAAGTAAATATAAACAGTGGCAGCTGGGTGGAAAGGAAACAAAATACATACCATCTGTATGTCTTTAGGAAAACAAAATACATACCATCTGTATGTCTTTAGGAAAAGAAAATACATATTATCTGTATGTCTTTAGGAAAACAAAATACATATCATCTGCATGTCTTTAGGAAAACAAAATACATACCATCTGTATGTCTTTTGGAAGGCACAGTCACCCCTGGAAATAACTTGGCCTCTTCTTAAGAATTTAGGTTCTCTATTCAGCCTCTCCATGTTATACTTAAGCATCAGATTGCTAACTCTCATAACTCATGCTAGATTTCTTGCAACAACTTCTTGAAAGCTTAGTCTCTGGGTGACATTATTCACAGGCAATCATTAATACTCTAAAGCAGTGGGTCATTAGTTGTTTGTTTGTTTTTGCCATGGAACTCTTTTAGAATCTAAGGGGCACCACAAACCTTTTCAAAATGTACTTGCTCGGGCTGGAGAGATGGCTCAGAGGTTAAGAGCACTGGCTTCTCTTCCAGAGGTCCTGAGTTCAATTCCCAGCAACCACATGGTGGCTCACAACCATCTGTACTGAGATCTGACGCCCTCCTCTGGCGTGCGGGCATACATCAAGACAGAATGTTGTATACATAATAAATAAATCTTAAAAAAGTACTTGCTCTTATGTGCATACACATACAAACTCAGGATCATCATAGACTCCCTGGAGCCCACTAATGGATTCCAACTTAATATACCTGCAAGATGTGATAAGAGCTTCTATTGATGGAGCACATATTTATTATTCTCTTTATTTTCCCACTCAATTCACCATTGAGCCAATACGTGTAATCAGATTTTTCAATTCAGGAATGGGAAGCCTGAAATTACATGGCCTGGGTGAGAAGGAAACACGGAACATGCAACAAAGCCACTTAGGTGTTTATTAGAGGAGGCATGCACAGGCCTGGGGAAGCCAGTGTGCAGAGAGAGAGAAAGATGGTGTCCAGCTTATAAAAGCTGCCTAGTGCATGTGCACAGGGACTTGACGTGGCTATGTCATACACAGATGACAGGACTCATGCATGAACACAAGGGCTTAGCTGAGTCATACATGGATGATGTAATCCACGCAACACGTGGGTTGGTCATGTGGGTAGGGAGGGAGGTTAACATCCACAGGGGCCATTAGGCACTTCTGCCTGAGGGCTTGTCTGCACCTGCATGACCCCTAGAACCCGGAAGTATCAGCTTATGTGGCTGAAATCATTACAAAGCCCACAGTCACTCTTTTAGATTTATCTTTTGTTTCATTAAATAGCATTATCCCTAATGTCGTCGGTGCAAAATCAGGTAAAATATAGGATGGCAGAACAGTGATGTTGAATTAACATTTTTTTTAATTAACTTTTTTTGATAGTAACTTTGTTTTGGGTCAATTGAAATAAGTGGGTGAAAACAAGTACCCAACAAATGTGATTGGCTCAATGAATGAAGATTGTCCAGGTGCTGTGATCAACAGCAGGACCAAAAGCCACTGGGGAGTAAAGGGTTTTTTGGTTTTCACATCTGATCACAGTCTATCATTGACAGGAATTCATGCAAGAGCAGAGAGGCAGGAACTGTGGAGGAAATATATTTATCAGCTTGAGTCCCGTGCCTTGCTGAGCTTGCTTTTGTCTTGATTTTTTTAAACCTTAGTTAAAATGTAAACACAGCGATTTCCCCCCCCCCCTTCTCTTTTGTTTTTCCAATGCATCCTTTGTCCTCTCCCCGCCCAACTCCTCCCATAATCCCTATCCTATTTATAGTCTCTCTTTTTCAATGACTGTTGAGTCCATTTAGGGTTGCTTGCAGGTACAGAATTTCAGGCTAGGCATTGTATAACTCATTAGGGGGTTCATCCTTAGTGAAGACTAGTTCTCCCCCCCCCCTCTCTGAAATCATTAGTTGCTTGATTTTTTAGTCTAGGTGCCAGTCACTATGAGCTTATTCCCCTTTTGTGTTAACATGTGTTTTGGTGTTGTCTTTCTTTGGGTCTTGATTAGGCAGTCATACTGTTGTGGTATCATAGGTATAGTTTTCCTCTTGCCTGTAATTTCTCAGAGATACAGTCTCCTAGCAGACTTCTCCTGGCTTTTACAATTGTTTACCCTCTCCTTGATGTTCCTTTAGCATTAGGTACAGGAGTTGTGTTGTGGATATATCTATTTGGGCTGGGCCCCCTATGATCAGTCATTCTCTGTATTTTGACCAGTTGCAGTTTTCTGTGATGGTCTCTATCGCAGCTACATTTATCAAGCATAAATATCAGGAATAAATCCAGCTCATTGAGTTGTTGGTCTGTGATGTGGAGATGGTAGCAGGAACAGATGAGAAAGCTCAGCTGCTTTCTTATACAACCCAGGACCAAGCTGCCCAACTATTCACAGTGGGCTGGGCCCTCCCACATCTGCCAATGTTCAAGAAAATGCCTCACAGACATGTCCACAGGATAGTCTGATGGAGTCGGTTCTTTAGTTGAGATTCCCTATTGCTAGATATATCTAGATTTGTGTTAAGTTGACAGAAGGTTTAGAGAATATGTCAGAAGAGGTGATGGGAAGATTGTAAGAGTCAGAAGAACAGCAAGGTTGCTACAAAATTGTGTTTACTGGACTTGACAGGGATGCTGCTCAATAGCTATGGTTGCCTTCCTAAGACCTGCACAATACACATGGGTCAACATTCCAGTATTGAAGGGAAGATGGGCTCACAAATCTCCTCAAATAGGGGAGAGGTGTTCCTTAAGCCTTGGGTGTGTTTGAGGGTGGGCACTTGACAGCCCCTTATTATCTTCACTTCAACCTCCATCTTCTGAAAAAAAAAAAAGCTTTGATTAGGGATGAGAGCTGCACTAACCCTTGGGTATGAGGACATACCCAAGTTATTAATTTAGCAAATGGTAGTAGTAGGTTCTCCTCTGAACCTCCAGCCATGGCGTCTTGGCTAGGTTTTCCATGCCAAGCATAGTTCCCTTTTCTTGAGCAGGTCTTCAGTCCACTCAGACATCTGTTTGTTTTTCCCAAGGCATTAGTGCCACTATTGTACCATTGAGCATATCTTGCTGAGCCAATCATCGTAGTTTGTAGGATTTATAGCTGGGTAGGACTGTTGATAACCCTTCTTCTCTGGCAACTTGCACAGGATCTTCCAACACTATGAGAGCTGGCCACCCAGAAGAGACCTCCAGGTCAGCACCAGTTTGATTTTTCTGAGTCCTGTGGCCAGAAAAAAAAAACTTAATTATTTAAAACAGTTATAAGTTGAATAAACATAATACAAAGCGGTTAATGTCATAAGGAAGGTGTGAGTGATTGGCATCAGGATAGGGTGAGGAAGAAATAATTTTGATTACTATAAGACCTGGGGATAGAAAACAGACTGTCAGAGGAAGTACATACAGATAACTGGCTGGCTCACAGTTGAGCTAGGCCTTGGAGACAGTCACTGCAGGAGATGGATGCCATGCAGAGAGCATTTCCAGTAGATGTACAGCCCAAGGCAAAAGTGTGTGTGTGGGAGAGAGAGAGAGAGAGAGAGAGAGAGAGAGAGAGAGAGAGAGAGAGAGAGAGAGAGAGGGCATAAATATGTAATAAAGGAAGAAGACAGAAATTTGAGAGGAGGGTATTAAGGTGGAAGTGGGAGGGAGGAGCTGAGGGGATGATGGAGATGTAGTTAAGATCAAAATGCAAAGTGAAACAGCAGGGCAGATCTGTAAGAAGATGAAGAGCAAGTTATGCTTTTGTGGCTCTGGGATCAGAGTGTTCCAGGAATTGGGAATGTTCAGTACAGATGTCCTGAGACAGGTCTCTGTTTACGAAACAGCAAGTTGTGGCTGCGGAGATGGCTCAGTGAAAGTTTGAGGAACTAAGTTTGGATCCCCAGCACCCACATAAATACCAACCTGCTTGAAATCTCAGTCCTTACGAGGCAGAGACACCGAATCCCTGGGACCAGCTGGCAAGCTAGATTAGCTGAACCCATGAGCTCTGGGTTCAAGTGTGTGTGTGTGTGTGTGTGTGTGTGTGTGTGTGTGTGTGTGAGAGAGAGAGAGAGAGAGAGAGAGAGAGAGAGAGAGAGAGAGAGACCCTACTTTAATTTACACGATGGAGAATGATCAAGAAAGATACCTGCTTTCAAACTTTTATCTTCTCACACACGTACAACACACACATATGTGACTGATAATATACAGATGCACACAACATGTACACATGCTCATGTGCTCATGCCTTTGCTCTTAGTTGCCTGCCAGAATTTGAGGGTACGATCCTATTGCTGAAGACGCCATGTTTTTTTTTCAGTTTAATCAACTACCTTCCTTTTATACAGCAGCAAAAACACACCACACTTTGTCCCCTTAGCCTACTTCATTCTTCCTTTATAGCATTTATTGATACAGGATATATCTACACATTTATTTTCCATCTTCTCCAATAAGAATACAAGCTTCGCGGAGACAGGAACTTTGCTCGATTTGTTCATTGTTAAATCTCCAGCATCTAGGATAGCATTTGACATTTAATAGATGCTTGTTAAATATTTGCTGAGTGAATGAATAAATGGCAAATAAAGAAATGCCAGGAATGCTCTTCCAAGATAGCTTAGCAATAAAAACAGAAGAATCTGGATAAAGATAAGACTATTGTAATTGTATAGCTAGGTGCCAAGGGGAACAAAGGCATCTTCTACCTTCTACACCTTGAGGGTGTGCAAGGGCAGAGCCTTACCTCTCAAGGTCTCATAGTCTCCTTGGGAGAGTGTAAAGGATTTCTGAAGTGCTACAGAGTTCAGAAGTAGGAGCCATCACAGGGAACTGGCAGAATGGAGGGTTTTTTGTTTGTCTGTTTGTTTTTTGTTTTGTAGGACAGAAGGCTGGATGGGGCTTTGGAGTTTGAGTTTCAATCAGAGAGAGGATGGTGGCCCAGGGCATGTGACTTTCTTGGCAGATGTGTGTAGTTTGCATAATGAGATGGGCCTCAAGGGTGTAGGGCCCGGGTCTGCCCTTGTTCCTGGGGCTCATCTTGAGGACAGTTTCTGGTCAGATGACTAAGCATCCTGTTTGTTCCTGTGCTCCCTCTGCCCTGCCTGGTGATTTGTTGTAGGGCATTGTTGACTCTATTGTTGGTATGGTAATTTCCCACCTGCCTAGGTGGAAGTCCTTGTGCAGCAGTTAGATATGGTAATTTCCCACCTGCCTGGGTGGAATTCCTTAGGCAGGAGTGGGGTATATAAGATTTTCCCCAAGGCTAAATAAATGGCATTCAGCTGATCTTCCGAATGACCCAGGTCTCTTTGTGTGTTCTTTCAATCTCCAGGCCCTTGTCCGACTCGCGTAAGGTACAGTGGTGCGCGAACTGTACTGAGGGGGTAACACAGAATCGGGTGTTACAAAGGGAAGGTGACACAAGTGGAAGCTAGATGAAGTGAAGGCTTTATGTTGAGAGATCAGGAAGAGGATAGGAGTTAGGGCAGCTTTGATGCATGCTAAAAGAGCCAGGGGTGATAAATGCTTGTAGTAGAATTGTGATTTGAAGAGATGTATCTCACAGGCACTGTAGTAGATCTTGGTGATTGGATAAGGAATGTAAGGGAAGAAATAAGAATGGAGCCTAGGAAATCTGGAAAACTGTTTCACTGATGTAAATAGGGAAACCAGTAAAAGAAACTGTTTGGGGGTGTGGTGTGGTAATATGATGAGAATATTGATAAACAAAATTTCCAGCCTTTCCATTAATATGGGGTCTCCCTTTGACTTCTTTAGCTAGTAATACATGTTACATACAGCAATTACTAAATGAATGTTATTTATGGATATTACCAACAGCTATCTTTCATGGATGGCAAATCCATTTTCTCCTCTCCAGTGTTAAGTTCTGAGGGCACTTTGGACCTTTATCCCTTTCAAATTAGACTTACATATATTTTCTAGGCATCATTACTTATCAGTTCCTACTAACTATAAACACAACCATGAAAAACATGGCTTCTTGCTTCTTCTGGCTCCTCTGGGGTGATCAAATTTCCAGGTTTATTCCTGGCTTGCCTTTTAGAACAGTGAAATCTAAGGTCTCAGGAAGTCCTTAATACTAGCACATTGGGATAGCGTTCAGCTCCCTCAGTTCCAGAACACCTCTGCTGATTGGTTATGGTAGCAGGGAGAGGCAGGAGGATTGGGAGTTCATGCTATATGAGATTGGGAGTTCCTATGCTATATGTTTTCTCAGGCAACAGGAGAAGAAGAAGAAGAAGAAGAAGAAGAAGAAGAAGAAGAAGAAGAAGAAGAAGAAGAAGAAGAAGAAGAAGAAGAAGAAGAAGAAGAAGAGGAGGAGGAGGAGGAGGGGGAGAGGAGAGGGAGGGAGGGAGGGAGGGAGGAAGGAAGGAAGGAAGAAAGAAAGAAAGAAAGAAAGAAAGAAAGAAAGAAAGAAAACCAAACTAAACCAATGAGCATTTCTGTGGAACCCAAGAGTTCGATAGATATATTCCTCATATTCTCAACATAAATTATCCTTCCATTTGGTTGACCCTGCTTTCTCTTATGCTCCACTTTCCTTCTGAATTCAGATGACTGAGCCCCAGGTGTATCACCAACTCGCTTATTTCACAGTTACCAGAAGATACCAGCAAGACAATATTGCCTGCAAGCTTATCACTTTGCAAGTGGCTACTGTAGCCCTACCAACAAGGCAAGTGGAGATTTCTAGGAACAGATAAAATCCCATATGCAATCTGTCATTGTTTAGTTTTCACCGGCAATATTATTTGGCAAAGTTAATGAATAGCGGGGTAGGAAAGGGAGAAGAGGGTGTAGCTGACTTGGAGTGAGGAAGTCAAAGGCAGGCCCCTAATTCACAGGTGAACACGTGAGGAGAAACTGTCCTTGGTGGGCAGCCTTTGCTTCTTGCGGGAACCTGGATGTAGGTTGAGCCAGTTGATAGTACAATTATCATCATCAAAATACTTTTGTGAATGGCCTTATATCTGGTGCTCTGAATAAGGCCCACTCAGACTACTAACTATCCCTCTGGACCTTCACTTTTAGAATATTATGTTTCATGATATAGACATACAGGATGGCATACATATGTCATACATATATTCTGTATGGCTCGTGTCACATATTATGTGTTATTATTTCTTCTGTTTGCTAGGTAGCTAGACAGACATTAGTAAACTTGGAGGCCATTGAAGATGGGCCCCTCCATCATAACCAGCTTTGCCTTTCTTTAAGGTTTAAAATACTATATGTAAAGGTGGAGGTATCAGAGCTTTGTTAAGGTCCACTAAGGGAAAGCTACTTCCTCTTGTTAAAGGACTGTATTCTGAATTCTACCTCTGGCCTTAAGTGGAGACAAGACATTTTGATCTGTCTCAAATGAGAATATTACATATTGTCCCCTACTATAAAAGATCCATGCTGCCTTTAGTCACAGCACTTGGAAGGCAAAGGCAGGCAGATCTCTGTGAATCTGAGACCAGCTTGGCTTACATAGTGAATTCCAGGAGAGCCACAGCTATATAGTGAAACCCTAGCTCAAAAAAAGAAAGAAAAAAAGAAAGAAAAGAAAAGAAAAGAAAAGAAAAGAAAAGAAAAGAAAAGAAGAGAAAAGAAAAGAGTTCCATGCTTCTGGATTGGTAGAACAAATATTGTGAATATGACTATACTATCAAAATTAATTTGTAGATTTAATGCAACACCTTTCAAACTTCTGATATATTTTGCAGGTTTAGGAGAAAAACAAGAATTCATATGGAACCCCAAAAGACCACAGAAAGCCAAAGAAATCCCAAGGAGTAAGAGCAGTGCTGGAGGTATTACAATACCTGGCCTTAAAGTTTCCTATAGGGTTATAGTCATAAAGACAGCCTGGTACTGTCGTAAAAATAGACATTAACACCAGTGGAATAGAATGAGAGGATCCAGAAATAAAATGACAAAGCTATGCACACTTAATTTTTGACAAAGAGGTTAAAAACATACACTGGGGAAAAGAGAGCCTATTCAGCAAACAGCTGGCCAAACTGAATTTCTCCCTGCAGAAGACAGAAATTAGATTCTTATCTTTCACCTTGTACAAAAATCAGTTCAGAAATAGATCAAGAACCTTAATTAAAAACCTGAAATACGGACACTTCTAGAAGAAAACATGAGGGTACTCTTCAAGATATTGGGATAGGCAAGAATTTTTTGAATCGAACACCAATAGCACAGGAACTAACCCTATGTTTTCACAGATGGGACTACATGGAAATAAAAAGTTTCTTTATGGCAAAGGAAATTGGTGCAGGAGAATTGTCTGTATTCTGTCAATCATGTTTTAAATAAATGCTGATTGGTCAGGCAGGAAGTATAGGACAGTCAACCAGACAGGAAGTAGAGGCAGGGCAATGAGAACAGGAGAATTCTAGGAAGGAGGAAGCCCATTCCTCCCAGTCCAGCCCAGACCAGACCACTGAAGAGGCAACATGTGACCTGCTCAGCTGAGAAAGGTACCGAGCCGTGTGGCTAGCATAGATAAGAATAATGGGTAAATATAAGCTACAAGAGCTAATAAGAAGACTGAGCTAATGGGCCAATCAGTTTTATAATTTATAGAGATCTCTGTGTGATTTTCTTTGGGACTTGCCAGCTGTGGGGTACTGGGTGGGACAGAAACCCCAATAAGCCGGCCCTCATGTTACAGGAAATGCTCAGCAGAGCTAACAGACAGCCCACAGGATGGGAGAAAATATTTACCAGCTATACTTCAGAGGGCTACTATTCAGAACTTACAAAAAATTTGCAATTAAACACCAAGGATTTAAAGAAATTTGTCAGTCAACAAATAGGTTTACTATCCAAAGCCATCAGGAAAATAAAAATTACAAATAATAAAATAAAATTTAAATAAGAAATAAAAATCACTACTTTGAGATACCACCACAAGGTGTCACCTGTAAGAGTAAGAAATAAAAATCACTACTTTGAGATACCACCACAAGGTGTCACCTGTCACAGTGGCTATAGTCAATGAATATAACAAATGTTGGAGAGGATGTGGAGAGAAAATAAACTTTGTTCACTAGTGGTGGTGGTGGGTGCAAATTAATGCAACCATTGTAGAAATCAACTTTCAGAGTTTTCAAAAAAATTAAAACTAGAACTACCATATGACCCTTATATTTTTCTCCTGGCATATACTCAGAGAACTCCATACGTCATAGACATATATGCATCCCTATGTTTATTCACTATAATCAGCCTTACTACCCAGCAACAAGAGAATAGATAATTAAAATTTGGTATATGTAAAAGGTGGAATACTATTTAACTAAAAGAAAAAATATGAAACCACAAAACTTGTAGAAAATGGATGGAATTAGGATGTATAACATTAACTGAGGTCATACAGTCTCAGAAAAAGTCTCTGCATCCCTCATATGCATAAAATAGCTATATTATATATATATATAATCTAGCTAGCTATACATGTACATGCGAGTGCAGTATATTGTGTAGAAAAGAGAACAAGAAAGGCTCAATATTAGGTGATAAGAATGGACTGAATGCAAATAATGGACATGAGTGAAAGAGGATATAAATCAAATTCTTCTACTAGTTCTTTTTATTATTGATTTTTATTGAGCTCTATATTTTTTTCTCTGCTCCCCTCCCCTTTAACCTTCTCCCAAGGTCCCCAGATTCCAATTCACTCAGGAGATCTTTTTTTACTTCCCTCTTTTTCTAGTTCTAATGTGTGTGTGTGTGTGTGTGTGTGTTTTGTTTTTGTAGTGGACAAGTGAATAAAAATATATTTATTAGTGATAGCATAAAGTCCAACGAAGTTGAACTGCTTCGGGTCTGAATGCTACTCAAACTGTGTAGAAGTTCATTGAGTTGTATTGTCTTTGGGTCTGGTTAATTTCAGTATTTAACTTGCAATCTTATTTTTTGAAATGATAAAGTTTGAAATAAAACAATTAACGTGCGTTAACTCAGTAGGGTCTCTTGATCACCTACTCGTGAGATTATCCCTCAGCAAAGCTGCTTCGCCTGTAGACCCTAAATCAAAGGCATCACTTTCTTGTTTTCTTTTAAACATTTCCTTCCTTCCACCCAGCTGCCAAGATTTGTAGTTTCCTCGCACTGTTGTCATTCAAAATTTAATGATCTGACCTTTAAGTTTTCTTCTGAGTCCATTTAAATATTCTATTATTAAAGAGACTAAGAATTCACAAAATGGCACTCCTATTCTCTGCTGGTATATGGACTTCTGAATATTTATGGCGTGAACTATCCAAGTAAATATGTAATGCCCCTTATGCCATTAGTTCT
This sequence comes from Arvicola amphibius, assembly GCF_903992535.2. NCBI lineage: Eukaryota > Metazoa > Chordata > Mammalia > Rodentia > Cricetidae > Arvicola > Arvicola amphibius. The sequence continues at coordinate 114,937,771 of NC_052065.1, forward strand.
TTGAGTGCAGAAGACCCATCCTTCAGATTCCTTTCTACAGAGCAACTGTACAGGACACACCTAGATGCTCAATAAGGGCTGCTTCAATTGGCCTTATCTGATTGGGACAAGCAGAGCGCTTCAAACTACTCAAAATGTAAAAGATTAATTTGTTTTATTTATGTGTATGTATGCCTGTGCATGCCATGTGCGTGCAGGTACCTACAGAGGCTGGAGGAGAAGGATGGGTCTTTTGAAACTGGACTTGTGGGTTGCCTGTTGAGGGTTCTGGGAGCTGAATACAGGTCCTCTGGAAGATTACCAAATAGTTGTAACCACTGAGCAGTATCTCCAGATCTTCAAGCTAGCTAATTGCTTTGGAGTGCAGGTTCTCCCTCTGTAAAATGGGGATAATAACTGTTAGGAGTTTGAGTTCTTGGGGTTGTTGGGAGGGTAGAGACTGAATGAAAAAAAAATGAAAATGGTTCAGTTCTACAGGGATCCGGCTGGGGAAAGGGAAGCAGAAGCCCAGCCCCTGGAAGGGAGAGGTTTAGGGTAGGCGCGGAGTGAGGAGTGCTGGGAGGAGTCACAGGTACTGAGTGAGACCTAACAGATATAGCATGTATAAGTTGTCTACCCTTATTCAGCGCTTGTTCACTATCTTCTCAATTGATAGATACTAATTTGACAATATTAATTTCTGCCTGCTGGTGGAAAGAGGCCACATTTCTTACATAAATCTGTGGGTATTTAATACAGTTTGTAGAGCAACACCGGTCCATTTTTAATATTGGGGCAGGAAACAATATTTAGCATCTCATAGCTATCTTCTTTACTTTTCCACTGTTAAGTCCTGGAAAGGGACGCTTTGAGGGACTGTTTTTGAGCAGATACTCGAGAGTAAAAGAACAGGGCTTTAGATTAAGAGATAGAACTGGGACTTGCAGACACACTACTTCATTAAGAAAACGTTTAAAGCTAAATCAAATAATGCCGGGGCATTATCCAGAAAGCCGAGGATCCTGCCCCTGCTTTACGTCACAAAAGGAAGCTGCAAAAAACTCGGGAACTATTTGCCACAGGAGCAAAGACTACTAAGCGTGAGAAAGCGCTTCCGCGCTACTGCGCAGGTGCCAGAAGCAGGGAACTTCCGGTGGAAGTTCCGCCTCGAGTTCTGCCGGCTCCAATCTGAGCTGGGTGATTGGGTTGCATGCGCCGTTCTTATCTTCATCCGGAAGCTGATGGCTTGGGCGAGGAGCGCGAAGGCACGAACATGAAGTAAGGCTTTAGTTTCTCTGTGGACGGGGGAGTGGGATGCGGATGGCCGCCCACAAAACGGTGACCGGTCCGCGCCGGGGTGGTAGGACCTTCATGGCCTCGGGGAGGGAGAAGATCGGTATCTAGAAGGTAAGCTGTGAGGAAAGCTACTTAATGTCTTTCACTCCTCCCGCGCAGCCCTTTAACCAAGATTAAGCTGATCAACGAACTGAACGAGCGAGAGGTTCAGCTCGGGGTTGCAGAAAAGGTGTCCTGGCACTCGGAATACAAGGACAGCGCCTGGATTTTTCTTGGTGAGGTCCACCGTCTTCTCTAAGCAGTGCTGTTCAGAGTCGCTGCGCCCCCGCTCATTAGTTCTAGTCACGCACACTCTTGTAGCTTGTCTGCCCACAGGTCTGTTTTTTATTTTTATTTTTATTTTTTACTCTTCCATTTTAAGTTGTCTTAAAAACCAGTGCTTTTTAGGATTGTTATTTATCATTCCTTGTACTTAAAATCTTGCCACTTGGCTGCTGAGACACAGTTAACTTCACACAATGAACCCATTATGGTATCAAAGAAACTGAGGTTTAATAGAGTTAACAGGTTAATAGAGTTCTTTAATGTCACACACTGCTGTACTGAAAACTGTAAGATTAGTGCTCATTATTTCATGTTTACTATCAGCCTTTCCTCAAAATTATTTTCTCCTCTGACTTGCTTTTAGTCCTTTGCTGTATTGTTAGGCACCAGGGCAAACATTAGCCAGCTTGGAAGACACTGAGGGCGGACTCCTCACTCAAAATCAGCTCCACTCCTGCTTAAGATTTAAAATGCCACCTGAAAAGGGTGGAGGTATCTAGGTTTGTTCATTAAGGGAAAGCTACTTCTCCTGATGAAAAGAACACAGTCTGAATTATACCCTTGGCCCTGGGTGGCTATGGGACATTTTAAGCAAACCTAAGTACTACATACTAGTGTGTCCCTTCCTTAAGACTTAATCCAACTGGGTTTAAGATCATTTGGCTAGGAGTCGCCTGCCAGGAAAGTTCATTCACCTGAAGACATGGGAAGAAAAGGATCCCATTAATGAAGCAGTGTCCTTATACACCCCGGGAGGTTCTCAGTGCAGGTGTTTGCCAATCGCTGCTAAGTCTACCTGCTGTTCTGATTTATCTGCCCCCTTCCCTTTTTATCCCTTCTTTGGATACTGACTGAAATCCTGAGCGTGCTTGGCCCAACACACTAGACTTTCTTATTTCAAATCTAAAGGCTCTCCTGTTCCCTTGCAGCCGCTTCTCAGCCTCCATTTCTGAGCATGTCTGCCTGCCTGACCCTCTAATTCAGTAGGCATGGCAACATATTTCTTATTTCCCTCCTCCCAGTAGCTGGTGTAACTGATGACTTGCTGGACCTTAAGCTTCTTCCTTAATCTGTTTTAAAATTACTAGCAAGACTAAGAACCTTCAAAGGGGAATTGTTACATCCCTGGTAACAGTATTACTATTCTGTGTTCACTTTATGACTTGAAAGAGGCTGTTACACTAGATATTGTGTTAAGCACTTTCTATGCACAGTTTTGTGTCTGTGACATTCCTGTGAGGCAAGTATACTGATGACCTCTATCTACACATGAGGGGAAAGTCATAGAGGGGAGTTGATATCCTCCGAAATGCATAACATTTTTTTATATCTGTAATTCCTAGTTTGTGTGTAGCTGAGCATAACGGCATATTTGAACTCAGTGTTTGTGAGATGTGAGTCTTGTGCAGGAAATGAGGAAATGATCTGCTTTATAAGATTTTGGTTGTGAGGACTGAATGATAAGATTCATTTGGTAAGTGGTAACCCCTTTCCACTCAGAATTAATCACTTTTTTTTTTTTTTTTTTTGAGACAGTCTCATTATGTGGCCCTCACTGTTCGGGAACACACTGTAGACCAGGCTTGCCTCAAATTCAAGAGAACTCAGAGATCCGAAAGTTACTTTTCCTCTGGACTATTGTCACCTTCCCCACTCTGTCATTGTATGAAGCTGATTTTTGTGAGCTCAAGGCTCACTGACTAAGCAACTCCAGTGTCGTTAGTGCATAGTATGCAGTAAATACTTGATTAATGCTTGCTGAACTGGACTGTGCTTTTTTTTTCTAGGAGGGCTTCCTTATGAACTGACAGAAGGAGACATCATCTGTGTGTTCTCACAGTAAGTCCTCTTTCATTCCCTACTTTCTGGGTGCACAGAGCACTTTGCTTCCGTAGTTTATTTTTGCAATGCTAAAAAGGCACTGCATCTCTAATGCCAGTAGAAGAGGCTGAGGTAGGAGGATCACCATGAGATTGAGGCCGGCCTAGGTTACATAATGCATTCTAGGTCAGCCTGCACTACAGAGTGAGACTTTGTCTCTAAAAGCCACCAATTTTCATTCTAGGCTGAATGACATCCCTGCATGGGGAAGGCTAGAGCTTTGATCAATCCCAGGATAGATAAGGTTCCAGAACATTAGCGCGTGGGAGATCCCAAAGCTTGGAACTTCTAGAGGCTGTCTGGGGGACTCTAATCCACTTCTGTCAAGTTTTTACTGAGCCTTGTTCAGCCTGGGCTTGCGTTGAAACAAAGTGGAATTCCCAGGAGGGTGCAGTGTCAGGGCCCCTTGACCTTATCTGTGTGGCATTGTAGAATTAGAGCAAAGCACTGAAAAATTGGGCAAAACAGACACAGTTTTAGCCTGGTATGTTTTATCAGCATTGTTGCATTGCTGTCTGAAATGGTTTTACTAATTTCCACTCTCACTGAAATGCCTGGTTATCCAAATCCTTTTTTTCCCTTTTGATAAAGGGTTTCTCGGTATAGCCCTGGCTGTGCTGGAACTCCCTATCCTGTTACTTTACTGTTTATTTTTGTCATTGTTTATCATCGATGCTGTTTAATTTTCTATATAAGCTATTGAATGAATATATTCTGCAAGCAGATACTTTTACTTTTCCATTTCTTGTATCTATTTATCTAATTGTATTGGCTATAGCTCCATTATATTGTCAAATAAATAGTTCTCAACGTTTGTTGAATCCATTTACTATTTTGCAATAAGATTCTAAATTTTGGGTTGGTATGTGTGTGTGTATAAAATCATGTAACTTACATATCAATTCCCATTTTATTTTCTGATTTTTTTGATTTATAAAGCTTTATTTAGAATTCCTTGTAGAAGTAGTAAAATAGGCTATTTTTGTATTCAGTTAATTTTTGCTTTGATCTTTATTAAAGCCTGTCTTTATTAGGTTAGTTTTATTTTATATTCATTCTTTTTAAGGAGTCAAATTCTTCAAGGTTACAGATTTTCCTGAGTGTAGCTTCTAGAAATTTTCATGTATTTTAAATTTTTTGTTAGTTTTTAAGTGATACACCCTTGACATTTTAAATTTTGTTTAATTTTTCTTTCATTCAGCTATTACCTAAGTGAATAGGTTTTGAGCTTAGGTTAGTGGGAAGTTTTCTTTTTAATTATTTTTTTTTAATTTTGTGTGTATGGGTATTTTGCTTGCATGTATGTCTGTACTACGTAAGTGTCCAGGCACAGAAGAGGTTACCAGACTCTTACTGATGGTCATGAGCCTCCAAGTGGGCGATTAGGAAGTGAACCTGGGTCCTCTAGGCAGAGCAACCAGTGCTCTTAGTCATGTCATTGAGTCATCTCTTTAGCTCCAGCAACAGGTTTTGTTTAAAATATTATTTCTAGTTTTATCACACTAATTGGTAAGTATACACTGTAGATTTTTTAGAGTTTATTTTTAACTAGTTTTTTTGTTTGTTTGTTTGTTTGTTTTTGTTTTTCGAGGCAGGGTTTCTCTGTATAGCTTTGGAGCCTGTCCTGAAACTTGCTCTGTAGTCCAGGCTCACCTCGTACTCACAGAGATCCACCTGCCTCTGCCTCCCGAGTGCTGGGATTAAAGGCGTGTGCTACCACTGCCTGGCTATTTTTAACTAAATTGCGTGTGTGTGTGTGTGTGTGTGTGTGTGTGTGTGTGTGTGTGTGTGTGAGAGAGAGAGAGAGAGAGAGAGAGAGAGAGAGAGAGAGAGAGAGAGAGAGAAAGAGAGAGAGAGTATGTGTGTGTGTACTCACTGTGGAATCAATCCAGAGGCATCAGAGCCCCCTGAAGATACAGAGGTTGTGAGACACCTGGCTTGGATAATGGGAACAAGATTTGGGTTTTCTGCAAGAGTAGTAGGTGCTCTTAACTGCTGAGCTGTCTTTTTTTTTTTTTTCCCAGAAGCTTTAGTGCTTATTGATATTTATTTTGGGAGCTTACAAATAGTGAATTTAATTTGTTTCATGAATTCTTGAAAATAATTCATATCATACACTTCAAAAATACCTATATGTTTACTAGTCTGACATTAGTGGATTATTGGTAATTATTTTTATTTCCATTTCTTTTGTTATTTGATATTAATTCATTTAGTCTTATTTTTGTCAACTTTGTTTTAAACGTAAAAATCTCTGATAAGTGTCTGTTTCTTTTGTGTAGCCCTGGCTGACCTCAAAATCGAAATAGCCAGCTGGCTGGCCTCAAACTTACGGAGATCTGCTTACCTCTGCCTCCACCCACACCTGCCCAAAAGTTTTGATTCATGAGTTATTTTTTTTTCGGTGCAAAATAACTTTGTCAGTTTCATTTAATACATTCATTTTGGCCTTGTTATATTCTTATTTAACTTTTTATTTTCAACCTACTGTGTCATCTTAATTGATTTCTCCTGTACTGAGTATTTGAATTTTGTTTCAGTATGAAAAATTTTGCATTTTAAATGAATAATACATTTTATAAACTCAACAGATATGGGGAGATTGTCAACATTAATCTTGTGAGAGACAAGAAGACTGGGAAATCCAAAGGATTCTGTTTCCTGTGTTATGAAGATCAGAGGAGCACAGTTCTGGCTGTTGACAATTTTAATGGAATTAAGGTAAATGTGCTTACTGTGCAGGATTTGGCTGGACTTCTCCTGTGTACAAGGTAGGCTTCATTCTTTTTTTGCTTGCTGTTTACAGGTGCAGAAAAAGTCCTGGTCAGCTGGATGTATTGTGGGGGTTGTAGAGGTGCCTAGACACACTGGATAGGGAATGATTCCAGGAAACCATTTTCTGGCTCATCCATCTGCCTGGACTTATTCTTTTTCCCTATGGGTTAGCAAACTATCATTTCAGAAACATGGGTGCTATGCCCCCTTATCTGGGGGATGTTTTTCTTATACACATTTTCCATCTGTTCTAGTCCATTAGAGACTAGAAACCCTGCTCTTGGATATTGTGCTGTGCTAGAGAACCAAGGGCTTCATCAGGGCTTGAGGAGCTAAGACAAGCATCTGTATTTAGTATATGATTCTAGTGACTTAACTTATTGGCTCTAGGAAACTCTTTACATAAATCTGCTGACCAATTCTATAAAAATAGGCCATTCTGGAATTTTAAGGGTGTGACCTTCAGAAGAAGTTGCCATCAAAGGAAAATTGCTTTTTTTTAAAAAAATGTATCAAAATGAGGAATAGAATGGATGACAGAAGCTTCTCAGGCTTAAAGGCACACGTAAAAATGTAGTCTTGGAATGGAACAGTAAAACTGAAATTCCGGGTTCAGATGCTGTTACCTGTATAGAAGTGTATCTACTTGAAAATAGACTGTTTATAAAGCAAAGGGTTCATTTTATGGTTGTTAACCTGCACAACTATAGTCTATAGTCCAATAATCAGTGGAAACTGAAAGGTCCTGTGTGGCAGGAGTAGAAAAAGATATGAAAGCTTAAGGAAAAAAGGAAGTAAAAAGATAACCATGGAACTAAATTTCAGGCTTCCACAGTGAAGCTCATGGGAGTCTGCTGGGACCATGTATCTAAGTAGCAAGTGAGAATCACATCAATCTTCTGCCTTTAGGCAAAAAAACAAATACATGGGAAAAAAAACCAGAAGGGAAGGAAGATGAGAGAAGGGAGTAACACAATAATGCCGTACCAAATGAGTTCTTACATATTTGGAGTAGTTGAATATTTGTCATTGACATTAATAATGTCTTGTCACTTGAACATTAATACTAGAAACTTAGGTGACAGGTTCTGTTTAATTAGAAAAGTAGTAAGGAATGACTCTTTGGTCACATCAGACTCTGTAAGTTATCCCGGAGAGGGTAGCTATTAGATTTATCTTGTGACTATAAATTAGGAAAGTGAGTCTAGGTATTTTGTTCTCAATTTTATCCTTTTCCAAGGACTCACTAAAAACAGAATGAGCCCATTTTCTTTTCTTCCTGACCCCTTGCCATTCTGCATTTTCCCCTTGACTTACCCAATCTATAACAGAGACAGTTTGCTGCCTCTAAACAGAGCATTCAAATGAATTCACTTAGCCAATGACTTCTGTGAAGTTGCCTTTTCTAATGGCGTTATTACTCAGTGATCCATAGATGTGGTATTTGCCCTACTGGCAGGCAACCAAAGGTCTGGTAAAGAATGATAACCTGCTATTTTTTTAAGGAGTACCAAAGACTGGTGCTTTACTCTGTTTTGGTTTTAGGAGAAATAATAGCCATTTTGATTATGAAACCTGGTAGTTTTTGTAAGTTGATTGTACTGTGTAGATGTCTAAAGTTAATGTAAGGTTAGCTGGCCTTATAAAATGAAAATTCATCAGTTTCTCTAAACCAGTAAATATCATCCTTGACAATATTTGTTTAAGCAACTCACTTTCGCTTCTGGGGATTATCTTGATGGAATAGTATCTTCTGTGTTTTTCTGTACTCTCACCGGTGCCTACAGGACAATGTATTTCACTATGGTCAAGTCATGGGCTAGGAATTTTTCCTGAGCTTGAGGCTTGTGAGATATAGTTAACTGTAGTTAATACCTGTTCAGCTATGTTCAGGGTCAGCTTACTTTCACTAAATGGGATTCATGTGCTCTTATTTATATGTACAAATGGTGATAAAATGAAATTTCACCATATTCTCCATTTGGGCTTTTAAAAATCAAGTAAAGATTTCAATATGTAAAATCTTGTGTAAAAATCATCTGTAATGATTTATACTTTATTAAAAGATGGCCTAATTAGTTTTAAGGAGGAATTAACGACCATGCAAATAAGCTACAGTTTATTTACACTAAAAAGAAAAAAAAGGAAGTAAAGGTAGGACTATAGCTCAGTGCTAGCTCAGTGCTAGCGTCTTCTCCATATATATGAGACCCTTAGTTCAGTACCACCCCTACAACAGACCCTTGGTCTGAGTTTGCATCCTGATTACTTTGTTGAAAAAGCAGTTGTTACAAACCACAATCCCAAAGAACTTAGACAACAATGAGGACACTAAGAGAGACTTACATAGATCTAATCTACATGGGAAGTGGGAAAAGACAAGATCTCCTGAGTAAATTGGGTGGTGCATGGGGACCCTGGGGGAAGATTGAAGTGGGGAGGGGAGAAGCAGGGAAGGGAGCAGAGAAACATGTAGAGTCAATAAAAAAGTCAATAAAAAAAGTCAATAAAAAAATAAAAGTCAATAAAAAAAAGAAAAAGCAGCTGTAACATCAGATTTCATGCTGTAGTCCTCATGCTTTTCTAGGGCATGTTGTTTTCTTGTTAAATGTTGTGTATAACTTTGTATGTGTATTCATTCGTGAGCATGCATAGGTAGACAGCATCAGCATCACTTCTCAAGATCTGTCTACCTTTTCCTCTTCCTCCTTTTTTTGAGACAAGATCTCTAGCTTGTCTAGAACTTGTCAAGTAGGCAGGGTTGCTTTGCCTGTGAGCTCCAACAGTCTTCCTGTCTGCCTCCCAATGCTGGAATTACAAGTGTGTTCTACCACAACCAGATTGTGTGCTCTTTTAGGATTAACCTCAGGTTCTTATTCTTACAAGGCAAGTGCTTTAACAACTGTATTATTTCCCTATCTTTATAGATAATCAATTGTGCTTTAAATCCTAAATTCTCATAGACTTTCTTGATGATGTGCTTTAGGGTAGTACTTCTGAGCGTTTTTGAACTTCATGATACATGCAGGACATGAAGAAATTTGCATAGTCCCCATAGTATATCAAGGGAAACTCTGGTCACAATTGCCCCAGAGGTCTCACCTGCCCTAGGCCCCATTCAGCTGCCCTGAATGCTGTGTATTATTAGCTATTATATATATATATATATATATATATATATATATATATATATATATATATGCTATAACATACCAGTTGAGCATGTTTTCTTTTATGGTTTTCCTATTTAAGATAATGGATGTGATTCAAACCTTGATTCTCTGTAGTTTGGTTCAGAGAGTTGGATGCTGGGGCTGTCTTTGCTAAAACATTTCTGGTCTTGCTTAGATCAAAGGAAGGACTATCCGTGTGGACCATGTGTCAAACTACCGGGTTCCTGAGGAATCAGAAGATGTGGATGATGTGACCAGAGAGCTGCATGAGAAAGGCTGTGGGGCTAATACACCTTCGTCAAGTTCTCCTGAGGTCTCTGAAGATGAAGATGTCAAACCCTCAAAAAAGCACAAAAAAGGTGGAGTGTTCAAATTCAGGAGAAGATTCTGGGTAGTCTTAGTGTCTTCTTTTCCAGCATGCATAGATAGTCAGTAATTCACTCTTAAGTGGAAAAAGGGAAGGTGTGAGAATTCTTATTTTAATTGAGAAGGCAGATGTTTCTGAGGAAGGAAGGCTAGTTGTAGGGGCTGAATTATGTCTACCTAAGTTGATATGTTGCCATCCCTAACTCTTCTGTATCTTAAAATGAGATTGTATTTGGAGATACAGCCCTTTTGTGGGGGGTTGTTTTGTACAACTTGACTTATCAGGAGTAACAGATATCCAGTTTGATTCTGGGAGACATTTTCCCCAGAGGCATAACCTGTGACTGTTTCCTGCTGCTGCCTGGGATGTTTTTCACATGCATATTCTCCATCTGCTAGCATGGGAACATTTTGGAATGTCTCAGTTTTATGTGATCTACTGAGAAAAGAATGGCACATTTTAAAGAGATTTCTTTGTTTTCTTTTACTTATTGATTTCCCTGCACAGACAATAAAGAGAAAAAGCAAAAAAAGAAAGAAAAAGAGAAGACTGAACACAGAGAACTAGCAGAACCGCCGTCCCGCTCTTTGTCCTCCAGCAGCAAGACAGCAAAGGAAAAGGATGACCATGGCCCGAAGAAGCACAACAGCAAGAACTCAGAGAAAGCCCAGAAGTCTGAATCCAGAGAGGGAAAGAAAAACCAACCAGACTCCCCTGATGTCAGGAGTTCCTTCCATGGTAGAGCAGAGGATCCTGAGTGGGAGCCAAAGAAAGAGAAACCCAAGCATGAGCAGAAGTCTTCGAGCAGGAGGGAAGGAGAAGAAAAGAGCAGAGATAAGGATAAAGGGAGGAGCTCAGGTGTTGCTTATTCCAGCAGGCATGGTGGGCATTCTGAAGTGCGGAGTCATAGAAGCAGAAGTAGGAGTCCCGATAAGTCCCATAGGCATAAAAAGCATAGACACTCCCGGGAGCGGGAGCCCTTCCATGCCAGTGACCGTAGACATTACTGAATCCTATGCCAACAAAATTATGAATTTTGTTGTATAAATATCAAATTCTCTTTGTTGTTGATATTTCTCTATATAAAGTTTTGGGGACTGAATTCTTTCAAACCCTTACATGGCAGACTTGTTCAGAAGGCTTTAGTTTCAATAGCTAGATACCTTGGATTTGAAAAACTACACCAACACCATCCACTGTCCCTGGAAAATAGTTGGCACTGACCTGAGTATGTGGCTAAAATTTGGTTTATAGACTTGGCCCTTAAACCCATAGACCTGTGATTTGTGATTTCTAGCAAAGGCAAAGAAGGCAATGCTGAGTTCTAGTCTTCATGTTAGATATTTAGAGCCCAGCACTGTTGGACCTTACAGATGGCAGGCACAATTGCAGAGAGCTGCAGTTTCTGAGATTTGGACAGCTTAATGTGGATGTGATAGAATTCTTAAGACCAGCCGGTTCCCTCCCCATTACATCTCTTGTCTGTTTGCAGGGATGGAACTCAGGGTTTGGTACATACCAGAGAAGTGCTCTATTAGAGTCAGCTATATCCCAGTTCTCTTTATTTTGTTTCTGGTTTTTGATAGTTACATTATCTCTTTATGCATTTTTTCTTTGTGACTTATTTATTTGTATTGAGATAAATACATATAAAAGTAAGAATTTTAAGCAATTCAGTGGCATTTAGTAATTCAGTGTTGGACTAAAACCATTTTTCATGTAGTTCTAAATTGTTTATATCTTTCTCTATTGTCTCTAAAAATCATAAATGGGCTTTTGTTTCTATGGATTCACCTGTTGCTTACTGTTGTAAGTCTTCCGGGGGGAGGAGGCTTTCAGGTCAGATCAAACTCAAATCCTCTGAGTGCAGTGTCCAACGTGGGTGGTGCCTTCCACAATAGAGACTGACTTTCATCTTCAGGGAGGCAACCAAGGGCCACAGCAATAAGCTATATTGTTTGGGGGAGTCTCTTGGACTCCTCTGACCAACAACTGGAACAGAGATTTCTCATGCCTGGTACTGGGATTTTTATTAGATAGCCTAGGGCTCTTTTTAAAATTCTTTCCTTTTATTGAAAATATTCTGATTACAGTCTCTGCTCCCTCTACTCCTCCAAGTTCCTGCCCACCTCTGCCTCCCATCTGGATCCACTTCCTTTCTGTCTCTCATTAGAAAGCAGGCATTTAAGGGACAATAATAATAAAATGAAATATAAGATACAACAAAAATAACACATTGGAATTTTACAAAACAAACAGAAGGAAGAGTTCATGAGAAGGCACAAAAAACAAAGACCCACTCATTTGCACACTCAGGAATCCCATAAAATGCTAAACTGGAAGCCATAATATATACACAAATGACCTGATGTAGACCCATGCAGGTCCTGTGCATGCTGCCCCAGTCTCTGATTTCATATGAACTTTGCTAATGTTGATTTAGAGTACCTTGTTTTCTTGGTGTCCTCCATCACCTCTGGCTCTTACGCTCTTTCTGACTCCTTTTCCACAGGTTCCCTGAGCCCTAGGGTGTCATGGGGTATCCACCAGAGAAGACTGCCAAGAAGAGAAGACTGAGTTTAAGCCAATAGACAGTCTTTATTTGCTGGCCAGTGACTACACTGGCTGTTCAGGATCCCAGTGTAGCACCCACCTTTCTCAGTACATTTGTACTTTCTTAAGTACAAAAAACATATTCTGGGTTAATATACTTCAGTTAACAAGCCTGAAACAGAACTACAGAAGCCAAAAAGCAAGGTTAGTACATTTAGAGTCTTTCCCCAAAGGCTTTTGTTTTCATTTTTGTAGGTGGGCTATCTATGTGCTGAATTTTACATTCTGAATGATACTTCTACCATGGCGTCAGTATTGCTAAGGTCTAGGACCCTGTTACATTCCCCAATGGTCTTAGTGAATGAGTCAAATCACGGACTTATTCTGCTCTAAATCGTGTAGTTGGTCCTAAGGAACATTAATTTTACTGAACTAATATGTAATTGGCCATATCGTTTAACATGCAGGGTCCTAGCATTAATCCAATCGGAATGAGAATTAAAGGTCCAGTCAGTGCTGATGGCAGAGTAGTTAGCCAGGGGGACCAAGAGAACAGAAACTGGTATCAATTATCTCATTTGTCTTTGCCTCTTTTGCTTTTTAAAATTTTCCCCAAACAAGGCAAGATTTTCTCTAATTACTCCTGATTAATTGGCATGGAAATACAAGTTTCTCCCAAAGTCATTCATAGTTTCCTTTATCTCATGAGAAGTAAGTCTAAGCCTCTCCAATTTTGTACGACCATTTCTACAAGGGAATCTAACTGTTGCTTTCATTCAGAAATGAAATCTTTTAATACCTCTAGGTCCAGATCAACCTGTCTGTTTTTGGCAAGCATCAAAAAGGCAATTTAGTCAAACCATTAGGACATGCCCACCAAGTAGTCTCAGGGGCTAGGTAATATGCTTGTTGTCCAGAAGAATTAACCCTTAAGGCAGAATAGCAGGCATCAGAAGAAGGGGAAGTGCCTAGATTAAAGGTTTTGGATAGTAGACAGGTTTCAGCCTCTTGTAAATCCTTCAATGTTAATTTGGGGTGGCCCTAGTCCTAGTGAGTTTTGTCAGTGGACTGACAGGCTGGGTAGTTCCTATCCCTATGTAGTCTGGCGGCCTGTGTGTGTGTGCGTGTGTGTGCGTGTGTGTGCGTGTGTGTGTGTGTGTGTGTGTGTGTGTGTGTGTGAGCACAGTCTAAGTAACCAGCAATCCTTGCTGATTTCAGACTGGGAATGATTAATTCTGTCCCCAGGGTCGCTTCTTGTGGCATAGAGTCTGACTCCCCAGGTTTTGCCTTTTTTTTTCTTTATTAAAAATTTCCGCCTCCTCCCCACCTCCCATTTACCTCCCCCTTCCCCCTCCACTCCCCCTCCCTCTCCTGTCCGAAGAGCAATAAGGGTTCCCTGCCCCATGGGAAGTCCAAGTTCCTCCCCCCTCCATCCAGGTCTGCCTGTTTTTTATTTTAAGTCCAGAATCTTTGTTATGGAATTTCCAGATTTTTAATTTTATGGCCATTGGATTACATTTTTCTATTGTGCATTTCTTGGGAGGGGGCTTTTTTCTGTATATTCATCTGTATGTTTTAAGGAAGCCTCTGTTTTACAACCCTAATTTTTGCAATGGAAGCTTCCTTGTTCCTGGCAACTAAGGGGCCCAGCCTCAGGGCATGCATAGAATTGTAAGCTCTTATTCCTATCTCAAAAGATAAACTTCCATATCTTTCCTTTTTTTCCAATGTAACCAGACATTAAAGTTCAAGACAGAATATGGGTTGCTTGTCTGCAAACACATTAGCTATCACCGTCCCTGACGGCAGTGGGAATTAGACCTGACCCTGTATTTATACCAAACATAAGACCCAGGAGGACGTAGAGGGCAGAGAGAGGAAGGGCCTTATGTCCAATGAAGCTTTAATTTTCATGGGTCCACCATAGTCTGGAGACATTCCATTTGGCTGCATCCGTGACTTATTTTGACCTAGGTGTAGTGGATCTATGGTGTAATGCCAGCTCTCTTCACAGCTGTAGGAATGGAGAGAATCACCATGTAGGGTCCTTTTCAAGTTGGTTTCAGTGGCCCTTTGGGTACCTGCTTGACCCAGACAGTATCACCAGACTAAACAAGGGGAAACTAATGGTGAACTCAGGTCAGTTTGGTCTTTTGGATAGTCTCATGAGTATCTTTTATTCAAGAACTGGAGGGGTTGTAGTGACTTAAGAAAGGAATAGTTAGAGAGTTCTGGCAACTGCTGGTCTCAGCCTGGGAAGCAGTGGGGGAGGTCTTCTAAACATAATCACATAGTGGGCAAATCCCACCCTCTATGGGACTCAGCAGGCCCAAAACAAAGGAAGGAGGTCTATTCATCTTTTACTGAACTCTGATGATAGTTTTGTTAGGATTAATGTCCTGGACCAAGTTAAATGTTTTCCTTTATAAGAGTTGCCATGGTCGTGGTTTCTCTTCACAGCAATAGAAACCCTAACTAAGACAAGAGGTTTTAGCCATGAAAGCCAAGCCAGTGTTGGACTCTATTGCTAAGAGGAGGCCAAATGAGGGAACCAGTTCCTGGAGGAGCCTTTTAGCTACCATTTGAGCAGATTCAGTCTGTGGGCAGAATGCCTCTACCAACTCAAAATAGGTATCTATAAAAACTAGCAAGTACTTCTATTCTCCCTTGGCAGGCTGGATCTTGGTGAAATAAGTATTCCCAGAGTTCTCTGGAGGGCTGGCCTCTCATTTAGATCCTCCCTGGGTAAGGGCTCTCTGTTTTGGATTTAAGTGAGCACAAACCGGACATCTGGCTGAGACATACTGTGCCAGGCTGTTCAGTTTAGGCATAGCATGCCTTGGTCTGAGCAACTCAGAAAGTTTTGTAGATCCCATATGAGTAGCCTGCTAGGGGTCAGTTACCAGAATTCTGCCAGTTGTTTCTCAGAGAATGATCTTTCCCTCTGGTATCCTCCATCAAGGTGTGTTTGAGCTCTCCACTTTTTCCATTTGCATCCCCATTTCCTCTTAGTTGTACCATGGAGTCTCAGGAAGCACTGAGTTGGGATTTGCTATCAGAATTTCAATAGGCCCCAGGGGTCATAGGGCAGCCAAGTCAGTTGTCCATTATCTTTTACCTCAGGGGAGTCATCTTTTTGATGTTCTTGACAGTAGAGCAGTGGAAGATAGTAATTTGTAGTAGAAGCCAGATAGCCTCTAGTAGGGTCAAGATTTTCTTTTGCTTTTAATGACCCTTTCCCCAACAGGGAAGAGCCCTCTTTCTCTCAGACTGTGGACATGCTTGGCAGTGAAAGCATAGTGACTGTCCAGTATATGGTAGTGGACTTTCCTTTTCCCCATCTGAGAGCCTGGGTCAGATCTATCAGTTCTCCTTTCTAAGCTGAGGTACCTGGCTTGGGCCCAAATCGTTTTGTTTAAAGTAACTATTGCAGCTCCCACGTTCCTGGTTTCATCTGTTGTCATGTGATACTCATGGATGAGCACCTGTGGGTTGTCATCAGGCAAGAGGATAGTAGCAGGATTGCTGGCAGTGGGTTTCTCAAGCCAGACTTGAGGGTGGTCCAGAAATGGGGCCTGATACTAGGTCACATGGGCACAGACTGCCACTGTTCTGGTGTTCTGGAGGAGGGCCTCATTGGCTTAAGGTACTGTGAGTTATAAGATCCTGATCCCTGACTCAGAGTTAATGTTGATTTTTGTGTATTTTTATTCGACGAGCAGAAAGCCAGGCATAGTGTTGAATGCCTTTAATCCCAGCCCTTGGGAGGCAGAGGCAGGAGGTTCTCTGAGTTCAAGACCAGTCTGCTCTACACAGTGAGTTCCAGGACAGCTAGTGAGACCCTGTCTTGAAACAAACAAACAAAAAAGACGAATTAGTAGCTGCACATTTCTTAGACAGGTGGACCCTCCCGTGGCTACAGGGTCTAATGGTTTAGACAGGTATGTCACAGAGCATTTCTATGGCCCCAAGGTTTGGGTTGAAACCCCTTTTCTAATGTCTTTTGTTTCATGGACAAACAGATGAAAAGGTTTTGAGACATCTGGAAGTGCTACAGGTGGAGCCAAAGTCAGAGCTGTTTTTAAAATTTCAAGTGCCCCTTTGTTTCAGTCTAGATTGCACCTCTGCACAGAGGCCTTGCTGTTTCTCCACTATCCGAGGCAGCAGTACCTGGTAGCATCTAGGAACTTTTCTCACACCTGTCTCTTATTCTTTGGAGTTGGGATCTGAATGATGGCAGCAGTTCTACTCTGAGGCAGGCCTCTTGCCCTGGGGGCATTTTGGGATCAGAGAATGGTTGGTTTTGGGTTTTGTAATTATATGGATATTGGTTGAAATGGAGACATAAATCATGAACTAGGAAGAGGTGGGTCTTCCTCTTTCACCTTCCCTGGGATTGCTTAGAGCAGGCAGGTTGTGTAGGAGGTAATGCTCACCTCAGGGAACTATTTCCCCCTTCCTGTGTTCATTCTGCTTACATTGCAGGGAGCTCTGGATGAGAGGTTTAATCTTTCCCTGGGACCAGGACCCTGGATGACCCAGGACTGTGAGCAGGAGTCAAGGGATGAAACAAATAAACACTCCAGGAATGGGAAAGGTGGAGATTTTTTTTCCTTTTTTTTGTTTGTTTTTGGTTTCTCTGGACAACCTGGCAGCACCAAAAGTATTTGGATTCCAAACTATAGAGAACAAGTCTTAAGTTGTGTGTGTGTGTGTGTGACACCAGAGAATAATCTATTGGTCAATAAAGGGAAACAAAACTGGCAAAACCATATAGAAAGACACACAGAGACACACATGAACAGAGAGACACACAATAAAACAACCAGGGGTGGCCATTAAACATTCATACACCTGAACAGATGGGGGAAAATCCAGCGGTATTTCACATAGATCCTGGATATAGGATCAGTAGCAGCGTCCAACCTCTATATGTCCAATCAGAAAGTGCCTTAATCAGATTTACCTCCAGAAGTGAGAGATCAGGTGACTTTGTTTCTTTCTCTCTCTTTTTTTTTTTTTTTTTTTTTTTTTTTTTTTTTTTTTTGGTTTTTTGAGACAGGGTTTCTCTGTAGCTTTGGAGCTTGTCCCAGAACTAGCTCTTGTAGACCAGGCTGGCCTCTGCCGAGTGCTGGGATTAAAGGCATGGACCACCACAGCCTGGTATGACTTTGTAATTTGTTTCCTTTTGGGGCACAGGTGCCAGGCTCCTCCAAAGCATTAGGCAACAATTGATAAAATGGAATCCTGGGGTGCTAGAACATCTCAAGTTGTGTACCCCATAGGAGTCCCCTAACTACCACACTCTTCCTTGATCTGAGGGTCTCTAAGACCTCTGGTGTCTCAAGGTCTGGTTTTCTCTGGGGATCTCAGTGGAACCTCCAGAAATGTTTTGCGTCATCCACCAGAGAAGACTGTTTAGACATGCGTTTAGTCAATAGAAAGTCTTGGTAAGGGCTGGAGAGATGGCTCAGAGGTTAAGAGCACTGGCCGCTTGTAAACGAAGTTTCTATCTTTTTTTTTTTTTTTTTTGTACATTGCCTGGTCCCACAGCCGTTCAGTTCCAAAGAAACACACAGAGGCTTATATTAATTATAAACTGGTTGGCTTTATTAGCTCATGCTTATTAACTAGCACTTACAACTTAAATTAACCCATAATTCTAGTCCGTGATAGCTATGTAGCTTGGTACCTTTTATCAGTGAGGCATTCTCATCTTGCTTCCTCTGCATCTGGCTGGTGAGTGCCAACTGAGCTCTTCCTCTTCCCAGAATTCTCCTAGTCTTGTCGCCCCACCTATACTTCCTGCCTGGCTACTGGCCAGTCAGCATTTTATTAAACCAATATGAGTGACAAATCTTTTTTTAATTTTTTTTCCCTTTTATTAAAAATTTTTACCTCCTCCCATTTCACTCTCCCCCCCCCTCCCATCCAAAGAGCAGTCAGGGTTCCCTCCCCTGTGGGAAGTCAAAGGTCCTCCCCCCCTCCATCCAGGTCTAGGAAGGTGAGCATCCAAACAGACTAGGGTCCCACAAAGCCAGTACATGCGGTAGGATCAAAACCAAGTGCCATTGTCCTTGGCTTCTCAGTCAGCCCTCATTGTCAGCCACATTCAGAGAGTCCAGTTTGATCACATGCTCCATCAGTCCCAGTCCAGTTGGCCTTGGTGAGCTCCCATTAGATCAGCCCCACTGTCTCAGTGAGTGAGCGCACCCCTCGTGGTCCTGACTTCCTTGCTCATGTTCTCCCTCCTTCTGCTCCTCATTTGGACCTTGGGAGCTCAGTCCAGTGCTCCAGTATGGGTCTCTGTCTCTATCTCCATCCATCGCCAGATAAAGGTTCTATGGTGATATGCAAGATATTCATCAGTGTGGCTATAGGATAGGGCTATTTCAGGCTCCCTCTCCTCAGCTGCCCAAGGAACAAGCTGGGGACATCTCCTTGGACACCTGGGAACCCCTCTAGAGTCAAGTCTCTTGCCAACCCTAAAATGGCTCCCTTAATTAAGGTATCTATTTTCCTGCTCCCATAACCACCCTTCCTCCATCCCAACCATCCCATTCCCCCAAGTTCTCCCCATCCTCCCCTTCTCCCTTCTCTCTCCCCCTCTCCCCTTACCCACATCCCACCCCCACCTCCAAGTTCCCAATTTTTGCCTGGCAATCTTGTCTACTTCCAATATCCAGGAGGATAACTATATGTTTTTCTTTGGGTTCAACTTCTTATTTAGCTTCTTTAGGATCATGAATTATAGGCTCAATGTCCTTTATTTATGGCTAGAATCCACTAATGAGTGAGTACATACCATATTCATCTTTTTGGGTCTGGGTTACCTCACTCAGGATAGTGTTTTCTATTTCCATCCATTTGCATACAAAATTCAATATTGTTTTTTACCGCTGAGTAGTACACTAATGCTTATATAT
Organism: Arvicola amphibius; assembly: GCF_903992535.2. Taxonomy (NCBI): domain Eukaryota; kingdom Metazoa; phylum Chordata; class Mammalia; order Rodentia; family Cricetidae; genus Arvicola; species Arvicola amphibius. The sequence goes on from NC_052065.1 coordinate 114,957,045, forward strand.
TCCACACTTTATCCATTCTTCCATTGAGGGGCATCTAGGTTGTTTCCAGGTTCTTGCTATTACAAATAATGCTTCTATGAACAGAGTTGAACAAATGCTTTTGTAGTATGATTGGGCATCTCTTGGGTATATTCCCAAAAGTAGTATTGCTGGATCCTGAGGTAGGTTGATTCCGTATTTCCTGAGAAACCACCACACTGATTTCCAAAGTGGTTGCACAAGTTTGCATTGAGTGACAAATCTTTACAAGGTACAAGAGCATTATTCACAGCACATCTGTCTCTGCCTCCCAAGTGCTAGGATTAAAGGTGTGTGCCACCACACCCAACTATTCTCTTTCTTTTTTAAAGGACTTTCTCTATAATTTTTCTTTTCTCTCCCAAGCCTACGTATAATTTTAAAAACACTGCAAACCATTTAGAGGTCTTTACTGTATATCTCTTTCTTTCTGACCACATGAGTCTTTAATTTGCTAAACAACTTGGCTACAATTAAAGCCAAAGCTTTGGCAGCTGGATCTGCCCCACTCCTTGGCTTCCTGAGAATCTAGCTTCATGGTAGAGATACTGACCGGAGCTGTGTTTTGTTTTTTTTTTAATCACATCTTTCTGGAGTTTCTAGGTCCATGCCACCACCAAGAAGCCTGATGCCAGCTGCTCAGAAACTCCATTTAAGGGTTTTGTGGCAGGGCCCCTTAAAAGAGCTGCGAGGTGTTTGCTGCTCACACTGAGTCAGGAAACCTCTCTTAAAAAGGACATGAGCTTGCCTCTAGCAAAAAGCCCACCTGAGAAAATGCTGCTACCAAGAAGCTATGCTTAATTCTGTTCTTTTGTGTCTAGAATTTCTTCCCAAGCTCTCTCAGGTTCTATGTGGATGTAGTTGCCCCACATTGGCGCCATTTGTAAACAGAAGATCCTGTCCCACCTGGTCCCAGCTGCTCTTATAGAGGCCCTGAGTTCAATTCCCAGCAACTATGTGGTGGTTCACAACCATCTGTAATGAGATCTAGTGTTCCCTTTTGGTGTGAAAGCAGACATGCAGGCAGAACACTGTATACATAATAAATAAAATATTAAAAAAAGAAGGGGTGGGATTTTATGGGACTATCACATTTAGGGATGAGTGTTCCAAAGTCTCTCACTCTGTATAATGTCTGGTTGTAGGTCTCTGTATTTGTTCCCATCTGATACAGGAGGAAGTTTCCCTGATAATAGCTGAGCAAGGCCGTGATTCATGAGTATAACAAAATGTCATTAGTAGTCATTTGATCACTATATTTTTTTAAAAAAAGAATAGTAGTATTTGATTTCCCCCTAGGTCCCTAAGTTATCTAGTCTTAGGTTTTTGGTCACTGCAACAGTGTCAGGTATGGGTTCCATCTCGAAGAGTGGGTCTTAAATCAGATATGGTTGGCTACTCCTACAAACTTTGTGCCACCATTGCACTAGCATACCTCACAGGCAAGCCTCTACTGTGGATCAAAGGATTTGGGATAATGTTTCTCTTTTGGTGGCATGCTGACTACCTTCTTGTATGAAAGACATGAGAACCTAGGGGTGAAGGCTCTATCTAGGCACAAGCTTGATTTCTCCATGTTCAATGAGTTGTATAGGCATTGTTTTCAGTAGTGGGGTTTTGGTTCCAGGTTGTGGAAAGCAACCTATAATCTTGGCAACAGCCTGGATTGTTTGTAGATTCCCATGGGTCCCCTTTTGCCAGCAATTCAATAAAGTGTGACCCAATCTAGGTTCTGGAAGCTTCATTTGTTAATGAGATGTCAAGTTGGTAATTCTGTCTTCCCTATTATTTAGCAATTTTATTTAGATCACTTTCATAATATTTATATTTTAGGAAGCTTCTACTATACTAGATTTTCATACTAAATGGTCCTTAATTTTAATTGTCTCTCCCCATATTGCCTTGCCAAGAATGGTATAGCTGGATCTTGAGGCAGATGGATTCCCATCTTCTTGAGGAACAAACAGACTAGTAGATTTCCATAATGGTTGTATGAATTTGCACTCCCACCAGGAAAGGGTGAGTGTTCCCTTTACTCTACATTCTCACCAGCATGATCAGTTGTGGAGGTCCTAGCAGGTGTCAATGCAGGCAGTGGTTCATGAAGAGATAAGAATGAAAACCTGGTACAAACTGACTTTGTCAACTTGGGTCAGACTTCAGAGAGTCTAATGCCAGGCAGTTCGTAGTCAGCATATTTAAGACACAGTGCATTTTGGAAAAGGTTTCCAGGAAACAATCAGTCCAGTCAGTCCAACGCCTGGTACACAATTAAGCTTAAGGTGTGACCACATAGAAATTCCTTTACAAAATACGTGTGACAGTGAGGGTGGGTTTCCAACCGATAGCATAGAGGTCAGCAGGCCATCGAGTACGTGTGACATCTCCACTAAGGATAGGGAATAGTCTAAGGAGGAAAGAGTTTGGGATAATCCTTCTGGGGAATTTGAGTGAGGTCTGCCTCTATAGCAAAAGGTGGGTGGGGTCTTCCTTAAAGATAGCAACAGGTCACCCTGCCATTAACAAAATCCACTCTCAGATTTCTAGATGGAATTCAGGTATTTGATTTTTATCTCCTCCATCTCCATGGAGGAAAAATCCAAGCCTGATTAACATTCTGGTTCTCTTAGTGTGCCTCTGCCAGTACAAGGACCTCTGTGACCTCAACAAGTTGTTGTTTGATTTGTCTAAGCTATTCTGACAGGTGTAAGAAGAAATCTTAAAGTAGTTTTAATTTGCATTTCTTTGATGACTAAGACTAATAAACCTTTCTTTAAGTGTTTCTCAGTCATTTGAATTTCCTTTATTGAGAATTCTCTGTTTAGATCTGTACTCCATTTTTAATTGGGTTATTTATTTTCTTGATACCTAGGATTTTGAGTTCTTTATATATTTTTAACCCTTTATTGAATGTATAGTTGGTAAAAATCTTTTCCCATTCTCAGGGTTGCTGCTTTGTCTGAATGATGGTGATTTTTTGCCTTACAGAAAATTTTCAGTTTCACGAGGTCCCATTTATTAATTGTTGATCTTATTGCCTGTGCTATTGGTGTTCTGTTCAGGACATCTTCTCCTGTGCCAAGGCTAGTCTCCACTTTCTTTTCTATCAGGTTCAGTGTATCTGGTTTTATACTGAGGTCTTTGATCCATTTGGAGTTAAGTTTTATGCAGGGTGATATGTATGGATCTGTTTAGATTCTTTTACGTGCACCCAACACCATTTGCTGAAGAGTCTGCCTTTTCCCCCAGTGTATATTTCTGGCTTCTTTATATAAAAACAGGTGTCCATAGGTGTGTGGACATTGGTATTTTCTGGATCTTCAGTTCTATTCCATTGACCAACATGTCTGCTTTTGTGCCAACCATGTGGTTTTTAGTCCTCTAACCCTGTAGCACGACTTAGAATCAGGGCTGAGGATGCCATCAGCAGTTCCTTTCTTATTTAGGACCATAATAGTTGTCCTGGGTTTTTATCTATTTCCATCTGAAGCAGAAAAATTTTCTTTCTAGTTTTGTGGAGAATTGTGTTGGAGTTTTGATGGGGATTGCATTGAATCTGTACATTTCTTTTGTTACTATATTAATCCCACTGATCTATGAGCATGGGAGATCTTTGCTTCTTCTGATATCTTCTTCAATGTCTTAAAATGTTTTTTTTTAATCATACAAGTCTTTCACTTTCTTGATTAGAGTTACTCCAAGATATTTTATATTATTTGAGGTTATTGTAAAAGATGTCATTTACCATTTGTATATAGGATGGCTACTGATTTTTTTTAATGTTAATCTTGTATCTAGCTACTTTACTCAATGTGTTTATCATCTATGGGAGTTTCCAAGCAGATTTTTTAGGGTCACTTACATATACTGTCATATTATCTGCAAATAAAGATACTTAGACTTATTACTTTCTAATTTGCATCCCCTTGTTCTCCTTCAGATTCTCTTATTTATCTAGCTTAGACTTTAAGTAGTATATTGAGACTAGACAACCTTATCTTGTTTTTGATTTTAGTGGAATTGCTTTGAGTTTGACTCCATTTAAGTTGATCTTCGAACCATTCCTATGTCTCTGGGATGAAGCCTACTTGATCATTCTGAACGATATTTTCTGTTGTTTTCTTGGATTTATTTGGCTTGCAAGTATTTTATTGAGTGTTTTTGCTTTTATGGTAATAAGGGAAATTGGTCTGTACTTTTCTTTCTTTGTTGTGTCTTTGTGTGGTTTGCATATCTGGGTAACTGGCCTCATAGAATAAGCTGGGCAATGTCCCTTCTGTTTCTATTTTGTGAAATAATTTGAGAAATTGGCATCAGAGAAAAAAGTCAGATCCTTGAATGTTGTCTGTTACAGGGCTGAGGATGAGACTGGGGAACTGGAATTGGAGGATATGAAGGAGAGTCAAGAATTTTCTATTGTGGGGGACTGGAGATGTGGCTCAGAGGTTAAGAGTATTGGCTGCTCTTCCAAAGGTCCTGAGTTCAATTCCAAGCAACCACATGGTGGCTCACAACCATCTGTAATGAGATCTGGTGTCCTTTACTGGCTTGCAGGGATAGATAGATACAGCAGAACACTGTATATATAATACACAAATAAATATTAAAGAAGAATGGAATTTTCTATTGTGACAAGTTCAAGTGTCCACCATGGCTCCAGGGATGGACTGACTGGGGCAGTGAGTGAATGAAGGAAGAGACAGACACAGACAGATTCACAGACAGAGAACTGGGATCAGATGATCTTGCCCTGGACTAGGAGAAGCTGCAGCACAGGGGAAGCTCAGTGTGTTTATTATATAGAGCTGAACAGAGAGGTGGGGTTGTTACATAAAGCTGAACACGGAGGTGGAATTATTACACATGGATAAACAAGGAAGTGGGGTTTATGCCCAAGATTATGGGGAACATTTCTCCTTCCAACTACTATAACTCCTTTTCTCCTTTTCCTTTAATCGGGAACACCAGCCCATGGGATAATGCTGTCCATATTTGGATGGATCAGTAACCATCCTCGTGGGAATGAGGATATTCTAAAGAGATATACTCACCCCTCCCTTTATATGTCACACTACAAAACAATAGACTCCAATGCATTTGAATTCCCTCAGAGGTTAATGCCAGAAGAAGGAAAAGCCTGGGTCCCTGGTGTCAGGCAGAAAGGGGATAATCTGGAAAAGATATCATGCAAAATTGTCAGAATACCTTCAAGGAGAGAGGATGATGGGCAGAGCCACACCTTGAACACACTGCTTTGTTATATACCTTCTGATCTCTATTTAAACCTAAGCCTCATATCAAACCCTCAAAGATGGACTTGCAGAGTTGGTGTATCCCTGACTAGATTGTTCCTTTTCTCAAAGTGGCCATTTTTTAACTTTCTTTTTGTTTATTCTTTGTTCACACCATGCATCTCCATCCCATTCATTTCTCTGTCCCTTCATATCCACCCTCTGCGCTTGCAACCTCCTCCCTCGAAATAAAATAAAATCTAAGAGAGACATAAAGAACAATCAATTTTGTCATGGAAGCTGCAGTGTGACAGCCAGTAAACCCTTTTTTAATCTATATAGCCTTACTTGCAGGTGTTCATTGCAAAGAGTCATTGGTCTGGTTCGAGGCCTCTGGTTTCTGCTGTACTGTCAATGCTGGGCCTTCCCTGGGACTCCTCTTGGATATTCAGATGTTGCCCTGTGTCTGGAGATCTTGCAGTTCTGGATCTGCAGGATCAGCTCCTTCACATGCTCCAGCAGATCATAGATGGGGTGGGCCATCTCATATCCCTGGTTCTGGGCCTGGGTAGATATAGGATTGTCAGTCCACCAGCTCTCCCCCATCCTCACCACCAGAGTAAGCTCTCCTGCATTGCCCTGGCTAGTTCAACCCTTGCAGCAATGGACAAGGGGGTGAGGCCAGATCTGCTTTCATTTCCTCAGGGTCTGTTCTCCCATACCTACCCCTTCAGGTCCTGTAGATGGAGCGGCGGGGCTGCGTCCCGCCACCCGGCTAGCTTTACACCTGAAATAATTACATGGAAACTGTATTCATTTAAATACTGCTTGGCCCATTAGTTTCAGCCTTTTATTGGCTAACTTCTCATATCTTGCTTTAACCCATATTTAGAAATCTGTGTAGCACTACGAGGTGGTCGCTTACCAGGAGAGATCTTAACCTGCATCTGTCTTGGAGAGGAGAAGCATGGCGACTGCCCGAGGCATCTGCCTCACTCCCAGCATCCTGTTCTGTCTACTCCACCCAGCTATGCTCTACCTATCAGGCCAAGCAGTTTCTTTATTAATTAACCAATGAAACAGCAGATAGATAGAAACACTCCTACATCAAGGTCCAGCTCTACTGTGTTGTCCAGATGTGGTACAGGGCCTGCCCTCCTGAGTGTTGCAGCTGGTGGGGGCAGGGACAACTCTTCCACCTGACTCAGGTGTTGATGGGCAAGGGGAGGATATTTCTTCTCTGCCTATGATACCACATGGCAGATGAGTAATGAGGACAGCTCTCCCATGCTCAAAAATTCAGGGCTTTGCTCACCCACACCTCCGCCAATGAGGTTGACTCTATTGTACTGCCTTGGCGAGGTTCAGGGCCTGCTTTCTCGAGTATTGCAGCTGGTGGGGAGCCGTTGTTTTTTATTTATTCTTCTCTCTTACATTATATACCAACCATAGTTTTCTACCCCCCCCCACCTCTCTTCTCCCCCAGATTCACTGCTCCTCAGTTTCCCTTCAAAAAGGAGCAGGCCTCCCAGGGATATCAACAGAACATGGCATAACAAGTGACAATAAGAATAGGAACAGACCCTCATATCACACAGAGAGTCTACATTAGGTTATAAACTGACTGGCCCATTAGCTTAGTCTTCATATTAGCTCTTATAACTTATATTAGCCCATTATTCTTATCTATGTTAGCCGCATGGCTCTACCTTTTTCATTGGGACAGGTCACATTTTGCTTCTGTGGTCTGGGCAGGACTACAGAGGAAGCATCCTTCTTCCCAGAATTTTCCTGTTCTCCTTGTCCCACCTCTACTTCCTGTCTGGTTGTCTGGCCTATACGTCCTGCGTGGGTTCTGGCCAATCAATGTTTATTTAAAACATAATTGACAGAATACAATTGTCCCATACCACTTCCCCCTCTTTTTTTTTTTTTTTTTTTTTTTTTTGGTTTTTCGAGACAGGGTTTCTCTGTGGCTTTGGAGCCTGTCCTGGAACTAGCTCTTGTAGACCAGGCTGGTCTCGAACTCACAGAGATCCGCCTGCCTCTGCCTCCCGAGTGCTGGGATTAAAGGCGTGCGCCACCACCGCCCGGCCCCCCTCTTTTTTTTAAACAAAGGAAAATATTCATAGTTTATTTTTTGGGAATGTGGGTGTAGTATTCCAGGTGCTCTGATAATCTTATGGGGACCTAAAGAAAATTTGGAATTATGATCAAGTCCTGACTGGTGTATCCTGTGAGTCTTGATCATCTCAGGCAGCAGTCTTGAACCTGTTCTGGATGTAGAACTCAGATATCCAGGCCATCTGTTCCTACTGGAGATTTCTCAGGTCGTTTTCCTTGATAAAGCCTGATTTTTCTTAACTCAGAATAAATACACAGCCTCTCATTTCCTGTGGAAAAAAAAGCAAAATCTCTTCTCCAAAGTAACATACCTTTTGACTTCAATTTTGAAATCAAGGTATTTTCAAAATACCTATCTTAGATTAACTTAGTAGCATTTATAAACAAATACCTTTTAGTAGCTGTTGCTCCTTCCTCAGCATTCAAACAATTCAAAGAGAGCATAATAACATACAATATCCAGATTCTCAGTGTGTTTTCCATCTTTATGTGGCTTTATTTTAAACTTTTTATTTTTAAATTTTGGCTTTTTGAGTCATGTAGAAGTGAAGCGGCGGCGGGCTGCGTTCCCGCCGCCCAGTTCCCAGCAACCTGCTAGCTTTACACCCGAAATAATTACACGGAAACTGTATTCTTTTAAAACACTGCCTGGCCCATAGTTTCAGCCTCTTATTGGCTAATTCTCACATCTTCCTTTAACCCATATTTAGTAATCTGGGTAGCACCACGAGTTGTGGCTTACCAGGAGAGATCTTAACCTGCGTCCATCTCGGGGAGGAGCAGCATGGAGACTCACTATGGCGAATGCCTGAAGCGTCTCTCCCTAACTCTACTTCCTTGTTCCCACAATTCTGTTCTGTCTACTCCACCTACCTAATTTTCTGTTCTTAAAGGGCCAAGGCAGTTTTCTTTATTAATTAACCAATGAAAGAAACATAGACAGATAACTCTCCTCCATCAGAGTCAGGGTTTCTGTGTATCTTTGTTCTGGAAACCACTCTGTAGACCAGGTTGTCCTTGAACTCACAGAGATCCACTCGTCTCTGCCTCCCCAGTGCTGGGATTAAAGGTGTGTGCTACCACACCTTGAACTCACAAAGATCTGTCTGCCTCTGCCTCCCAGGCATTGGGATTAAGTGTGTGCTACTACACCTTGAACTCACAGAGGTCAGTTTACCTCTGTCTCCCACATTGGGATTAAAGGTGTGTACCACCACACCCAACTACTCTCATTCTTTTTTATTTTTAAGGACTTTTTTTCAAGCCTGCATATATTTTTAACACACTGTAAACCATTTAGAGGTTTTCTTTGTCTTTGAATCTCTCTTTACTGTATATTTCTCATTTTCTGACCTCAGAAACCTTTAATTTGCCAAGCACTATGGCTAGGATTAAGGCTGTGGCCTTGACGGCTGGATCCAGCCCCTTCCTTAGCTTGCTGAGATTTCAGCTTCATGGCAGAGGTACTGACTAAAGCCACATTTATTGCCACAGCTCTATGGCATTTTAAGGTCCCTTCCAGCAAGTAAGCTGCAGCAGTGTGTCCACAAACAACTCTCAAATGCTCTATCTGTAGCCGGACCTCCTGCCTCAAAGAGTCAGAGTTTGCACTGGCAGGACAGCCCAGAAAACTGGCATTTTAAAATGGCACAGCTTTTTCTCCTGCTACAGCTGAAAACCGAAAAGCATGCAGTCAGCTTTTATCAACATTATTTAAGTGTTTCGTGGTAAGACCTCTTAAAGAGCTGCAGGGTTTTGCAGCTAAAGCTGAGTCAGGAAGCCTCTCTTAAATCAGAGTGCTTGCCTCTAGCAAGCAGAGCAGAACCGAGAAACTGCTGCTACCAAGAATCCATGCTTTACTCTATTCTTTTCTGTCTAGAATTACTTCCCAAGCTCAATCAGGCTTTATGTGGATATAGTTGTTCACACATTGGCGTCATCCTGTAACATGGGGCCAACTTGTTGGGGTTTATGTCCTGCCCAGTTCCCACAGCCGGTAAGCCCCTAAAGAAAATCACACAGAGAGTCTACATTAGGTTATAAACTGATTGGCCCATTAGCTCAGGCTTTGTGTTAGCTATTATAATTTATATTAGCCCATTATTCTTATCTATGTTAGCCACATGGCTCAGTACCTTTTTCAGTGGGGCAGGTCACATCCTGCTTCTTTGGTGTCTGGGCAGGACTGCGGAGGAGAGCTTCCTTCTTCCCAGAATACTCCTGTTCTCATTGCCCCACCTCTACTTCCTGTCTGGTTGTCCCACCTATACTTTCTGCCTGGCTACCGGCCAATCAGCGTTTATTTAAAATATAATTGACAGAATTGTCCCACACCACTTTATTCTGACGGGTAGCTGAGTTCAGCTTTTAAAGACTCCCAGAGTCAAGGGCTATGATTTCTGAACTTTTGTAATAGGTTTCCTACCTTAGTTAACCCAATTTAGAAGCTTTCTCACATGCATGCCCAGAGATTCATTTCATTGGTGGGTCTAGGACTTCTCGAGTTGACAATCAATATTAACCATCACAAGTCCACTCCTGGTCAACTTGATACCAAAGCATACCACTTTTATACTATAACATTTCACACGTTGTCTCCATAGCCTCCTGGCCATCTAATACTGGAAGTTGTATTCAGTCTAACTTCAAAAGTCCCTGTAGCTGGGTGGTGGTGGTACACATCTTTAATCCCAGTACTTGTGAGGTAGAGGCAGGTAGATCTCTGTGAGTTCATGGCCAGCCTGTTCTATAAGAGGTAGTTCCAGGACAGACTCCAAAACTACAGAGAAACCTCGCCTCAAAAAACCAAAGAAAAGTCCCTGTAATCTTTAATAGTGCCATAACCATTTAAATGTGGAGTGCAGAGGCTCTTTTGAGGCTTAGGCAACTTCTTAAACATGAGTTCCTACAATATGAAAAAAGTTACATGCCTCTAGTAAACAATGGTACAGAATAAACATTTCCATTCCTAAAGGGAAGAATGGGTTCATACCAAGAAAAGTTTGGATCCAAGACAGACAAAAAACAACCAAGGTAAAAAACACCAAAACCTGCAGCTCCATGTCCAACATCTGGAGCTCTCGATGGAATCAACTGGAATCCAAAGGAATTGGGGAGCTACTCCTCCAGTTCTACCTCCTGCAACACACATAGCCTTTCTTGTGAATTGGTTTTATGCTGTACCTGCAACTTTTGTGCCAGATGCCCCATGATCCTAGCTTTCCAACCAACACCCTTGGGTCTCCATTGCAACTTGGGATTCACTTTAAAAAATTCAAACACTCTAGACCATCAAATGATGCTGCCCACATTGAGCGTGGGTCTTTCCATCTAATTAGCCCAATTTAGAAACTCCCTTCAGATATGTCCAGCAGTGGGTGATTCTAGATTCTGTCAAGTTCATGATTAACATCAATCATCACATTTGATAAGTAAATGTCTACTCTCAGCCTCCATTTCAACCACTGTTGCTCTTCTGTTCATAGGCCCATTGTATCCAGGGTATGGTAATTAGTGGCAAAGTCCCATTCAGTTGGCTAAGTCATTTTTGTCTTAGTGGTTTAAATTATATAACAGAATTGTACTGCACAATTGTGAGGGATGTTTAAACATACCTGAAATTTATAGGGCAGGAGCCAGGATTAGTACACAGGTAGAATTTTTGTTATGGGAAGCTCATTTGGCCTTAAGGACTTCTGTTGATTGACTAAGGCCCACCCAGCTTATCAGGTAGGTGATTTTTTTATGTAAAATAAACTGATGATTGTTATTTAACACATTTACAAAAGATCTTCATAGAAATAGGTTAGTGTTTATTGTGTAACTTGGAAACACAGCCTTAACTGAGTTGACAGAAAACTATTCATCAAAGTTTATCTTCTTGTCTAAGGTATGAGAGGCATTTCCAGAGCTTTCCTCTTGGCTTTCTTCAACTCATAGTGAAAATATTTTCCCCCAAAGTTTTGAAAATATAATTTATTTATTTTCATATATTTTTAGTTTGGATTTCTATTGCTATGAAGAGACATCATGACCATGGCAACTTTTTTATAAAGAAAACATTTAATTGGGGTGACTCACTTATAATTACAGAGGTTCAGTCCACTTTCATCATGGTGGGGAGCTTTGCAGCATGCAGGCAGATGTGGTACTGGCTCTTGGCTTACAGGAAACAGGAAGATGGCTGAGCCACTGGATAGTATCCATGCCCTCCCCTACAGTGACACACTTCCTCCAACAAGGCCATACTTCCTCCAACAAAGCTACATGTCCAAATAGTGCCATTCCTTATGAGATTATGTGGGTCAATTACATACAACCATATGTATATATTTTCATACAATATATTCTGATCACAGTTTCCCCTCCCTCAGCTCCTCAAGATCTTCCTCATCTACCTGCCCCACCTACACACTCACCAACCCAACTCTACCCCTTTTATTTTTCTCTCTCTTTAGCAAACAGAACAGCAAAAAAACCAAGCAAAACAATTTTTAAAAGCACAAAGGGCTGGAGAGACGGCTCAGAGGTTAAGAACACTGGCTGCTCTTTCAGAGGTCCTGAGTTCAATTCCCAGCAACCACATGGTGGCTCACAGCCATCTATGAGATCTGGTGCCCTCTTCTGGCAGGCAGGCATACATGCAGGCAGAACATTGTATACATACTAAATAAATAAATTAAAAAACAACAAAACACAAACACACACATAAACACACACTAAAACAAAACACAAAAATACAAAATTGGAAACCATAATTTATGAACAAAAGGCTAATAAAAACAAAAATATCCCAAACAAAAACATGAGACAAAAAGTCTACAAAAATATCATTGAGGTCTGGGGTGATTTAAATAAGAAAGTCATTCATAGGCTCATGTATTTGAATGCTTGGTCATCAGGGAGTGACATTGCTTGAGATGGATTGAGAGGTATGGCCTTGTTGGGGTAGGTGTGACTTTTTTGGAGGAAGTGTATCAAACTAGAGGTGAGCTTTGAGGTTTTAAAAGCCCAAGCCAGGCCAATGATTCTTTCTCTTCCTGCTGCCTGTGGATCCAGATGTAGAACTCTCAGCTACTTTTCCAACACAATGTCTGCCTGCATGTCACCATGTTCCCTGCCACAATGACAGTGGACCTCTGAAACTGAGCAATCCCCAATTCAACACTTTTTTTTAAAAAAAAATAGGAGTTGCCATAGTCAACTCTCCTCTTCCCTCCTCTCCTCTCCCCTTCTGTGCTTCCCCTACCCTACCATGCTCCCAATTTACTCAGGACATCTTGTGGACAAGTCCATTTTTGTGTTGACCATTTAATGCTGGGCATGGAGGCCTTGTTATTTACGTGAGATTCAATTGAAAAAGACTAATTTTTCCTTTGCAAGTAGATGTCAGTTGGACATAACTTCTTGATTAGAGATGGAAATTCATGTCTACTTCCCCTATTAGTCCTGGAACTCCGTCTGGTTTGGACCTGTGCAGGCATTGTGCATGCTACCACCAACACTATGAATTAATATGTGTGTCAGTCCTGTTGTGTCTGGAAGACACTATTTCTTTGGTGTCATCCAGTCCCTCTGGCTCTTACGGTATTTCCACCTCCTCATCTGTATTGTTCACTGAACCCTGAGTGGAGGGACTTGATAAAGACATCACATTTAGTACTGAATACTCCAAGGTGTCTCTTTCTCTTCACGTTGTCAAGTTGTGGGTTTCTATATTAGTTCTCATCTACTATATTAGGAAGCTTCTATGATGGAGACCTTGGTTGAAGGAGTCAGTGATTTATGGGTATAGCAGAATGTTGTTAGAAGTCATTTAATTTTTATATCCCTTTAGTAGAACAATAGTATTTGGTTTTTCCCTAGTCCTATGGCCTAATTAGTCTCAGGTTCTTGACCACCTGAGCAGTGTTAGGCATGGGTTTCATCCTCGTCGAGTGGGTCTTAAATGCAATTAAAGAGTGCTTGGTTGCTCCAACTTTTGGGCTACTATTGTATGAGTATATATTGCAGGCAGATCACCATTGTAGATTTCAGTATTTAGAGCCGGAATGGTGGTTACCTTTATCCTTTGGCAGCATGCAAAGTTCCTTCCAGTACCATGAAACCTATTCAATAGTGGTCAAGGTTCTAGTTAGGCACCGGCTTGACTTCGCCATGTCCAATGAGATATGTAAGTGCTGTCTTCAGCAACAGGTCCATATCTACGGGAGATTATTGTCAAGTCAATTCAAGTTACATACATGGGGCTGGAAAATTACTCCTGGATAGGGTAGCAGGCCTCCTATGAGCTCTATTTGGAGTCAGCCCTTAAGGTGTTACTTGGCTTCTATATACTCCTTGAAATGACATGGGCGGTGGTGGCGCACGCCTTTAATCCCAGCACTCGGGAGGCAGAGGCAGGCAGATCTCTGTGAGTTCGAGGCCAGCCTGTTCTACAAGAGCTAGTTTCAGGACAGGCTCCAAAAGCTACAAAGAAACCCTGTCTCGAACAACCAAAAAAAAAAAAAAAAAGACAGGATATTCTTATTCCATTGGACAGACACCCAAGTAAGTGGCTATGGGTCCATTTATGGAAGTACGGTGACAGTCATTATATACTCACCATTACCCTTCTTCACAGGAACACATCTGCCATTTCCCCAATCTGAAAAAGGGCTGAAGTTGGTGAACTGAACAATGAATGAAGAGTTCATTGGAAAAAACTTCCCTCGGTATTCTATTTGACCTTTTCCAGTCTATAAATATTGAGCAGCACCATTATTATCTATTGCCTGTTCAGCTGTTCACAGTGTCTCATTTGCCATCTCCAGACTCTTTGAAAATAAAGTCCCCCTAGTTTCCCTTCAGACCACGTGGTTATTCAGTATGTGGCTTCCTGGATTCTTGTGGTTAAGCACCTCTACATGATGTCTTTGCTCATGGGCCCCTTTGTCTTTGTGGATGCTAATAAACCCTCTTCTAATAATCTTCTTTACTGTAGAGGAGTCCATTTCTAGCATTAGGAGAGCTTTGTTCTTCTCATTTGTGCCCTCCTCTTGACTTCTGTTCATGTCCTCTGGTTCTGGCTCTCTGCAGATACTGTCTTCTGGTTGTGATTTTGGCTTTATGTAGTCTTACCCTCAGCATTTTCATTCCTCCTTCTGCAGCTTTCCAGAGCTGCTCAGGCCTTTCCTTTTTGTTCAGTGTTGGTTATTACTGCACCCGGTCTCTGTGAGCTACAGTAGTAGCAACATCTGACTCCTGGTCCTTTTCATGGCGCTAGATTCTGTGTCCTGAGAGAAGACTTCTAAGTCTAAACTCTTTCTTTTATTTATTTGTATGTGTGTACATGTTTGTATACCCATGTGTGTGTGTTCATATGTGGAGTCCAGCAGTAGATGACAAGTGCCTTCTTCAGTCACCCTCCACTGGATTTATTTGAGACTGAGTCCATTGTTGAAATTCGAGTTTGATGATAACACTACGGTGGTATTGTGGTTTGAATTGGAATGCCCCCATGGGCTCATATATCTGAAGAATCAGGATGTGGCCTTGTTGAAGGAGGTGTGTCACTAAAGGTAGGCTTTGAGAACTTAAAAGTCCATGACAGCCCTAGTCTGTCTCTGTCTGCTGCTCGAAGATGAGGATGAAAGCTCTTAGCTCCTGTTTCAGTGCTATGTTCTGCCTGCCTCCATCCTCCCCACTATGATAGTCATAGATGAGCCCTCTGATACTATAAGCAAGCCCACAATTAAATGCTTCCTTTTAAAGTTTCCTTGGTCATGGGTCTCTTCACAGCAATAAAGCAATAACTAGGACAAGCCATTGGGCACCAGCCCTAGGGATCCTCTCCTCTCTGCCTTCTCCATGCTGAGATTGCAGGTACCCATCATTTGGCATTTTCACATATGTTCTCTAACTTGTGTCACACATACTTTATTAACTAAGCTAATTTTCCAGCCCCTGAAATCTTGGTTTTCCAGTCCTCTTAATAATAGCACCCACGGAATCCAAACCCAGTGCTTTTTGGACTTATATACATCCCATAAGCTCTTTGGGTTTGTGCTCTCCTTTGTTAAGTCCAGTGCTTCCCCAGCCAAACCTTGTGTTCCTTCTCAGTTTAATAACCAGGAGAGGCTGTTGACCACTCCTTCCAGGGGGATGCTAACTGTCAAATATAGGGAACACCTTCTGTAGCTTTTGATTGCTGATTTTCCTAGCCATCTCCATCCTTTTTATAAGACCATTTCATCCAGATTTTTTCACAAGTATAAGTCAATATGCTGTAAATGCCATTCATCTCCTATGTCATCTCCATAGAAATCTTTATCCGGGCCTTGTTGGAGTCTGGGGATCATGCTTCAGCTGGAGCCATACAGATCTGAGTGACCTGTGCTCTGACCTAGAGCCAGGATACCACCTGGGCCATGCTGCTGCCATTTCTGGGTCCTGCTGTGGGAACCATGTGGGATGGAATCAGGACCATGCTGAGCCGGCCATTCCCTACACTGGCCCTGAGAGAGCTGCCCTGCCCCTTGCTGGATGTTGTTGCAAGAGAACTGGCCCTGGACCTAATGGGTGAGCTACCCCCCTCTCCCTCACACTCAGGAGAGATGGCCCCACAACCTCACTACAGCAGGGGAGGAGGAAGAGCTGACTTTGATGGCATGCATATAGGGGAGCTGACCCTGCTCCTCTCCTGAGGTGGGTGCCCCCAGTGGCCTGGACTGACCAGCTTAACTACTACCCAGGCCCACAGCCAGGTTTTGGGTTGGTCCACCCTAACATCTACTCCATATAGGACTTGCTGGAGCTTGTGAAGGAACTAGTACCATGAAATGATAACCACAGGATATCCGAGAGGAGTTCCGAAGAGGATCCAGTGATGATGGTGTACCAGAAACCAGACACCTTGAACCAGACCAGTGACTCATTGAAATTAGCATTTGCAAGTAAAGCTGATTAGACAAAAGGGTATATTGTGTGATACTCCCCTGCTCCCAACACCACCAGGAAACTGAAGAGGTGTTGGAGAGGCAAGAAAGATGGAAGAGCTCAGTGGTTTGTATTGCTGTGATTTTGGTGCTTTTACTTTTTGTTTGTTTGTTTGCCATTTTGCTTTGCTCTTTTAAAATTTTCATTTGGAGGGCCACTGCAGAGGGGAGGGGAGGAGTAAGCAGAATTGGGGTGCATGTGTGTTTATTGGGAGAGATTATACAATTGGGACCCTGAGCAACCTGTCACATTCTTAGTGTCTAGGACTCCAAGGCTTATCATGCTGTTGCACTGCATCCCACGAGCAGCTAAGTAGGCCCACAAGTATCACAGTGTAGCTATTGATTAACTGCTCACTTCCCAGGTAGAAAGTCACTGGTTTGTTTGGTCATTGCCCAAGGAGTCTTTTCTTCCACAACCACAGTGCAGCATCCCTACACTTGTAACATCTAAGCCTTGCATTGTAGTGGTGGGATCTGAAGGCATGGTAGCAGGATAATCTATACTAGTGGTTCTCAGCCTTCTAATGCCATGACCCTAATACAGTTCCTCATGCTGCAGTGACCACCAACCGTAAAATTATTTTCATTGCTACTTCATAACTATAATTTTGCTGCTGTTATGAATTGTGATGTAAATATCTGTGTTTTCTGATGATCTTGGGCCACACCTGTAAAAGGGTTATCTGACCCCTAAACAGGTTGAGATTAACAGGTTGAGAACTGCTGATCTACATGAATGTTTCTGCCATTTGTTGTGTTGAAACCAGCCCTTGTCTAACCAATGAATGCTCACTGAATTCTGTAGCATAAATTCTAATTGGTATTAATAATAAAAACCCAGAGTCAGATATAGAGGTTAGTGCTGAAGATCAGAGAAGCAGAGCAGACAGCCACTAGAGAGACACAATTCCTTTGACTGTATCTCAAGACTTCAATGAGCTCTTGAATTCTCCTGCCTTATATTTCTCTCTCTGCCCAGCCATACCACTCCTGTCTCAACCTCCCTAGTGCTGGGATTAAAGGCATGGGATCCCAAGTGCTGGGTTCACCTTTGTGTGAGCTCTGTTTCTCTTTTGGTTAAATTTAATCTTGTGTAGCCCAGGGTGGCCTTGGACTCACAGAGATCCCTCTGCCTCTGTCTCCTGAGTCCTGGGATTAAAGGTGTGTGCCCCCACTCCCTGGTCTGTATGGCTGACTAGTGTGGCCAGCTCTGCACTCTGATCTTCAGGTAAGCTTTATTTGGTAAACTATCAAAATATCACTACCGACTTCTTCCCATACTTGGGATGTAAATGTCAAGTTCATTTCTTACCATTATCCATGAGACTAGGGGCTCTTCTCTGATAGTGTCCCTGGATATACGTGACCTGTCAGGGGAGTGTCATATCTTGCAGGACTGGTAAGTCACACTAAGAAGTAACTGTGGAAAGTTAGGGCTTGGCGAAGACATGGCTGCTGAACTTTAGCAATGTGGACTTTCAGCTTCAGTTTATCAACATCCTTTTCACCAAGCTCAAACGGCTGGGGCCAGCAGTCACTTAAGTTCCCTTCAGGCAGAGGTACTGATTCATCCTATGCTAGGCGCAGCCTGAAGCAATCAACCAGCTACTGGTTAGCTAACCTTTGCAAATCCCGAATACTTCCTCGTTCCTTTCATGGTTCGGCTCACAGACAACAGCAGGAGTTCATTGGTGCACAGTTTCCTAGGGATGACAAGAGTATTCAAATTAAATCAAATGCTCACAAAGAATGGTTTTTGACACATCTGTTTTATTGATGTGGCCTCATTATCACCATAGTCTGTCTGTCTCTGCTTCACTTCCTCTAACCTTTTGGGGCATGTATCTAGTATGTACCTGTCTTGACAGTTTATACACTCATCGGATCTTAAATTGGAAATAATCTGTATCTGCTGCAGGTTATCCTTTCTGTAAATGTGTGTAAATCTCTTGGAAAAGAATAACCTGGCTAGCGTCTAAATGGCATTCTAATAAAGTGTAACGTGTTCCATACTGTGCTGTTATGACCAAGGAATAAGGCCAGAAGCTTCCTGGTGTCTTCATTTTATCTGATAATGTAAACCCAGAAGACCATAATGTGGGATGTGCTTATTTGCAGTATGAGTGATTTAACCTAGAGCTCTTCCTTTATGAAGAAACTGTTACTGGAAACTGCATCATAAATGGATGATAACAGCAGGTCTTCTTTTCAATAGGAAATAATCACAATTACATCTGAGATAAACATTTGGCATTTTATGTGCAAGGTCCTGTAAAGGAACAAATGATGTATATTATGAATGTCACTCTAGCTTAAGGTGTGATGTTGGTGATAATTATGATTATTCTTCAAGAAGAAGTTTCATTTATACATTTGTTTGTCTGTCTGTCTTTTTTTGAGACAATGTTTCTCTGTATATCCCTGGCTATCCTAGAAGTAGCTCTGTATACCAGGCTGGCCTTGAATTTACAGAGATCCACCTGCCTCTGCCTCAAGAGTGCTGAGATTAAAGGTGTGTGCCACCATCACCCCTGGCTATATTTATTTAATTATTGCTTGTTCATATGTGTACAGGTGCACTGCAGTGTGTTTGTGTGTGTGTGTGTGTGTGTGTGTGTGTGTGTGTGTGTGTGTGTAGAACAGTGGTCAACCTCAGATGTTATTCATTTGGAGTTATTCACCTTGAATTTTGAGACAGAGTCTCTTACTGGGACCTGAGTTCATAAATTAAACAAGGCTAGGTGGCTTGCAAGCCCCAGAAATCAGCTGCAGTAAGATGCCTAGTTTTTACATGGTTCTGATCCTCAATTGCTTTCATGGATGATTTATCTCCCAAGCTCCTATTTTTATTTATTTATCCAGACATTTTTTTATTTAGTCCATGTGTGTGCATGTGTGTGCGTGCATGTGTGCTTCTGAATCCAGATGTGTATGTGCTACAGTGTGCATATGTAGTTCAGAGAACAGTCTTCATGATTTAGTTCTGTCTTTATAGCATGGGTTAAGCGTATCAAAGCTGAGTCATATTGCTGGCCCTTATTTTTTAACAATAATAAACTTTTATTATTCATTTCTTTTTTGAGATTATGATTACAGCGTGTCCCCTTATCTTTTCTCCCTCTCAACTCTTTCATATATCATTCCCACTCCTTCAAATTCATAGCCTCTTTTTTCACTAATTGTTTTACACACATACACACACACACACACACACACACTTCTAAATGCATAAATACAACCTGTTCAGTTTGTATAATATTACTTTTATGTGTATTTTAAGTTCCTATCGTTTGGTATTGGATAACCAGGTGGTGTACTCTTCGCTGAGGATGACTATTTCTCCTGCTCTCAGCATTCCATAGGACATACATTACATAGTGCCTGTAGTTCTCTGTCTAGGATTGAAGCCCCTTGGGCTTTCCCTTGTCCATGTTAACATGCCCATTGGCGTTGTCATTATACAGCTCGCTCATGTATAGGTAGTCATGTTGGCAAGACTTCATGGGTATAGCTTCTGACATTACTATGAGGCACACTGTTACAAAAAGATCCCCGATCCTCTGTTATAATCTTTTTTGCTCCCTCTTCTACAGTGTTTTCTAAACATTAGATGCAGGAGTTGTTTTGTAGATGTACCTATTGGTACTGAGCTGCACAACTCTGGGTTTTGATTGGATTTGGTTTTCTGTAATGGTCTCTGTTGCAATGAGAAGTTTCCTTAATGAGGAGTGAGGACTATACTCATCTGTTGGTATTAGGACAAATCTCTAGAATGTACTTAGGAGTCATGTTGATTTAGTAAAGCGGCAGTTGTAAGTTCCCCTCTAAGAGCCATGACTTTACTATCTCTGAAAAATTGACTTGGTTTCTAGTACTAGCCATTTCCCTCTTGTTGAATGTGTTTTAAGTCCAATTAGAGAGCTGTTGGTTATGATCAAGGCATGTGTGCCACTAGTGCACTAGCGTACCATGTTGGTGGTTGTGTTGGTTCATAGGCATCATATCTGCGTAGGACTATTGGATGCTTCCCTTCTTTGGAAGTTTCCACGGCTTTTTTCTGGTACCATAAAAACTAGTCCTCAGAAAAGAAGCCCTGTGTCTGAAATGCATTATATCTTTAGTATGGACAGCCAAAGGCAAACCAATAGCATGTAAAGTTTTGGGAGTCATTTGGGAAACTCTTTCCTACAACTCAAAAAGAGGGCTTCTCACACCTGGTGTTCGTGTTTGTGTTATAGGTGGTCTTTGGCTATTGGAGGGAGCATTGCCAGCTCAGATGTGAAAATTTCATTTAAACTATATATATTTATTTATATACAGACTTATGTGTATTATAGTGCTTTTTAGGTGAATGCTTAATGGTTATGATTCCTTATGATGTTTCCAGACACACTCCTCTTATTTTACCCAGTTCCTTCTGTCTTTATCTGCTTCCCCTCCCTAGTTAGGCTTTCTTTATTCCTATTTTCCCAATCAGATAATTGTCCTCTGACAACCCCTCTCTGGTGCAGGAGAATTGTCTGTATTCTGTCAATCATGTTTTAAATAAATGCTTATTGTCCAGGCAGGAAGTATAGGTGGGAAAACCAGACACGGAAGTAGAAATGATGCAAGGAGAACAGGAGAATTCTGGGAAGGAGGAAATTGATTCCTCCCACTCCTGCCCAGACCACCAAAGCGGCAGGATGTGATCTGCCCCACTGAAAAAGGTACTGAGCCGCATGGCTAAAATAGATCAGAAAAATGAGTTAATCAAGATGTTAGAGTTAGCCAGTAAGAGACTAGCGCTAATGGGCCAAGCAGCTTTATAACTTATAAAGATCTCTGTGTTATTTCTTTGGGGCTTGCTGGCTGTGGGTACTGGGCGGGACAGAAACACCAACAAGCAGGCTGTCATGTTACACCTCTCTAATGCTCCTACACCTTCCTGACCCAGGCAATGGTCCCTTTTTACTTTCCTGGTTTCTGTACTTAGTCTAGGCTATGTACTCAGTTTTGAAGATTCTTATCTCAGGAGCCTCCAGTGAGAGATAAAATGTGATAGTTGTCTTTCTGGATTTGGGTTACCTTACTCAATATCATCTTTTTTTGTTCCATCCATTTACCAGGCTAGACCCTGAAGAAAGTGTCTATGAACATTAAAAAATTTAAATTAATATTTATTTGTTTTGTTTTTGAGATTATAATATAATTACATTTATCCTTCCCTTTTTTTTTTTATCTTAGTTAGGGTTTCTATTGCTGTGATGAAACACCATGACCAAAAAGCAAGTTGGGAAGGAAAGGGTTTATTTGACTTAAACTTCCATAGCAGTTTATCATCAAAGGAGGTCAGGACAGGAACTCAAACTGGGCAGGAATCTGGAGGCAGAAGCTGATGCAGAGGCCATGGAGGGCTGCTGTTTAGTAGCTTGCTCTTCTTGGCCTTCTCAGCCTGCTTTTTTATAGAACCCAGGACTACAAGCCCAGGGATGGCACCACCCACAATGGTCTGGGCCCTCCTCCATCAAGCACTAATTAAGAAAATGCCCTACAGGATTGCATGCAGCCCTATATTGTGGAGGCATTTTCTTTTTCTTTTTTTTTTTTCTTTTAAATACCGCCTGGCCCATTAGTTTCAGCCTCTTATTGGCTAACTCTCACATTTTGACTAACCCATATTTAGTAATCTATATAGCACCATGAGGGGTGGCTTACCAGGAGAGATCGTAACCTGCGTCCATCTCGGAGAGGAGAGGCATGGCGACTCCCTATGGGGACTGCCTGAAGCGTCTCCCCAACTCTGCTTCCTTTTTCCCACAATTCTGTTCTGTCTACTCTGCCTCCCTAATTTTCTGTTCTCTTAAAGGGTGGAGGCATTTTCTTAATTGAGGCTCTCTTGTCTCAGATTACTTTAGCTTGTGTCAAGTTGATATAAAACTAGCCAGAACACTTTTCCTACTTCACAACTGTCTCATATATACCTCCTCTCTCCTGCTCTCCTTCAAATTCAATTCATGACCTCTTTACTTACTGTTATTTCCTGCATGTACACACACACACACACACACACACACACACACACACACACACACACACATGGTTATATCTGTTCAGTCTGTGTAAAGTTACTTTTATGTATGTTTTCAGAGCTGACATTATACAATGTCTTTAATTTTTTTTAAGGTTTGCTTGAATCATACTCTGCAAAAGAGAGCTGCCAGCTGCAAAAGTGCAGACGAAACCATAGCTCATCATATTCTCAGGTTACTTAATTAGAAAGGCCAAAGTTTGTAGAACCACCCACAAGTACTTCAAATGTAAATTCTTCCATACATCCTGAACTCCATTGGATTTTATCATTTGATTCTTTTTATCTTTTCTGGAAAGTGTATTTTGGCACCTTTATGTCTTCTAATTTAAATGTTTTTAATTGCAGTTGAGGACCAGTATACATTGTTTCTTATAGTGCTTTAGTATTAGTCTTTATATGTAAATGGTGTTCCAACTCCAAAGGCTACAGATAATGGCTTAATTGTTTTTCATGTATTTTTGTCAGAAAGCTTTGAAAACCTGTGTTGAGTATCTTTTTCATATTTTGGTACTAGACATTTATTGGTCAAAAACATTTTTGTATAGGAGGGGCTGCTTACTTTATTTGAAGCCACAATTATGAACATATAAACAAGATCCAGATATCACCATCAGGGAACATTGATTCTAGAAGAGCACACTGATATTCTCTATCTCTTTCTCTCCTCTCCCCTCCCTCCCTGCTTTCTGCTTCTTTTGAAGGGAGGATGCTCCAAGTAGAAAGACAGCTGTTAATACACTTGCTATTCCACAGGCTGTTTGGGAAGGATGTTCAATTCATTAGCTGTATAGATTGCTTCTGGAAAACCAATTAGTTGACTGAGGGGACAGGAAGGGGAAATCTCAATTTCCATGCTATATTTTGCACTTTAGAATTTTATTGTATCTTTTTTTTTTTTAATATATGGTCATGTAGCACGGGCTGTCATTCTTTACCAGGTGTATGTTACCAATAAAGATGATTTAAAACCACATATGAGATCAGTGTTTGTTATTATTGTGGACATTTAAGAAATGACTTTAAAACTTATGGTGCTGCATGCAATAAACTTTGGTATTTGAGCACAGGCAGTAATGACTGAAGAGACAAAAGCAGCTAAATTTGGATGTAGGTGATATCTGGGCAGACCTGCCTGCCATCCTATTTACTAAAATTTATGCAACACAAATACACAAAGGAAATTTCCTTGCCTTGACTCCCCAGGGAGGTGTATATAAAACTTGCCCCTTTATCTGATGCAACTTCTTGGATAAAATGTGGATATGAAAACAGTAATATTCTCGTTTTCTGAGTGGCTAGTGGGGGCGGGGGAATAAGAATGGTGTTTTTACTACCAAAGCAAGCATGGTGCTTGAATCTCTGGTGGGGGCGGGGGGAAGCACAGGTTGTAGATGGCCTTTTGTGATTGCGTGATGTTAGTATTATAGATGGGCCTATATTTGATCAATTTGATTTAAAAAAATATCGGGGACTTGTATGACTAAAAGGTATGAGCTCACTTCTGGTCACATTGATGGTGCATGGGTCTTAAAGGGCTCAGCACCCAGAGGCTTCAAGATTCCTCTGAGGAATCACATTTCTGTACTGCCTTAGTTGCTTGGGATAGACTTGGGACCTTAACTTTAAGAGAACACACCTTACATGAATTGGCTCATTTCCATGAGGCCATACATTGATAAGACCTGCACTTCCAAATGAATGTCACTCAATACATGTAGCTATTTTAAAAAATATTTATTTATTATGTGTACAATATTCTGTCTGTGTGTATTTCTGCAGGCCAGAAGAGGGCACCAGACCCCATTACAGATGGTTGTGAGCCACCATGTGGTTGCTGGGAGTTGAACTCAGGACCTTTGGAAGAGCAGGCAATGCTCTTAACCTCTGAGCCATCTCTCCAGCCCCACATGTAGCTATTTTTGTTTTATTTCACAAGTATGAATATTTTGCCTATGTGTTTGTCTTTGTACCACATGCATGCCAGGTACTCATGGGAGTCAGAAGAGGGCCTTGGATCTTCTGGAACTGGAGTTACAGATGGATGTGGCCACCATGTTGGTGCTGGGAATGAAAGCAATGTCTTCTGCAATCACAGTAGGTGCTGTTAACTGCTGAGATATCTTTCTAGCCCCTACATGTGAAATAAACTAAAATGTAATTTCTGGTTTCTTCTTCACAGTAATGGGCCAATGGCTACATGAGGTTTATGAGTACTATACTACACGATACAGGTAGAACAAGGTCACTGAGGTGGTCTGAATTAAAGTGGCTCCTATAGGCCAGGATTTATCCCTGATGCATGAGCTGGATTTTTGGAGCCCATTCCTATGGTGGGATCCTTTGCTTAGCCTTGATGCAGTGGGGAGGGACTTGGTCCTACCTCAACTCAATATGTCAGGTTTAGTTGACTCCCCATGTAGGTAATATCTGGGCAGACCTGCCTGCCATCCTATTTACTAAAATTTATGCAACACAAATACACAAAGGAAATTTCCTTGACTCCCCAGGAAGGTGTATATAAAACTTGCCCCTGTATCTGATGCAGCTTCTTGAAAGTGTGGATATGAAAACAGTAATATTCTCGTTTTCTGAGTGGCTAGTGGGGGCGGGGGAATAAGAATGGTGTTTTTACTACCAAAGCAGTGTTTCTGGATGTGGAAACTAGTTTCAAAGCAAGCGTCAACTTACCCTCTCTGAGGAGTAGATGGGCATGGGGGAGGAAGGGAGAGAAAGGAGGAGGAGCGAAGGGAGGGGGAACTGTGATTGGTATGTAAAGTGAATAAAGGAAATAAATAACAATAAAGGAATAAAGGAAAAATAATTTCCAATAAAAAAAGAAAATAGCTCCCATAGACTCAGGGAGTGGCATTAATGGAGGTGTAGCCTTGTTAGAGTAGGTATGGCCTTGTTGGAGGAAGCGTGTCACTGTAGGGGTGGATTCTGAGGTCTCATATGCTCAAGCTAGGCCTAGTTTGGCAGTCTCCTTCTGTTGCCTGAGGATCAAGATGTCGAACTCTCATTGTTTTTCCTTCTAGTTCCATCCATTTGCCTAGGAATTTTAAGATTCCATTGTTTGTTACCACTGAGTAGTATTCAGTTGTGTAAATGTACCACATTTTCTTTATCCAGAAGGGGAAATAGACAAGATCTTCTTAGTAAATTGACACTGTAGGGGGAGAGTGAGAGGGTAGTAAGGGAGTAGGTAGGGGAGAAGGGGAGTTGGGAGGAGAACATGAGGGATCGGGAAGATCAATTTGGGTAAAGGACAGAGAGGGAGAGCAAGGAAAGAGATACCTTGAAAGAAGAAGCCATTGAGGGGTTAACGAGAAACCAGGCACTAGGGAAACTCCCAGGAAGCCACAAGGATGACGCCAGCTAAGAATCTAAGCAATAGTGGAGAGGGTGCCTGAACTGTCCTTCCCCTGTAATCAGATTGATGACTACATTAATTGTCATCATAGAACCTTCATCCAGCAACTGATGGAAGCAGATGCAGAGATCCACAGCTTAGCACTGGGTTGAACTCCTGGAGTCCAGTCAAACAGAGGGAAGAGCAATATTATGAGCAAAGGGGCCAAGACCATGATGGGGATACCCACAGAAACAGCTGTCTCGAGCTAGTGGGAGCCCATTGCCCCTGGAAAGACACTGAGGAACCAGCCTAAAACCAAATTAGGCTCTCTGAATGTGACTGACAGTTGAGTGGCATGGGCAATTTGTAGGGCCACTAGCTGGGGAACCAGTGTTTATCCCTAGTGCATGAACTGGCTCTTTGGAGCCCATTCCCTATGGAGGGATACCTTGCTCAGCCTAGATACAGGGGGAAGGGCTTTGCTCCTGCCTCAAGTGAGTGACAGACTTTGTTGACTCCCCATGGGAGGCCTCACCCTCTCTGAGGAGTGGATGGAGGATGGGGTGGGAAGAAGAAGGGGAGTGGGGAGACGGGAGGGAACTGGGATTGGTATGTAAAATAAGATGGTTTAAAAAAAGATGTGGAACTCTCTCAGTTACCTCTCCAGCACCAAGTGCCATGTTTCCCGCCATGCCGATAATGGACTAAACCTCTGAGTAAGCTGGCCTTAATTAAATGTTTCCTTTATAACAGTTGGCCATGGTGTCTTTTCAGAGCAATAGAAACTAAGACACTTACCATTACAGAACATTTTTCTGTATATCACTGAACTGAGTTTTTCAGGCACAATAGAATTGAATATGGTTGTGATTCATAGTACAGACCTCTTGGGTGCTTTTCCCTCCCACCTAAATCTACCCATGCTTTAAAGTTTGGTTCATTTCTTCCCGAAAACTTCATTGTTGACCTCTCTATTTTACAAAAATGACTTCATTTTTGGAATCCTCCTCAGAGTGCCTCTATCCTTTATGACATGCTGTCTTGTTGTTATAACATTTTGATTTTCAGTCTTTTTTATGATTTACATTTGTTATTTTTAATTGTGTGTAGGTGCGTGTGTGACGCAGGTGAGCATGGCAGTATAGATGCCCTCAAAGGCCAGAGCTGGCATCACAGGCAGCTGTGAGCTACCTGACATGGGTGCTAGAAACTAAACTTGGGTCCTATGGCCACAGGGCCCTCAAGTAGAGGAGATGTAGTACAGAAGATGTATCGCTATGTGGGCCTAGTCCTTTTCTCACGTCAGAATCCTTAGTAAAGCATTGCTAAAACTCTCTTTATCTCAGTAATGGGACTCAGCTTGGGAAGAGATGACATGCCATCTTCCAAACTCATTTAGTTTTATTTTTTTCTTTCTTTTATGTGTTTGAGCGTTTCGCCTGCATGTATGTCTAGCGGTTCCGGTGTTGGGGCCCAGCATGAGGGGACTCAGGGCCAGGCCTGGTCAGACCTGGACCTAAATGCCTCTACTTCGCACTGCGCTGCTGTTGATCTTGCTCTTAAAGCACTTTTCCTAGGCCGGTGGCTTGTGGTCCGGTTGACCACCAGGTGGTGTCAGTGGAAGTTGCAGGCAGAGCTAAAGACTGGCTGATTCCAATTTTGTGGTCTATACACCACTTGCATTCTGATGCCCACAGAGGTCAAAAAAAAGGACTCAGATCCCTTGGAATTAAAGTCACATGTGGTTGTGAACCTCCATGTGGGTTCTGCAAATCAGATCCTGGTCTTCTGGTAGAGCAGACGATGCTCTTAACCACTGAGCCATTTCTTTGTCTCCCTCCACAATTCATTTTAAAGGAGTGTCAGACATAGAAGCTTTCCCTTTTGCCCTGTTCAGGGGGTGGGAGTGGAGGTAAGGGTAAAGAAGGTTTTAAAATACTGGCATTGGATCCAGAGAGCACCTTTGATGGAACTGAGGACTTCTTTGTCACATCGGACACCCATTTGGAAGTATTGGGAATAGACTCTGTGAACAAATAGTAGAAGATGTGTAAGCATTTATGTTTTCCTAGTGAGTCTGTCATGCTAGGAGATTGAGAACTTAAGACTCTGAAAGCAGCAGTTAAAGAATGACGTGTGGTCTTAAAAGTGCTTCCACAAATGGTATATTTCCACTTCATATGCCCATGAAGAAACAGGAAAGGCCAGTTAGGTTAGATAACTCAGATAAGACCACATGGGTAGAACTTCAGTAGCCAAGTTGCCAAAGGGCTACTTCTGTGTGCTTTGTACCCCGATGCTCCTTTCCTTCCATTTTCTCTTTATTTCCTTTCCTCACTCTTCTATCCCTGCCTCCCTTTCTTCTCCTTCTCCCTCTCATCCTATTGAGAAAGGGAGACATGGTTTCATTCCGTCGCCCATGCATCCTGAAACTTGTCATCTTGCTTCTATCCCCAGAGTACCGAGATAACAAACATGAGTCTTCATTTCTGCCTATGCTTGATGTTTCTTTTCCTTTTTAAAAATTATTTTATTTTATTATGTGTATGAGTATTTCTGCAACATGTATGTCTGTGCATGATGTATGCCAACAGAAGCCAGAAGAAGGTGTCAGACCCCATGGAACTAGAGTTCCAGATGGTTATGAACAGCTATGTGGATGCTGGGGACCAAACTTGGGTCCTCTGGAAGAGTAGTGAGTGCTCTTATGAGCCATCAGGCCCTACCTTATGGTTCTTGAGCTAACTTTATATAGTGTTACTTCTTTATCCTAATAAATAACTGTAAAAAAAATGGCTGTGGCACAAACCTGGCTGAACAGGTAACTTTCCACCCTGCAATATAAGTGTCCCTTTCAGAATGTCCAGGTGGTAGCAGTAGTGCATTAAAAAGTGACAATTGTTTCACAATCACTTTGGACAAATTTTCAGTTGATCGACTCCCAAGTGATTTGTTGTGTGAGCTATAAATAACACATATGGCCAATAAGAGTCTCCGTTTGGGCTTATTTTTCTGCGTCAGTTGTTTGGTACATTGGGCTTTTAAAGCATATCCTGGTTTGCATTAGCAGAATGATTATTTTATCTCTAAGGGCAGAAATGAGCATTAGTCTGCACTGCTGATGCAGCATGATCGGATGTGGTGCTACATGAAAAGATAGTCTACTAAAACACATACTTTCTTTTTTTATAACTGTCTTAGTTTTATTTATGGAAATCATGAAAATACAAAAGATAAATTAATGTATTATGAAATAAAACTTTTATTAAAAGGAAAACAAGTACAATAAAAGCTCATGCCTTCCAATTAACAATACATAGTGTATTATCAACTGTTAAATCATTTTATTGAAGTGACTCTACAAATTATGAATCATAAAATGATATATTTTCAAGATAGACAAAGTATAACATATAAAATTAAACTAATTTTAATATTATTCAAATGTTTTCAGTGTAATCACAGATAGCAGAAAAATCCTCATACTCTGAACCGATACATTGTGTACTTCTTAGGCCCAAGATTACCATGTTGCATATTTAAGTAGGTAAGTTTTACTAGTCCAAATCCCTGAGAATTTAAGGCAGGGTGCTTGACTCCAAACATCATTTAGCTTACAAATAGAGAAATATTGAGCATATAATGCTATTATGATATATATTGATAAAGGCTATAATAGGTAACTCAATTTAATTTATGTGAATATTGTTAAGTATATATATATATTATCTTTAAAATAAATTTATCTATATGGGCTAGCTCATAAAATATGGTACATTATCAATAGATGAAACTGAAATAAAATGCCTAAGTGTAATAATATGGTATTAATATATTATATTAAATAATGTAATAATGTTCAGGATGACATAAACTCATTTTATTTCATGATTTAGGATATGAAAATTTTATTTTTTTGGTTGTGAGCCATTTCTCCAGTCTTAGATATGAAAATTTTATTTTTTTGGTTGTGAGCCATTTCTCCAGTCTTAGATATGAAAAATTTACCTCTAACATTAAGTGTTTACTTTTTAAAATTGATTTTATTGAGCTTTACATTTTTCTCTGCTCTCCTCCCTGTCTCTCCCCTCCCCTTCAACCCTCTCCCAAGGTCCCCATGCGCCCAATTTACTTATGAGATCTTGGCTTTTTCTACTTCCCATGTAGATTAGATCTATGTATGTCTCTCTTTGGGTCCTCATTGTTGTCTAGGTTCTCTGGGATTTTGATTTGTTGGCTGGTTTTCTTTGCTTTATGTTTAAAAAACACTTATGAGTGGGTACATGTGATAATTGTCTTTCTGTATCTGGGTTACCTCACTCAAAATGATGTTTTCTAGCTCCATCCATTTTCCTGAAAAATTCAAGATGTTGTTATTTTTTCTGCTGTATAATACTCCATTGTGTAAATGTACCATATTTTTCTTATCCATTGGTGTAGGACATAACTTACAGAAAGAAGAGGCACAGATTGGTAAGCTGTTTCACTTCCATAACTGTTTCATCAATCAGATAGAGGTAATACCCCACAGGGGAGATGGAGAAAAGCCCTTGGCAGAATGTCTGATACATAGCTGGTACCTAATAAATGTACTTCTAGTGTCTGTCACTCTGCTGCTGTGTAGTTCAAGTCAGAGTGTTGTATAACAACCTGAAAATGACAGTCTATATTCACAGTAATATTTCAGACCCACATTGGTGGTGGAGAGTTCTACTGCAGGGTAGGAGCCACTTCACAAATATTTCTATGCAAAATGAGAACTGTGTTAGAAATAGATCCTGCTGTTACAAATAAAGTTGCTATGAGCATAGCTGAGCAAGTGTCCTTGTGGTATGATTGAGCATCCTTTGGGTATATATCCAAGAGTGGTGATGCTGAGTCTTAAGGTAGGTTGATTCCTAATTTTCTGAAAAACCGCCATATTGATTTCCAAATTGGCTGTACAAGTTTGCATTCCCACTGGCAGTGGAGGAGTGTTCCCGTTACTCCACATCCTTTCCATCATACACTGCCATTCGTGTTTTTGACCTTAGCCATTCTTATAGGTTATGGTGGTTTGAATGAAAATTGCCCCTGAAAGAGTGGCACTATTAGGAGGTATGGCCTTGTTGGAGTAGATATGGTCTTGTTGGAAGAAGTGTGTCATTATGGAGGCAGGCTTTGAGGTCTTATATATATATCACCCCTGATGTCTGCATATCAACATGTAGAAGCTGCCTCTCCAGTACCATGTTTACCTGCATACCACCATGCCCTGACATGATGATAATGACTGAACCTCTGAACTATAAGTGAGTCACTACCATTAAATGCTTTCTTTGTAAGAGTTGCTGAGGTCATGATGTCTCTTCACAACAATAGAAACCCTAACTATTACAGGACTGTAAGATGAAATCTCAGAGTCATTTTCATTTGCATTTCCCTCATGGCTAAGAAAATTGAACATTTAAGTGTTTCCCTGCCATTTGAGATTCTTCAGTTGAGAATTCTCTGTTTAGATATGTATCTCATTTTTAAATTGGATTATTTCATTTTTTGATGGCTAGTTTCTTAAGTTCTTTTTAAAAATTTTATTTATTTATTATGCATACTATGTTCTACCTGCCTGTATGCCTGAAAACCAGAAGAGGGCACCAGATCTCATGATAAATGGTTGTGACTCACCATATGGTTGATGAGACTTGAACTTGGGACTTCTGGAAGAGCAGCCAGTGCTTTTAACTGTTGAGCCATCTCTTCATCCCCTCTTAAGTTTTTTTTAATATATTTTGGAGATGCACCCCCTGCCAGATATGGGGTTGGTGAAGATCTTTTCCCACTTTGGATGCTGCCATTTTGTCTCATTGATATTGCCCTTTGCCTTTCAGAATCTTTTCAATTTCATGAGGTTCCACATATTAATGGTTGACTTTAGTGTCTGTGCTACTGGTGATTCAGAAAGTTGTCTCCTGTGCCAATGTGTTCAGTGCTATTTTCCATTTTTCTCTTCTATCAGGTTCAGTGTAACTGGATTTATGTAGAAGCTTTTGTTGGACTTGAGTTTTGTGCAAGGTAATCGATATAAATCTATTTGCATTCTTCTACATGCTGACATCCAGTTAAGCCAGCACCATTGCTCGAAGATGCTTTCTTTTATCCATTGGGTTCTTTGTCAAAAATCAGATGTTCATAGGTGTGTGGATTTATGTCTGGGACTTCAATTTGATTCCATTGATCCACCCATCTGTTTTTATGACAATGCTATGCTGTTTTTATTACTATAGCTCTGTAGTAGATCTTGAAATCAGGGATGATGATACCTCCAGAAGTTCTTTTATTATACAGGATTATTTTAACTATCCTGGTTTTTTTCTCTTCTATATGAAGTTGAATACTGTTCTTTCAAGGTCTATAAAGAATTGTGTTGGCATTTGATGGAAACTGTGTAGCGATATTTTATTTGTATTTCAATAAATAAAGTTTTCCTGAAGATCAGAGAATAAAACAGCCCCATTGGTCAGTCTTACATACCAGGCAGTGGTAACACACAGCTTTAATTCCAGTTGCTACACCAGTTGCCTGAGAAACTGGGTGGTAGTGGTGCACGACTTTAATACCAATTCTAGAGAGGAATATAAGACAGGAGGAGACAGCTCTCAGACACAGTTTCATTCTGAGATTTCTGGAGGCAGGATCGCCATTTCAGATAGAGGTAGAGGAGGTAAGAGCCAGTGGCTGGCTGCTTTGCTTTTCTGACCTTTAAGTTGAGTCCCAATATCTGTCTCTGAGTTTTTATTAATCATGCTAGAGGACTGCATTGAATTTGTAGATTGCTTTTGGTAAGATGGCCGTTTTTACTATGTTAAAACTACTGGTCAGTAAGTTCATAGCAACTTTATTCATAATATCCAGAACCTGGAAACAACTTAGATGCTCATAAAACAGAAGAATGGACAAAGAAAATGTGGTACATTTTCAAGACAGTTTCAGCGTGTTCTGGAACTTCCTCTGGAGACTAGCTGGCATCAAACACAGAGATCCACTTGTCTCTGCCTCCCAAGTGCTAGAATTAAAGGTGTACACCACCACTGCCCAGCTCCCTTGTAGAACCATTTTAAGAACTCAGGTGTCCCAGGTTTCACTGAAACTATCAGTCATATTTAGCTTGGAATAAATAAATTATTCTGAAAAATAAAGAATAAAATAAATATTGTGGCTCTTCTGTGACATAGTAACAGAGGTAGAGAAGCACTCAAGAGGAGAGTTGTAAAAGTGTGTTAATTTTGTCACTCTAGTTTGCTTTAGGGACTTCTTAACAGTTGTAGGGTCTGGAACCAGGAAGTGATAGATTGATATGGCAGTGGCCAGGAACATGGCAGTGGTCAGGAGAATGGAAGTGATAAGGAACATGGCAATGGCAAGGAACATGGCAGTGGTAAGGAATGTGGTAGTGGTAACTAGCATGGCAGTGTTAAAGGGTGTGGGCATGGTAACAAGCATGCAAATGAAAAGGCATGTGGCAGTGGTAAGGAACATGGAAGTGGTAAGGAGTATGGGTGTGGTAACGAGCATGGCAGTGGTAGGACACAGAGATGTCCCTAGGCCCTGGATTTCCTCTATGGGCCTGTATTAATTAGGGTTTTTTTTTGTTGTTGTTGTGAAGGGATACCAAGATCATGGGAACTCTTATAAAGGAAGTATTAAATTGGGGTTGATCTCTTACAGTTTCAGAGTTTCATTCCATTATCATGCTGGGGAACATGAAGACATGCAGTCAGACATAGTGATGTAGCTGAGAGTGCTACATCTTGCAGACAACAGGAAGTTGACTGAGACACTGGGTGGTATCCTGAGCATAGGAAATCTCAAAGCCTGTTCCTGCAGTGACACACTTCCTCTAACAAGACCACACTTACTCCAACAAAGCCATACCTCCTAATAGTGCTGCTACCTATGAGCTTGTGGGGCCAATTATGTTTAAACTACCACAGGGCCTATACCACCTCTTGGTTTCAGAAGAAATGTGGTTTTAGAAGCCACAAAATAGGAGTAGGTGCCTTGGCTATAAGGCCATTTCTTGATAGTGGCAATTCAAATTGGAATAGAACGTTGGTGAATAATTTACATGCTAGGGGAGAGGGACTTTCCTTTACTGAGTGTACAGGGCAGAGTATCATCTTAATCATTTAACACTAGTTCTCCAAAGAGTCTCTGAGGCAGTTTATGGGTTAAGATATCATATAATAGGATATTTCCAGTGCTAAACTAAGCCTGAGATAACTTAATACACCTATTTTCAACTGTTCAACCTTCTGGAGGAATCTTAGAAACACCCAGGATTTAGCCTCCTGTTAACTAAACAGAAATCCCTGAGAGGTGAGCAAGAGTTGATACGTTCTTTCAAAGTCTGCAAGTAACTGTAATGTGCATCCAGGTTGAGAAGTCCAAGGACAGATGCCACCAAGTCCGTGATTTGACTAGGTCATATCAGGGGCTTTCGGTGATGACTATACATTGCAGTTACCTGGGGATATTTTAAAACTCCTAAGAACTAATTGAACTGGTATTTTGGGATGGAAGATGCATGGTTCCGATGTGCAGCCAGGGCTGAAGCCCTCTGATATGAGTTCATTATATTTGCAGGAGGTTTTGGGAACTCTTGATGTCTAGAGCAAATCTGAAGACAAGTTTAACAACTATTTGTTGAGGGCTGTATGTTAGTTGCTCTGTTAGGTATTGGTGATATAGGAACAAAACAGAAAATGTCATTTGCCCTTATGAAATTTCTATATATTCAAACATAAGTGCAGGAATTTGTGTTTATGTATTGTCCTCCCCCCCCCGGTTCTTCAAAACATTTTTTGAAAATAGATTATTTGATCTTACCATGACCCACACCCCCTGCTCTACCAGAGGCCACGCCAGCACCCAGATCCCCAGGTAAACTTACTCTCCCCTGTTTCTGGACCACCAACACTCCCTCAGAACCTGCCCAACCTAACCCCAGTAGCCTTGCCTCTCCTTGGCATCCTATCAGACCCCACTCCTCTGGGCAGATGCCCCCTGCTCCATCAGAGATCATGCCAACACCCAGACCCCAGGTAAACATCCCTGCTTGTAGACCACCATCACTTCCCCAGAAACTGCCAAGCTAAACCCTGACAGCCCATCCTTCCTTAATACCCTATCATACCCTGTAGTGAGGAGCAGCGGGCTGTGTTCCTGTCTCCCAGCTCCCGGCCGCCTGGCTAGCTTATGCCCTAAAATAACAACACGCAAATTGTATTCATTTAAATACTGCTTGGCCCATTAGCTCTAGCCTCTTGTTGGCTAACTCTCATATCTTGCTTAACCCATTTCTATTAATGTGTGTAGCACCACGAGGTGGTGGCTTACCGGGAGAGATTCAGCATGTCTGACCTGGTGGCTGGCTTCATGGCAACTGACCCAGAGAGGAGAGGCATGGCAATTGCCTCACTTCCCTCTTCCTCCCAGCATTCTGTTCTGTCTACTCCACCCACCTAAGGACTGGCCTATTAAATGAAACCAATGAAATCAACACAAAACAGAAGACCCTCCCACATCAATACGCACACCTCTAGCAGAGGCCCCTGCTCTACCAGAGGCCATGCCAGCACCCATACCCCAGAGGCCACACCAGCACCCAGAATTCCAGAGGACCCCTGAATAGACCAGAGGCTACTGTGGCATCAGAAGTTCAGGCCACAGCTTAGGCAGAGAATATCTATTCAACCACAGACCACTCTAGCAAGAAAACCAGAGAGGAAACAAAAAACACGGAAGAAATACCCATCTAAAAAGGACAAAATCAGAAAACTGTAACATAAACCTATAATCACCCCAAATCCAGATGCCCAAATGCCAGCATAAGAAAACATTCAACAGGGGCTGGAGAGATGGTTCAGAGGTTAAGAGCACTGGCTATTCTTCCAGAGGTCCTGAGTTCAGTTCCCAGCATGCACACATACACATACCACCACCACTAACAACAATAACAACAACAAAGTAATAGCAGGCATTAACAGTCATTGGTCATTGATATCTCTCAATATCAATGGACTCAATACCCAATAAAAAGACACAGACTAACAGAATGAGTGTAAAAACAGGTCTCATCCTTCTGATGCACAGAGAAATGTACCTCACCATCAAAGATAGATATTGCCTAAGATTAAAAGGGTGGAAAAATATTTTCCAAACAAATGGACCTAAGGAACAAGCTGGAGTAACCACTTTAATATCAAACAAAATAGACTTCAAGCCAAAGTTAGTCAAATGAGACAGAGAAGGGCACTTTATACTGATCAAAAGAAAAATCAACCAAGATCATATTTTACTTCTTAATATCTATGTCACAAACACAAGGGCACCCACATTGATAATACAAGCATTACTAAAGCTTAAGATGCCCATCGACCTTCACACATTGGTAGCGAGAGACTTCAATATCTCACTCTTGCCTAAGGACAGATAATCCAGAAAAACTAAACAGAGAACTACTGGAGCTTAAAGAAATTATGGACCAAAAGGACCAGCCATACCTACAGAACATTTCCCCCAACACAAAAGAATACACTTCTTCTCAGCACCAAAATTTCCCAAAATTGACCACATACTTGGTCACAAAGCAAGTCTTAACAGATACAAGAAAATTGAAATAAGCCCCTGTATCCTATCAGACCACCATAAATTAAAGTCGATTGTTTCAACATCAGAAATAATAGAAAGCCTACAAATGCATGGGAAGTGAGCAACTCATTACTGAATGAGTACTCTGTAAAGGCAGAGATAAAGAAATTAAACTTTCTAGAAATCAATGAAAATGAATGCACAACATACCCAGACTTATGGGATACAATAAAAACAGTGCTAAGAAGTTAGAAAGGAAGAAGTCAAAGTATTGTTATTTGCAGATGATACATAAGTGACCCCAAAAAATTCTACCAAGGGACTCCTACATCTGACAAATACCTTTAGTCAAGTGGCTGGATACAAGATTAATTCAAAAAAGCAATAGCCCTCCCATATGCAAATGATAAAATGATTGAGAAAGAAATCAGGGAAATAACATCCTTCACAATAGCCACAAATAATATAACATCTTGTGGTAATGCTAGCCAAAGAAATGAAAGGCCTGTATGACAAGAACTTCAAGTCTTTAAAGAAAAAAATTGGTGAAGACATCAGAAGATGGAAATATATCCCATGCTCATGGATTGATAAGATTAACATAGTAAAATGCCCATTTTAGCAAAAGCAATGTACAGATTCAATGCAATCCTCTTCAATATACCAACACAATTCTTCAGAAACTAGAAAAAACACATTCAACTTCATATGGAAAGATAATGAATCTAGGATAGCTAAAACAATCCTGTAAAATAAAAGAACTTCTGGAGGTATCACCATCCCTAATTTCTTTTTTTTGTTGTTATCAATGTGCATTTTAATGTTCTTTGCTGTCCAAGAGTTTATCACATTTTGTGAATTTCTACTTTTCTATTTACATAGTTTTTTCTATTATTTATCTATTTATTTATTAAATTATATAATTTTACAAATTTTCACCTCCTCCCCTCCTCCCATTTCCCTTTCCCTTCCCCTACACTCCTCCCCCTCCCTCTCCAGTCCAAGGAGCAGTCAGGGTTCTCTGCCTTGTGGGAAGGCCAAGTTCCTCACCCCTTCATCCAGGTCTAGGAAGGTGAGGATCCAAACAGAACAGGTTCCCACAAAGCCAGTACATACAGTAGAATCAAAACCCAGTGCCATTGTCCTTGGCTTCTCAGTCAGCCCTCCTCGTCAGCCATGTTCAGAGAGTCTGCTTTGATTACATGCTCCATCAGTCCCAGTCCAGTTGGCTTTGGTGAGCTCCCATTAGATCAGTCCCATTGTCTTGGTGAATAGACGCACCCCTCACGGTCCTGACTTTCTTGCTCATGTTCTCCCTCCTTCTGCTCCTCATTTGGACCTTGGGAGCTCAGTCCAGTGCTCCAGTGTAAATCTCTGTCTCTATCTCCATCTAACATCAGATGAAGGTTCTATGGTGATATGCAAGATAATCATCAGTGTGGCTATAGTAAAGGGCCAGTTCAGGCTCCCTCTCCTCAGCTGCTCAAGGAGCAAGCTGGGGACACCTCCTTGGACACCTGGGAACCCCTCTAGAGTCCAATCTCTTGCCTACATTCAAATGGCTCCCTTAATTAACATATATACTTCCCTGATTCCATATCCACTCTTCCTCCATCCCAACTGTCCCATTCCCCCAAGTTCTCCCCATTCTCCCCTTCTCACTTCTCTCACCCCATTTCTCCTTACCCCCATCCTGCCCCCACCCGCAAGCTCTCAATTTTTGCCTGGCAATCTTGTCTACCTTGTCTACTTCCAATATCCAGGAGGATAACTACATGTTTTTCTTTGGATTCACCTTCCTATCTAGCTTCTCTAGGATCATGAAATAAAGGCTCAGTTCTATGGCTAGAATCCACTAATGAGTGAGTACATACCATATTCATCTTTTTGGGTCTGGGATACCTCACTCAGGATAATGTTCTCTATTTCCATCCATTTGCATGCAAAATTCAAGATGCCATTGTTTTTGACCACTGAGTAGTACTCTAATGCATACATATATATTCCACACTTACTTTATCCATTCTTCCATTGAGGGGCATCTAGGTTGTTTCCAGGTTCTGCCTATTACAAATAATGCTGCTATGAACATAGTTGAACAAATGCTTTTGTAGTATGATAGGGTATCTCTTGGGTATATTCCCAGGAGTGGTATTGCTGGATCCTGGGGTAAGTTGATCCCAAATTTCCTGAGAAACCACCACACTGATTTCCAAAGTGGTTGCACAAGTTTGCATTCCCACCAGCAATGGATGAGTGTTCCCCTTACTCCACATCCTCTCCAGCAAAGGCTATCATTGGTGTTTTTGATTTTAGCCATTCTGACAGGTGTAAGATGGTATCTCAAAGTTGTTTTGATTTGCATTTCCCTGATCGCTAAGGAGGTTGAGCATGAGCTTAAGTGTCTTTTGGCCATTTGAACTTCTTCAGTTGAGAATTTTCTGTTCAGATCAGTACCCCATTTTTAATTGGGTTAATTAGCATTTTAAAGTCTAGTTTCTTGAGTTCTTTATATATTTTGGAGATCAGACCTTTGTCTGTTGCGGGGTTGGTGAAGATCTTCTCCCAATCAGTAGGTTGCCTTTTTGTCTTATTGACAGTGTCCTTTGCTTTACAGAAGGTTCTCAGTTTTAGGAGGTCCCATTTATTCAATGTTGCCCTTATTGTCTCTGCTACTGGGGTTATACATAGGCAATGGTCTCTTGTGCCTATATGTTGTAGACTCTTTTCCACTTTCTCTTCTATCAGGTTCAATGTGTTCAGATTGATATTGAGATCCTTAATCCATCTGGACTTGAGTTTTGTGCATGGTGATAGATATAGATCTATTTTCATTCTTGTACATGTTTACATCCAGTTCTGCCAGCACCGTTTGTTGAAGATGCTTTCTTTCTTTCATTGTATACTTTTAACTCCTTTGTCAAAAATCAGGTGTTCATAGGTTTGTGGGTTAATATCTGCATCTTCTATTCGATTCCATAGGTCGATTTCTCTGTTTTTATGCCAGTGCCAAGCTGTTTTCATTACTGTAGCTCTGTCATAGAGCCAAGCAGTAGTGAAGAGCTTTGTAATAAAAACCATGAGGTATTGGAATGAAAA
Source organism: Arvicola amphibius (assembly GCF_903992535.2). Classification (NCBI taxonomy): domain Eukaryota; kingdom Metazoa; phylum Chordata; class Mammalia; order Rodentia; family Cricetidae; genus Arvicola; species Arvicola amphibius. The sequence goes on from NC_052065.1 coordinate 114,996,549, forward strand.
AAGACATGTTGATCAATGGAAGTGAACCAAAAATCCTATGTAAATTCACACAACTATGGACACCTGGTTTTTGATAAAGAAGCCAGAATATACAATGGAAAAAAGAAAGCATCTTCAACAAATGGCGCTGGTATAAGTGGGTGTTGTCATGTAGAGGAATGCAAATAGATCCATATCTATTAGCTAACACAGACCCAGAAAGACAAACATGGTATGTATTCACTTATAAGTGAATATTAGCTGTACAGTAAAGAATGACCATGCTACAATCCACAGACCCAGAAAGTCTACGTAACAAGAAGGGCTCAAGGGAGGGATCATGACTCTCCCTGGGAAGAGGAAATAGAATAGACATTGTGGGTGGAAGGGGGTTGTGGTGGGGACAGAACAGGAGGGATCAGGTGGAGGGAGAATGGGACGAGAGAGTACTGGAATGACAACTGGAATTAAGGGCATCTCAGGGATGAGCTATAAACCTAGTGCTATGAAAACTGTCAGGAACTTATGAGGGTGATGCTAGCTAACACTCCTAAGCAATGGGGATGTGTCATCTGAACTGGACAACTCCTGTGACCAGGCAGTCTTCAAGTGGGCAGAATGGGACACCAACCCAAACACATACCTTTCAACCTCCAATTTATCCTGTGTACAAGATGTGGTGGAGGTAAGGTTGTGCAAAAATTGTGGGAGTAGTCAACCAATGGCTGATTCAGACCGAGAGCCATGCTATGATAGGGAGTCCACTCTTGACAGTGGATGGAGGTCCACTAAACAGAGGCTAGATAGTACAGAAACAGAATAGAATCAAACAGAACTGGCGAAAATGTCAATAAAATGATTCCTAATGACATTCTGCTATACACATAGATGGGGGCAGAGGGGACAAAACGATTGTGTGAGCCCACAGGGCCAAGAACACTACAAGAAAACTGTAGAATCAACTAACCTGGGTTTATAAGGGCTCAGAGAGGCTCACAGAGACTGAACCAACAACTAAGGGGGTCTGGATGAGACTGCTGCAGGCCCCGTGCATATATGCTACTGTTGTGTAGCTTAGTCTTCTTGTGGTACTCCCAACAGTGGAAGCAGGGACTGTCTCTGAATCTTTTGCCAGCTTTTGGGAGCCCTTTCCTCATAATGGACTGCCCTATCCAGTTTTAATATGAGGAGAGGTGCCTAGTCTTATTGCAACTTGATATACCATGTTTGTTTGATATCCATGGGAGGACTGCCCTTTTCTGAAGAGAATGGAGGAGCATATGGAGGTCAGAAGGGAGGTGTGAGGAGTGACTTGGAGGAGAGAAGGGAAGGGAAACTGTAGTCGAGATGTAAAAATAATAATAATTTATCATATAACATATCCTGATTATAGTTTCCCCTCCCTCCAATTCTCCAGTTCCTCCCTACCTCTGCTTACCTCTGAATCCATTTTATTTCTGTCTCCCTTAGAAAATAACATGCGTCTAAGAGAAGTCTAAGAGATAACAATCAAATATGACAAAAGAAAATATAATAAGATGAAGCAAAACTTTTCACAATTCCCTCAGTTTTGGTTTCTTTATTGTTTTTCTTTCCATTTTCAGGTCTTGAACAGTTTTATTTGTTTCCTTCAACTGTTTTTATTTTCTTGGTTTTCTATAAGGCATTTATTCATTTTCCCCAATTGTTTGCTTTCCTGGATTTCTTTAAGGAATGTATTCATTTCCTTTTTTAAGGACCCCTGTCATCTTCATATAGTTATTTTTAAGGCCCTTTTCTTGTGCTTCTGCTCTGTTGGACTGTTCAGGGCCTGCTGTGGTAGGATGGCTGGGTTCTCGTGGAGACATATTGCCCTGGCTGTTACTGTGTTTTTACACTGGCATCTCAGCACCTGGGTTTAGGATGATTACAAGCGTAGGTGCTGATTTCTGGGTTTGTCTTTGTTGGGTGGCTCTTTTGTTCCTTGGCTTCTGTTTCTTCTCTGGATTTTCAGAGAGTACGATGGCTATGTTGCCTGCTTTACTGGCCTCCACTCTTGGTGTGTTCCCAGGGAATGCCTGCTTGTGTTGGAGGCTGGGATGCAGTGATGAGTGGTTAGAGGGAGGTTAGGAAGGGCTGGTCTGTGGGATCCTCAGGAGCTGTGGGTAAGGGAAGCTAGGCTGCAGCTGGTGATCTGTTGCAGCACTAGGGACAAGACTGAGGGACTGGGTCTAGGAGAACAAACAGTGGAGAAGGTCTGCAGGTAGCCTACTTGGTTTCCCGGCAGGTGTGGTCTGTGGCTAAGCAGGCCACACCCGCTGGAGTTGGGGGCTAAGATACAGTGATGAGTGAGTGGGTGGAGGGAGTTTAGAGGAATGGTCTGTGGGATCCAAAGGAGGTCTGGTGGGCAAGGGAAAGGGAGGCTGAAGATAGTAGTCTGTTGCAGTGCTAGGGACAAGACTGAGGGATTGGGTCTGGGGAAACAGTGAAGAGAAGGTCTGTGGGCAGCCTACCTGGTTTTCTGACAGGTTTGGCCTGTGTATGTGTTTCCCTTTTACAGCACACTTCTGTTTGTGTGTGTAAGTTGGAGTAGAACCTAGACTGCCCACTTTTATTTTAAATTATGTGTTTGCATGTATATGTGTGGGTATACACACACATACACACACATGCATACACATGCACACATATGTTAGATTAGGACTGATCTAGGCAATAAGGAAATAAAAGAAGAGCCTGATCCCTATAAAAGCAGGTTGTCATTTAATCAGAACAGTGAAGGGCAGTTGTAGATGGAGGCTGTTTGTTTGTTCCCAGCTGCCCAGACACAAAATAAACACACAGAAACTATATTAATTACAACATTGCTTAGCCAATAGCTTAGGCATATTACTGGCTAACTCTTTTTTTTTGGTTTTTTCAAGACAGGGTTTCTCTGCAGCTTTTTAGAGCCTGTCCTGGACCTAGCTCTTGTAGACCAGGCTGGCCTCGAACTCACAGAGATCCGCCTGCCTCTGCCTCCTGAGTGCTGGGATTAAAGGCGTGCGCCACCGCCGCCCGGCTCTGGCTAACTCTTATATCTTAAATTAACCCATTTATATTAATCTGTGTATCACCATGTGATTGTGGCCTACCAATAAGGTTCCATCTAGTGTCTGTCTATTGTGGCAGCTACATGGCATCTCTCTGACTCAGCCTTCTTTTTCCTTCCAAATGCTTAGAATTCCTGCCTTGCCCTATTCTTTGCTGCAATAGGCCCAAAGCAGATTCTTTATTAACCAATGGTATTCACAGCATACAGAGGGGTATCCCACATCACCTCCCCTTTTCTGTCTAAATAAAAAGGAAGATTTTAACTTTAACACAGCAAGATTACATACAACAAAGCAGTTATCAAGCAAGAATTATAGTTACAATATTTAGTTTATTTATATTTGACAAATTGAGAAAAACACTATCATCTATCTTATTTTGTGAGTGTAAAATTTTATATGTAATATATCTTTTATAATTATAAAACTGTCTTTCTTCAACTCCATCAAAGATTCCAGAAGAATATACTATTACCTAAGTTAACAGGAAGTACATTGTAAAACACTTCCAAAACTCTAGAATTGACAGAGACATCTTGCTGCCTGAACAGTCAGCCAAAGTTCTTCTGTATTGTTGGGGCATTCATCTTCAGCCTACAGGTCCATATAGTACCTGGCACACTTTCCCATGAAGCAGGAAATGTGAATATCTCTTATGCCTTGTATGGGGAAAATTCATCAGTTGCTTTCTCCTGTGTCATGGAAAATGTCTGGCAGTTCTTTCATGAAGAAGGAACCCCAAAGGACTGTCTTACCTTCATGCAAGTTCAGAAGTCATTTTTCTGTAGCTCCTGCATGTCCAATTCATACAGCATAATATCAAGCAATCCAGGCAAGAGCAGTTTCTTGTGCAAATGGCTAACCAACACCATAAGGAACCTCTTCAATGCCCATCATCCTCTTGAAGTAGATTGGTGCTGCCAGGAGCAGATGTGTCTCATTATCATGAAAAGTCTTACATTCTTAAAATATTTTAAATGCCATATTCTGCTAGTCTTTGAAAGGTTTGAAGAATACCTATCTATCTGAAATAAATTTCTGTACATCTACAAAACCTAACTATCATGGCTACAAGTTTGACTGTTATAAATGACTATTAATATGTATTTTTTAACTATGCATTACATTTATAAATGAGTTGCACAAACCAGTACCTTAAACAAGAGCAGGAAAAATATAACAAAATTGAACTTAAATTTGTATCAATAGACCAAGATCCATACCAAGGCAAAATATTAATCTTTATAGCATATCCCCCCTTTAATGTAAATAAGCATTTATAAGTAATATTTGGGAATTTGGGCATAGTTCTCTCAAATTGCTTCATGCTTTTTGTTGGGTGAAGTAATTTTGGGTGTTCACAGAGACCTTTCAGGGGGTCTTATTCCATCAAACCACATTAGCCTAGAAGGAATCCACAGGTTCACATCTTCTGTGGAAACAAAACAAGAACCTCTTCTCTAAAGCAACATATTATTAGACTCAAATTTTGAAGTCAAGATACCTTTAATACACACACACACACACACACAGTGAAAAAATTAAAAGAAAACACAATAATATACATAATCCAGACTCTCTGTGTTCTTTCTATTTTTATGTGGCTTCCTTACTCTATTACTTTTTCTACATATTTAATATTTATTTTATTATCTATACTTCTTTCATCTATGACTGTTGACCAGGGTTTCTGTCCCAGCTGGTTGGTCCTGAAGCCGTTCAGTCCCAAAGAAATACACAGAGGTATACATTAGTTATAAACTGATTGACCCATTAGCTCAGGCTTCTTATTAACTAATTCTTGTATCTTAAATTGGCCCATTATTCTTGTCTATGTTAGCCACATGGCTTGGTACTATTTTTGGTGAGGTGGTCACATCTTGCTTCCTCTACAGCTGGGTTACGATTGCAGACTGCGCTTTCCTCCTCACATAATTCTCATTGCCATGCCTCTATTTCCTTGCTGGTTACCGTTGCCCTGCCTATACTTCCTGCCTGACTACTAGCCAATAAGAATTTTATTAAAAATAATGCAAATGACAGGATAAAAGACCATTGTACCACAGCATATGACTGTCTGTACTCTTTTATATTATAACCATCTATACTCTTTTTCTCTCTCCCTCAAGCCTATGTACATTTATCCAACACTTTAACCCATTTAAGCAGACATATTTCCATCTGAATTTGTCTTTTTTGCATATCTGTAATAATTTTCTGATGAGGACCACTTCTTAAAATGCTAAGCAGCATGGCTAGTACTAAGGCTGCTTTGCCTTTTGGCACTGCCAAAACTAACATGGCAGAAGTCTGTTTACTGCCAGTTCTGTGAGCCATGCTCACAGCCCCATTTCCAGGCACACAGAGAATCTATGCTGCCATTAAGCAAGTTGTAGCACTCTGCTAACAAACCCCATTCAAGTGCTCGGCCTCCCAAAAAAGCCAGAGCTGTTCATGCAGCTACCATTAACCAGGAAGTGGCTGTTTTAAAACTGTGTGTTTTTTTTTGCTGCTAATATTCAATCAGTAAGAACTCTCTTAAAGGAGCCACAGCACCCCTGCTCAGCTTCTGCAAACAGAGACCTTTCAAAAAAATGTGGTGACCAAGAAGCTACACTAAACTCTGTTTTTTTGTGTCTTGAATTCCTTTTAAGTTCTCTCATGTTTTGTGTGGATGTAGTCAGCCCACATTGGTGTACCATTTTGTAGGTGGAGGCTGTTCATTCATTTCCTGACTACCCTGACCCAAAATAATCACATGGAAATTGTATTAGTTATAATAATGTTTGGCCTATAGCTTAATTATATTTTTAGCTAGCTCTTTCATCTCAAATTAACCCATTTCTATTATTTTATATTTTACCATGAGGCTCGTGGTTTACCAGTAAGGTTCTAGCTCGTGGCTTGTGTCTTTCTCCTCTGGCAGCTACATGACTTCTTTCTGGCTCCATCTTCTTTCCTCCTCTATCTGCTTTGAATTCCTGCCTTGCCCTATTCTGTGCTGCAATAGACCCAAAGCAGATTCTTTATTAACTAATGGTATTCACTGCATACAGAGGGGAATCCCACATCAGGCAGTGGTTTGTCCAAGGGAGTAGAAACTGTGTACCCAGGTGCAGGGGGATTGCAGTTTTATGGTGCAGGAAAGAGAACTTTTCAGGTGAAAGTTTCCATTTGCAGATTGGTTCCCCTGCAGTTTCAATGGGGTTGTACCAGCTTGCATTCCCACCAGCAATGCAGAAGGGTTCTCTTTTCCCCACAACCTCTCCAGCATAAGTTGTCATCAGTGTTTTTGATCTTGGCCATTCTTACAGGTGTAAGATGGAATATCAGAGTTGTTTTGATTTGCATTTCTCTGATGACTAAGGATGTTCAACATTTCCTTAAGTGTCTTTCAGCCATTTTAGATACCTCTGTTGAGAATTCTCTGTTTAGGTCTACACTCCATTTTTTATTGGATTATGTGATTTCTTGAATTCTTCATATATTTTGGAGATCAGATTATTGTTTGATGTGGGGTTAGTGAAGATCTTTTCCCATTCTGTAGGCTGTCATTTTGTCTTGTTGACCATGTCCCCTGCTTTACCGAAGCTTTTCAGTTTCAGGAGGTCCCAATTATTGATTGTTTATCCCAGTTATCTGTTCTACTGGGGTTATATTTAAGAAGTAGTCTCCTGTGCCAATGTGTTCAAGTGTACTTCCCACTTTCGCTTCTATAAGGGGGGTTATATTTAGGAAGTGGTCTCCTGTGCCAATGCATTCAAGTGTACTTCCCACTTTCTCTTCTATAAGGTTCAGTATGTCTGGCTTTATGTTGAGGTCTCTGATCCATTTGGACTTGAGTTTTGTGCATGGTGATAGATATGGGTCTATTTTCATTCTTCTACATGTTGATATCCAGTTATACCAGCACCACTTGTTAAATATGCTTTCTTTTTTCCATTTGATATTTTTTGCTTCTTTATCAAAGATCAAGTGTTCGAAGATGTGTGGATTGATATCTGGGTCTTCTATTCAGTTCCATTGGTCTTCCTGTCTGTTCTTATGCCAATACCAGGGTGTTTTCAGTATTGTAGCTCTGTGGTAGAGTTTGAAGCCAGGGATTGTGATGCCTCCAGAAGTTTATTGTACAGATTGTTTTGGCTATCCTTTTTTTTTTTTTTTTTTGTTTTTTTTTTTTTTTTTGCTTTTCCCTATGAAGTTGAGTATAGTTCTTCTGAAGTGTTTGAAGAATTTTGCTGGGATTTTGATGGGCATTGCATTGAATCTGTAGATTGCTTTTGGTAAGATTGCCATTTTTACTATGTTAATTCTGCCTACCCAAGAGCATGGGAGATCTTTCTACTTTCTGGTGTCTTCTTCAATTTCTTTCTTCAAAGATTTAAAGTTTTTGTCATACAAATCTTTCACTTGTTTGGTTAGAGTTACTCCAAGATGGTTTATTCTATTTGTGGCTATTGTGAAGGGTGGTGTTTCCTTGATTTCTTTCTTGGCCCATTTATCATCTGTGTACAGGAGGGCTACTGATATTTTTTTAGTTAATCTTGTATCTTCCTGCGTTGCTGAAAGTGTTTAGGAGTTGTAGAAGTTCCTTGGTAGAATTTTTGGGATCACTTATGTAAACTATGATATCATCAGCAAACAGTAGGAATTTAACTTCTTCTTTTCCAATTTGTATCACCTTGATCTCCCTTTGGTGTCTTACTGCTCTAGCTAGGACCTCAAGAATAGATATGGAGAGAATGGACAACCTTGTCTTGTTTCTGATTTCAGTGGAATCACTGGGAGTTTCTCTCCATTTACTTTGATGATAAGGCAAAGGCTTCTTTTTTCTGTGTGGCACAAGTTTTGAAAATACAGAACTATTTTCTTAGAGCTCAATGCCATCAGGACTTTCCGTATTGCAATAAGTGATACTGATTATAGCAATGGAACATGCCTTTATTGACAGTTTTATGATGAAAAACAAATAAATAACCCCTCCTAGTAACCCAGAAAGGAAAAAGAGCATTTACAAAAAAATTTTCTAGGCAATTAGATTGTCAAAATCAGTAGTCTGTCTGTCTATTCTTCAGACTGGAGATTTTTCCAACTGTATAATTTTACTTGTAAACTGTGGTCTCTATGAAAAGCCTGATGCTATCACAGAAATATTAATATTCATGTATGAAAAATATCTGGAGATTTGATGTGCTCTCTGTGTATTTGTACATGTATGTTAAGATGCTGAGATGGGGTTAAGATAAATCAAAATGAAAGCAAAAGCAATGCAAGGCACTTCAACTCTTCTGGGAGGTTTATAGTTAGGCTTAAGAAAGGAGGCTTTTGCTCAACATCTCCCTCCTTTTGCTCCTCATCAGGACCTTGGGAGCTCAGTCCGGTGCTCCAGTGTGGGGCTCTGTCATTTTCTCCATCCAACGCCAGGTGAAGGTTCTTTGGTGATATGCAAGATATTCATGAGTATGGCAATAGGATCTGGACATTTATGGCTCCCTCTCCTCAGCTGCCCAAGGAACTAGCTGGGGGCATCTTCCTGGATACCTGGGAACCCCTCTAGAGTCAAGTCTCTGCCAACCCTAGAATGGCTCCCTTAATTAAGATATATAATTCCTTGTTCCCATATCCACCCTTCCTATATCCCAACCATCCTATTCCCCCAAGCTCTCTCCATCCTCCACTTCACACTTTTCTCTCCCCATCCCCCCATCCTCCTATCCCCCCCACCCCCAAGTTCCCATTTTTTGTCTGGCAATCTTGTCTACTTCCAATATCCAGGAGGATAACTATATGTTTTTCTTTGGATTAACCTTCTTATTTAGCTTCTCTAGGATCACGAATTATAGGCTCGATGTCCTTTATTTATGGCTAGAAACCAATTATGAGTGAGTATATCCCATGTTCATCTTTTTGGGCCTGGGTTACCTCACTCCGGACCGTGAGGGGTGCGTTCACCCATTGAGACAGTGGGACAGAACTAACGGGAGACCACCAAGTCCAGTTGGAATGGGACTGATGGAACAGGCGACCAAACCAGACTCTCTGAATGTGGCTGACGGTGGAGGAGGACTGAGAAACCAAGGACATCAGCGATGGGCTTGGACTCTTCAGCATGGATGGGCTCACTGTGAGCCTTGTCATCTTGGTTGCTCACCTTCCTGGACTTAGGGGGAGTTGGGAGGACCTTGGACTTAACATAGTGAAGGGAACCCTGATGGCTCTTTGACCTGGAGAGGGAGGGAGTGGGGGTATGGGTAGAAGGGAGGGGAGGGAAGGAGGAGGAGGAGGGGAGGAGATGGAAATCTTTAATAAAAAATGAGAAAAAAAGAAAGAAAAAAAAGAAAGGAGGCTTTTCTAGGATCATGCTGAAAAGTTGGCTGACTGTAAAGGGCTTGTTGACACTATAAAAGGTGGGTCAATCAATAATGCAATCAACAATGCCTTCTTTCAAGCAGGTCCCTTTTTCTGTACCCATCATACCTGTAGTCCAAGGAACTCATACCCTTCTGCATATTCTCCAGATGCAGCAGAACAGTAGAAGTGAATGGAACTGTACTAAATAGCTAAGTGGCAACTATGACTTTCTTTACATGCTTAGACAAAGACAACAGTTTAGCCCAAACATGAAGACTTTGATAAAGGGAATTTTGGACATCCACAACCAACCTCAGTTAGGAGTGAAATAGATGTGGAAAGGTGAAAAAGAGAAAATAGCATGAACAATAAAATAGATCATAGAGAGTCCTTATTTTATATTTGTGTCATGGTTTCTCCACATTGCAGTGACAGGCTAGGAAATAATTCTTACCTTAATACTGTGGGATTAATCTGAACATAGATCTATAAGACATTCTGTAATGAAAACAGAGTATTGGAAAGCAGCTATTTTTGAGAGGTGTAGACATATTGTTGGAATAATAATTATCATAATCCTTCCATCAAATAATCATAGAAACGAAGCAAATAGTGAAGGTTTACAGAGGTGAGATCTGTGAATTCTGGTTATATATATATTAGCTTTTTCCCCAGTCATTGGGAAAGTTGGACTGTGGTGTGGGAGAAGACACATGGGCCAGAATGTTAAGAAAGGCATGCTCTGCAGCTAGCTGTATCCATCCTAGGACAGCCACTCAAACTTTGAGACTTCTTTTCTCATCTGTAGAATGTGAGATTAAGCTATGGGTGATTTTCAAGGTCCATTCCAACTCTCTAGTTGTTAATATATTTCTAATGCAAAATTTATAGTTATTGTGCCCTGTTTCTGGGGTGCTGCTGATTTTTCAAATCTTCCTATGGTTAGTTACTTCATATTAATTCCAGATGTTTCTGGATTTCTTAGACCAAGAAAATTAATTCAGTCTGACACTCTCTGGAAAGTTTACTTTTTATTCACTTTCATTTGTGGATTACATAAATGTTTACTGAATATTTATTTATGTAATACCTTTCTAACATTTTGGGATTTCACAAACAGAATAAAAAGTTTGCTTTCATAGAAAGAAAATTATTTTCTGGGAAAAACAAAAAATTAATATTCTGGGAAGGGGAGATAGATAAATTATAAAAATACAGTGTATATGAGGTATTTAAGTACTAGGAATAAAATTAAACAAAAAGATGGTAATAGGGAGTATTTGATATTTTCATTTCATTATACTCAGGGAAGGCTTTCATTTAGAAAATGTTTGAGTGAGGATCTGATGAAATTGAGGAGTGAGCTAACTAAATAGAGATCTGGGAGAATAGGGCAAGTGCTAGGCCCTGACAAAGGAGAGTGTCTGGCATGGATGAGGTCACTGTAAAAGAAGTGGAGCAACTGAGTGGGATCATCAGAGAAGTGCTTAGTGAGACCAAGAAGAGGGAATGTAGCAAGCAGATTATTTGGCAGTCTCATATCATGCACCCCATGGTCCTCACCTCCCATTCTTCCCATGTCTACCACCTTTCCCCATGGACTTCTCCCCACAAAATAATACCACAGCAAAAGAGCAGGGCCCTTGCCACCATCTGCACCATAGTGCTCTAGGCTGGTGAGGAGCAGGCCTAGCGTTCTTGCCTCGTTGGTCCTCGAGGCACGTCCCAGGGTTTGCACGCGTCGCAGCCCCTCAGCACCCGCCTGGAGCCGGCTTGGCCTTGGAGCCATGGCTACTCATACTCCACTGCAACATTTCATTTCAGGAGATCTCGGGGATTCAAACCACATGAATATCGAATAAATCCTTAGGTTCTCATCATCTGTGGAGACAAAAACAGAACCTCCTTTCCAAAACATCAAATACTTAAGCCCATATTTTAAAGTCAAGATACCTTTCTTAGCAGTTCCTAGAATCAAATGTCTTTCTCCAGTCCAGAACACAAAAGACAACACAATCAACATATCATACATCTGTACACATTTATCTTTTTTTTTTAAAGCTATATACATTCTTTCTATCTTTTCCCAATACATACGTCCCATCCGGCCAGGGACAACCAGCATACAAATAAAGGGTGAAATCATTAATTTACATAAACTAATTTGCATTTCTTCTAACTGGTTTCAGTTTTTAATTTTTTTTAATATTTTTACTCAGCTAAAGACTCTTTTCTATGATAACAATGCTTCCATTTTCCAGACCCCTGACCCCATAGCTCCATATGTTAATTATTAGAGTTGACTGAGACTGACTGAACCTGGCTTAGTACACTTTTCTTACTAAGAAAGGTATTTTGCTTAGGCTAGGTTTGTGAAACTCTACCATTTCTATAGGATTCCGCCATGTAGAGTTATGCTTATTATTTGCACCAGATGGTGGCTTTTCCTTCTACAAAGAGTCTATTTCAGTGGATGGTATTGATATTTTCATATGAACCTCATAAACAACTTTTTCAGTGTAATATTCTCATTACTGTCATTTATAACTGCCTTGAGGATCAGCCTCCAGCAGCTAAGGGTTTGAGGGGGAGCCTATAGAGTCACAGACTATCAATAAACCTGACTTTTCTTTTTTAATGAAAAAATCTTTTACAAAAATTATGGAAGAGATTTCTCTGTTGTTAGAAACCATACATAATTTTACATTATTTCTCAAAAGACGGTTGCAGACCATTACAATTGACCAGCCCTTAGGTGGGTGGAGTAGACAAAACAGAATTCTCGGAGGAAGAAGTCAGTGTGGCAGATGCCATGGCTCTCCTCTCTGAGATAGATGCTTGTCAGACTCATGCCAGTAAGTGATGTAGGAGGTTCTTCTATCTATCTGTTGCTTTCATTGGTTAATTAATAAAGAAAACTGCTTGGCCTGATAGGTCAGAACATAAGTAGGCGGGGAAGACAGAACAGAATTGTGGGAGAGAGACAGCAGAGACAGACAGACACCATAGCTCTCCTCTCTGAGATGGACACAGGTTAGAATCTTCCCAGTAAGCCACCACCTCGTGGTGCTACACACATTAATAGAAATGGGTTAATCAAGATGTGAGAGTTAGCCAGTAAGAGGCTAGAGCTAATGAGACAAGCAGTGTTTAAAAGAATACAATTTGTGTGTTGTTATTTTGGGTATAAAGCTAGCCATGCGGGAGCTGGGCGGGAATGCAGCGTGCCGCTCCTTCTACAAGTAAGCCACAGTCAAATGGCAATACACATTAATGGAGATGGGTTAAATGAATATGTAAAAGTTAGCCAATAAGAGGTTAGAACTAATGGACCAGGCAGTGTATAAATGAATATAATTTGTGTGTTGTTATTTTGGGGGTTAAGATAGCCAGGCTCTAGAAGCCAGGCAGCGGGAACACAGCCCACTCTTATTACTACAGTATACCAAGTTGATGCAGGACCATGCCCCTCCCCACTATATCAAGGCTGAGCAAGGTATACCACCATAGGGAATAGGCTCCAAAAAGCTAGTTGATGGACCCAGGATAAGTTCTGGTCCCATGGCCAGGGACCCCACAGCAGACCAAGCCACATACTGTCATACACATTCTGAGGGCTGAGAGCTTAGTTCAGTCCCATACAGATCCTAAGATGTCAGTACATAGTCTGTGAGCTCCCTCTAGATTGGGTCAGCTGTGTCTGTGGTTTTCCCAGTCATTATCTTGATCCTCCTTGCTCATATGATCCCTCCTCCCTCTCTTCAACTAAGTTCCAGGAGCATAGACTGGTGCTTGCTTGTAGATTACTGCATATATTTCCATAAGTTACTGGGTATTGGTTTTATGATGACAATGAGGGTAGTCACTAATCTGATTATAAGGGAAGATCAGTTCAGGCTACCTCTCTACTATCACTAAGAATCATAGTTGGGGTCATCCTTGTGGATTCCTGGGAATTTCCCTAGCACCTGGCTTCTCCCTAACCCCATAATGATCTCCTCTATTGAAATATCTCTTTCATTGCTCCCCTTTCTGTCCCTCCCCCAACTTGGCCATCTCAAACCCTCATGTTTCCATCCCCCATCCCCTCTCTCTGACTCCCCTTCCCAATTTACCCAGGAGATCTTAACTATTTCACATTTCTGGGGCCCTCCATGTGTGTCTCTCTTAGGGTCCTCCTTTTACCTAGCTTCTCTGGGGTTGTGGATTATAGCCTGGTTATCATTTACTTTATGTCTAATATCCACTTATGAGTGAGTACATAACAAGTCTGTCTTTCTGGGTTTGGATTACCTCACTCAGAATATTTTTTCTGGTTCAATCCATTTGCCTGAAAACTTCAAGGTGTCATTGTTTTTTTTACCACTGAGTAAGACTCCATTGTATCTTTATCCATTATTTGATTGAGGGACATCTAGGTTGTTTTCAGGTTCTGGTATTATAAATAATCCTGCTATGAACAGTTGAGCAAATGTCTTTGTGGTTTGATTGTGCACCCTTTGGTGATATTCCCAGGAGTTGTATTACTGGGTCTCAAGGTAGATTTTCTGAGAAACAGACATACTGATTCCCAAAGTGGCTGTACAAGTTTGCACTCCCACCAGCAATGAAGGAGTGTTCCTCTTACTCCACATCTTCTCTAGCATAAGGTGTCATCAGTGTTTTTGATCTATCAGTTCTCACAAGTGTAAAATGGTATCTAAGGTTCATTTTGATTTGCATTTCCCTGATGACTAAGGATGCTGAGCAATTCCTTAAACGTCTTTTGTATATTTGAGATTCTTCTGTTGAGAATTCTCTGTTTAGATTTATACCCTATTTTTCTTTTATTATTATTATTATTATTATTATTATTACAAATTTTCACCTCCTCCCCTCCTCCCATTTCCTTACCCCTCCCCACATTCCCCCTTCCCCTCCTCTCTAGTCCAAAGAGCAGTCAGGGTTCCCTGCCCTGTGGGAAGTCCAAGGTCCTCCCCCCTCCATCCAGGTCTAGGAAGGTGAGCATCCAAATAGGCTAGGCTCCCACAAAGCCAGTACATGGAGTAGAATCATAACCCAGTGCCTTTGTCCTTGGCTTCTCAGTCAGCCCTCCAAGTCAGCCACATTCAGAGTCTGGTTTGATCACATGCTCCATCAGACCCAGTCCAGTTGGCCTTGGTGAGTTCCTATTAAATCGGCCCCACGGTCACAGTGGGTGGGCGCAACCCTCGCAGCCCTGACTCATGTTCTCTCTCCTTCTGATCCTCATTAGGACCTTGGGAGCTCAGTCCAGTGCTCCAATGTGGGTCTCTGTCTCTATCTCCATCCATCACCAGATGAAGGTTCTATGGTTGTATACAAGATATTCATCAGAGTGGCTATAGTATAGGGCCAGTTCAGGTGCCCTCTCCTCAGCTGCTCAAGGGACAAGCTGGGGACATCTCCTTGGACACCTGGGAACCCCTCTAGAGTCCAGACTCTTGACAACCCTCAAATGGCTCCCTTAATTAAGATATATACTTCCCTGCTCCCATATCCACTCTTCCTCCATCTCAACCGTCCCATTCCCCCAAGTTCTCCCCATCCTCCCCTTCTCACTTCTCTCTCCCCATCTCCCCTTATTCCCATCCCCCCACCCCCAAGCTCTCCATTTTTGCCTGGCAATCTTGTCTACTTCCAATATCCAGGAGGATAACTACATGGTTTTTTTGGGAGGGGGTTCACCTTCCTATTTAGCTTTTCTAGGATCATGAATTATGTACTCAATGTCCTTCATTTATGCCTAGAATCCACTGATGAGTAAGTACATACCATATTCATCTTTTTGGGTCTGGGATACCTCACTCAGGATAATGTTCTCTATTTCCATCCATTTGCATGTGAAATTCAAGATGCCATTGTTTTTGACCACTGAGTAGTACTCTAATGCACATATATTCCACACTTTATCCATTCTTCCATTGAGGGCCATCTAGGTTGTTTCCAGGTTCTGCCTATTACAAATAATGCTACTATGAACATAGTTGAACAAATGCTTTTGTAGTATGCTAGGGCATTTCTTGGGTATATTCTCAGGAGTGGTATTGCTGGATCCTGGGGTAGGTTGATCTCGAATTTCCTGAGAAACCACCACACTGATTTTCAAAGTGGTTGCACAAGTTTGCATTCCCACCAGCAGTGGATGAATATTCCCCTTACTCCACATCCTCTCCAGCAAAGGCTATCATTGGTGTTTTTGATTTTAGCCATTCTGACAGGTGTAAGATGGTATCTCAAAGTTGTTTTGATTTGCATTTCCCTGATCGCTAAGGAGGTTGAGCATGAGCTTAAGTGTCTTTTGGCCATTTGAACTTCTTCAGTTGAGAATTCTCTGTTCAGATTAGTACCCCATTTTTAATTGGGTTATGTAGAGTTTTAATGTCTAGTTTCTTGAGTTCTTTATATATTTTGGAGATCAGACCTTTGTCTTTTGTGGGATTGGTGAATATCTTCTCTCAAAAGTAGGATGCCTTTTTGTCTTAATGACAGTGTCCTTTGCTTTACAGAAGGTTCTCAGTTTCAGAAGGTCCCATTTATTCAATGTTGCCCTTATTTGTTTGGGAGGGTTTTTATGACAGCTTCTATTTCCTCACAATTTATAGGTATATTTAAATTGTTCACCTGGTTTTAATTTACTTTTGGTAAGTGGTACTTATCTAAAAACAAGTCCATTTCTTTTACATTTTTCAACTTTGTGGCATATAAGCTTTTGTAGTAAGACCTAATGATTCTCTGGATTTCCTCAGTGCTGCTATGGGTCAGGAACTCACTCACCCCTCTGATGGATATTCTGGTACAGGATCAGAGCCCCTAGGTGGCCAGGAACCTCACAGACAAAAGGCCTACCTTGCTGCAGGCAGGCTATTGAAACAAAGAAACTCCCAAGCTCACAACCCTGTCCCAGCGCCCAAACAGGCTGAGCTGGGGATGTTATGGCCCCGATGGAGGGAGGAAGAATTCTTTTACCCTATTTTTAAATTGGATTATTTAGTATTTTGATGTCGAGTTTCTTAAGTTCTTTATATATTTTTTGTGACTACATGTTGGGTTGGTGAAGATTTTCTTCCCACTCTGTAGGTTGCTGTTTTGTCTTATTGACTATGTTGTCTTACAGAAGCTTCTCAGTTTTAGGAGGTCCCATTTATTAATTGTTGCTCTCAGTTTCTGTGCTACAGGTGTTATATTAGGAAGTGGTCTCCTGTGCCCATGCATTCAAGACAAGAAAGTTTCTACTTTCTCTTCTACCAGGTTCAGTGTACCTGGATTTATGTTGAATTCTTTGATCCACTCAGACTTGAGCTGTGCATGGGAATAGATATGGGTCTATTGAATACTTCTACATGTCAACATCCAGTTATGACAGTACCATTTGTTGAAGATGATTTCTTCTTTTCCATTGTACAATTTTGGCAAGTGTTCCTAGGTATGTGGTTTAATATCAGGGTATTCAATTTTATTCCATTTGTCTGTTTTTGTATATTTTATTTTATTTTATTTTTTGACCGTCCTAAATTGTTTATTGGGTTTGAATTGTACAAACATTATGTGTATTAGCGGTAACGGTGGAGCTGCAGAGCGTTGCGCCTTCTCCAGGCTGCACAGCGAGAGCCACCAATAATGTGGTGGAACTTGTGGCCTTTTCCAAGGCCACGGCTCTTGTGGCCTGCAGATGTCAGCCCACGCATCTCTCTGTGCTTGTGAACCAGTTTGGTGATCCATTGGGTGTCAGGGTTTCTTCTGATAGCATTATGGAATGGATGGATGAGGATAACCTCAAAAAATTTGTATGTGGAATCTTCGCCAACCCAGTAAGAATTCAGGACTCTCAGAGCCCCACAGTGGCATCCAGCTCTTTCCTCAGCAACACTGAAGGCTTTGGGCAAACTTTAGTTGGTTCACACCATGATGGACAGGCTTGCCATAGGTCGCAGCCTTGGGCACCGGGCGTTTGCGGGCACCACGGTGGACGCGAATCCTGTATATGACATAACCTTGCTTGGCCTTATAGCCCAGCCTCCGCGCTTTGTCGGGCCGGGTAGGGCGGGGAGCCCGGTGCAGCAGACAGCTGGCAGTACTGCCAGCAGCGGACCCTCAGCAGAAAGCGCATCACGTCCGACTGCTTCTTCCGCCACAGCTCCTGGATGTACTTGTACGCGCCCATCTTGGCTCACCTGATGGCTGCCACCAGAGGAAAGGAAGAAGCCTCTATTGTTTATTTTTTAAAATTTTTATTTATGTATCCCTGCACACCAGAAGAGGATATCAGATACCATTATAAATGGTTATGAGCCACCATGTGGTTATTGGGAATTGAACTCAGGACCTCCGGAAGAACAGTCAGTGCTCTTAACCATTGAGCCATTTGTCCACCCCCTGTTTTTTTTAAAATACAGTTAGGTACATAAATTATCCCTGAAATGAAAATATTTGACTTTAAACAAAGAGAAAATAACTATGATATACACCATTTAGAAGTTGAGCTGAAGTTGGCTAGGCAATGGTGGCACATTCCCATTTGTCTGTTTTTATGCCAATACCAAGCTGTTTTTATTACTATAACTCTATCGTAGAGCTTGAGGTTAGGAATGGTGATGCCTCTAAAAGTTCCTTTATTGTACAGTATTGTTTTGGCTATCCTGGGGTTTTTTTCTTGTATGGAGTTGAGTATTGTTCTTTTGAAGTTTGTGAAGAAATGTGTTGGGATTTAGATGGGTGTATCACAAATAATAAAAGATATTGGGGTTCAGGCTAAAGATCAGAAAAGCAAAACAACAAAGTTACTAAAGAAGTATTACCTTTACCAAGGCTGAGTCATTGGGGACTGAGCCCTGAGCCTCTGTCTCCTGTCATTTTATATTCCCCTTTACTTTAGTCCTGGGATTAACAGCATGTTACTGCCTAGTACTGGGATTAAAGGTGTGAGCCACTACCCTCTGGGTCTGATTCTGCATTAATGTTGTATAACTGAGATGGCTTTGAACTCAGATCCATCTGCCTTTATCTCCCAAATACTAGGATTAAATTTGTGTGACACCACTGCCTGGCCTCTAGTGGCTTAGTTTTACCCTCTGATCTTCAGGCAAGCTTTACTTATTAAAACATAAACAGACTATCACTATATATCCCCTTTTTGTCTAAAGTTAAAAGAAAGGTTATTATTTTTTAAATAAATATTTTTAATTTATTAGATTTTTTTCTTTTTTATTACTTTATAAATAATACCAATCAAAATTTCCACTTTCTCCCCTCCTCCCACTTCTCTCCTGCTCCTCCCACACCCTCCCTCCACCCCCCTCCAGCCCTAAGAGAGGGCAAGGTACCCTGCCTTGTGGGAAGTCCAGGAATAGGAAGGTATGCATCCAAATAGAATAGGATCCCAAAAATCCAGTACATGCAGTAGAGACAAATACCAGTGCCATTATCATTGGCCCCTCAGTCTGCCCCAATTATCAACCACATTCAGAGGGTCCAGTTTGATCTCATGCTTATTCAGTCCCAGTCAAGCTGGAATTGGTGAGCTCCCATTAGCTCAGGCACACTGTCTCAGTGGGTGGATCAAGCCCTCGCAGTCCTGACTTCCTTGCTCATATTCTCCCTCCTTCCACTCTTCAACTGGACCTTGGGAGCTTAGTCCAGTATTCTGATATGGGTCTTTGTCTCTATCTCCATCCGTCGCCAGACAAAAATTCTATGGTTATATTCAAGATAGTCATCAGTCTGACTATGGGACAAGGCCCGTTCAGGCACTCTCTCCTTCACTGCCCAGGGTCCTAGCTGGGGCCATCCCCGTGAACTCCTGGGAACCCCTCCAGAGCCAGTCCTCTTGCCAACCCCAAAATGACTCCTTCAATTAAGATATGTCCTTCTCTGCTCCCATATCCCTCCTTCCTCCATCTCAAGAAAGGTTATTATTAATATAAGAAAAACTATATACAATAAGTACAATATCATGAAGGGGTGTTAGATTTTGTCAAAGGTTTTTTTCTGTATCTAATGAGATGATCATGTGTTCTTTTTCTTTCAGTTTGTTTATATGGTGGATTACATTGATGGATTTTTCATAAGTTGAACTATGTCTGCATCTCTGGGGTAAAGGTTACTTGATCAGAGTGGATGATTTTTCTAATGTGTTATTGGATTTGGTTAGCCAGTATTTTATGGAGTATTTTTGCATCACTGTTCATGAGGGAGATTTGTTTGTAGTTCTCTTTCTTGGTTGGATCTTTGTGTTTGGGTAACAGGGTAACTGTCACCATTTAAGAAGAGTTTGGCAATGTCCCTTATATTTCTATTATGTAGAACAATTTGAGGAGTATTGGTACACAATATTGTTCTTGAAGTTATAGCTAAAGCAGTAATACAACAAAAGGAGATCAATGGGATACAATTTGAAAAGGAAGAAGTCAAAATTTTACTATTTGCAGATGATATGATAGTTAACATAAGCAACCCAAAATATTCTACCAGAGAACTCATACATTTGAAAAACACCTTCAGTAATATGGCAGGATACAAGATTAGCTCAAAAAAATCAGTAGCACTCCTATATACAGAGGATAAATGGGTTGAAAAAGAAATCAGAAAATCATCACCTATCATAATAGCCACAAACAACATAAAATATCTTGGGGTAACTCTAACCAAACAAGTGAAAGACCTGTATGGCAAGAACTTTGTCTTTAAAGAAAGAAATTAAAGAAGATATCAGAAAATTGAAAGATCTCCCATGCTTTTGGATAGGTAGAATCAACATAGTAAAAATGCCAAAAAGCAATCTACAGATTTAGTGCAATCCCCATCAAAATGCCAGCACAATTTTTCACAGACAATGAAAGAACTCAACTTCATATAGAAAAACAAAAAAGAGGGATATAGATATAAGAAAATAAAAAGGTAGATGACTGAATCTACTTTTTAAAAAGCAACTACTAGTTTTAAATATTTTACATTGGATTGTACTTTTGTATATTGTATACAAATTTTGTATATTAATACAAATTTGAGATTACTTTTGTTAGAACAGACTGTACATTCATTTCTACTCTTGTTCAAGGTATTGTACCTTTATAACTCATTTAACAATGTAAACCATATTTTAGTTCTTGAAAGATATTCTAAACCAAGTGGTTAGAATAATAAGGAAATGCAGATTAGTAATCAGTCATCTATTATAATTAAACTTACAGTCATATTAGGTATGTTTTCAAGGCCAAACAGTGAGGTATTTTAGATAGACAGATCATCTTCAAATATTTCGGAGACCTACAGAATATGGCATTTAGGATGTTTTAATAAAATTGGTTCTTTTTTCTTTCTTTCTTTCTTTCTTTTTTTTTTTTTTTTTTTACAGCGGTGAGATGTGTTTGTTCCTGGAAGCACCAATTTACTTCTGAGATGATGATATCCTTTGAAGAAATTCCACATGGAGTTTACTTCCTTTCTGGCAAAATAAGCAACTAGGCAAAAAAGTATGCTTACCTTCATTGCTGATTCTATGCTGTCCAGCCTGGACAGGAAAGATATAAAATAGAGTGACTGGCAAACCCTGGCAAGACAAGGTGAGACAGTCCTTCAAAAATTTTGCTTTATATAAGAGTCTGTTGAATATTCTAGGCCTGTATGTAAAAAATGGATCCCCAACATTGCAGAGGAATCTTGGGTGACTGTTCAGGTAGCCAGCTGTTTCTGTCATTTCTCACATTTTTTTTGGAAATCAGTTGCTCACAATTCATGATTACAAGGTTAATATTATTTTCTTCTCAGGTCTCTGAGGGAGATGAAGACTAGATAGTTACAGTTTTTCTTGTTTACCATTCAGAAAAGAAACTCACTAAATAGGTATAAAGTGTATAGTATTGATAGACATCAAAAGATAGTTTTGGATTGTAATTCAAGTTATGATAGGAAGTAAATTAGGTACAAGTCTTTGGATTCACCTAGATAGGATAGATAATGGAGTATTTTCTCTGAATTTGTGAAATGCAAATGGAAGAGATACTTTTGATATGTTTATCGCCTGTATATATTGTATATAGCTATGATACTCGTTTATATTTTTTCTTATATTTGTTATAGCCTTCTTTTTTATTTCAGATAAAAGAGAGAAAATGTTGTGATATTTTGTCTGTGATCTAACAAATAAAGCTTTCTTGAACATCAGAGTGCAGAACTAAGCCACTATTTAGCCACAGAGGTCAGGTAGTGGTGGCACACAGCTTTAATCTCAGCACTTGGGAGACAGAGGCAGACAGATCTCCGTGAGTTGAAGGCCATTCTGGGCTACATGAGATTTAATCTATCTAAAAAGAAAAGTAGATCTCACACAAAGGTGATCCCAGCACTTGGGATTATATGTCTTTGATCCCAGCATTGAGGAGGTAGAGATAAAAGTGACATGGTTGAGTGGAAAGAGAAATATAAGGCAGAAGGAGACAGGAACTCAAGAAAGTCTGATGATTCTTAGACATGTATGCAATCTGTGGTTTTCAGAAGTCTTAGGATTCATAGCGATAGAATCGTCCCTTTGGGAGAAGTAAGAAGTTTCTAGTGGTTGGTTGCTCTGCTTCTCTGATCTATCAGCATTCACCACCTAATATCTGACTAAAGGATTTTAATATTAAGACCAATTAGAATTTGTACTACAGCGTTGTTAGAGTATGTCACCAATATGAGAGAAGGTTCCAGGAGGTACTGGGATAAAGGTAAATTTTTTGTGTTTGTGTGAAGTGTTCTTTAGGTATCTGTTAAGTCCCTTTGAATCATACTGTCTGTTAGTTCCCTCATTTTTCTGTCAAGTTTCTGTCTGACTCACCTGTCCATTGGTGAAAGTGGAGTGTTGAAGACTTTCACAATTAGTGTGTGAGGTTTCTTTTACAAATGTGGGCATAGATGTTCAGAATTGAGACTTCATCTTGATGAATTTTTTCTGTGATGAATACTTTGTGTCATTCTCCATCTCTTTTGATTTATTTTAATTTCAAGTCTATTTTTTTTAGATATTAGGAAAGCTACACCTGCTTGTTTCCTAGGTCCATTAGATTGGAAAATATTTTCCCAGCCTTTTACTCTGAGGTAATGTCTATATTTGAGGTTGAGGTATGTTTCTTGTATGTAGCAGAAGGAATGCATCCTGTTTTTGTACCCATTCTGTTAGCCTGTGCCTTTTGATAGGTGAATTTAGTTCATTGATATTAAGAGATATTGACCAGTGATTGTTAATTCCTGTTATTTTTAGTTTTGTTGCTTTTGGTGGAAGTGTTTTTGTGTTTTCTTTCTTTGGGATTTGCTGTTGTGAGGTTATCTATTGCTTGTATTTTCATGGGTTCAGCTAACTTCCTGGGGTTGGAGATTTCCTTTTAGTAATTTCTGTAGGGATGGATTTCTTGATAGGTATTGCTTAAATCTGGTTTTGTCATGGAATAGCTTGTTTTCTCCATCTATGGTGCTTGAGTGCTTTTCTGGGTATAATAGTCTGGGCTAGCATCTGTGGTCTTTTAGAGTCTGCAGATTGTTTGTTCAGGACCTTCTGGCTTTTAGGGTTTACATTGAGAAGTCAGGTGTAATTCTGATAGGTCTGCCTTTATATGTTACCTACACTTTTTCTTTGCAGCTCTTAATATTCTTTCTTTATTCTGTATGTTTACTGTTTTGATTATTATATAGTGAGGGAACTTTTTATTTGGTTCAGTCTATTTGGTGTTCTGTAAGATTCTTGTACCTTCATAGACATATCCTTCTTTAAGTAGGGAAAGTTTTCTTCTATGATTTTATTGAATTTTTTCTGTGCCTTTGAGTTGGAGTTCTACTTCTTCTATCCAAGTTATTCTTAGGTTTGACCTTTTTAAGGTGTCCCAGATTTCCTGGATGTTTTAAGAATTTGTTGGCTTTAACATTGTCTTTGACTGATGAAGCTATTCCCTCTGTTGTGTCTTCAATGCCAGAGATACTGTTTTCCATATCTTGCATTCTGTTGGTTATGCTGGCATCTGTAGTTTTTGTTCATTTACACAGATTTTCCATTTCCAGAATTCCTTTGGTTTGTGTTTTCTTTATTGCTTCTACTTCAATTTTCAAGTCTTGAACTGTTTCCTTCACTTGTTTGATTGTTTTTTTCCTTGGGGTAAAGAAATCCCAGCAGCAGGAATACACCCCCCTGGATGGCCAGAAAAGCTTATGGAATTTGGTGGCTTGGATTCTGTTCCCCTGGGAAGATTCCAGAGAGTGACACTTATGGCTGTCCGGCTGTGTAGCCAGACTCACCCTTCCGGTCCCCTCAGCACTGGAGCAGGCTCTGTTTTGGAGTTCCAAGGACCTCACAGATGAAAAGGAGGGCTTGTGGGCAGGGTAAGATGGGGTAAAAAAAGCCCTGCAGCAGGAACACACCCACTGGATGGCCAGAAAAGCTTAGGGAGTTGACAGGGGGGCCTGGATTCTGTCCCACTGGGAAGGTCCCAGAGAATGGCACTTCTGGCTGCCATGTGGCCACTGACTCATCTCTCCAGTCCCATCAGCACTGGAGCAAGCTCTGTTGCAGGGATCCAAGGACCTCGCAAATGAAAAGGCCTCTCTCTTTAAAATTAAGCAAACATTTATAAACAAAATTTGGGAATATGGGCATAATTCTTCTCCAAACTGCTTCCTGATGTTTATTGAGCAAAGTAATTTTTGGGGTGTTCATGGTGACCTCTCATGGAGTCATGGTCTAAAAACTATAGTAGTCTGGAAGCAACCCACAGGTTCTTAACCTTTGTGGAAACAAAAGAAGAATCTCTATTCCAAAAAACATATTCTTAGACTCAAATTCTGAAGTCAAGATACCTTTATGTTGGTTTAACTTAGCAGAATGTACAATGAAATGTTTCTCTGTACTTAGTTCCTTCACAGTCAAAAAATTCAAAGAAAACACAATAATACACATAGTCCAGACTCTCTGTGAATTTTCCATCTTTACATGGCTTATTTGCTTTTAGTCTATTACTTTTTGATATTTATTTTATTATCTTTACTCCTTTAACCTATGACTGTCTGTAAATCATTTACTTCTTTTTTTTAATAATTGTCTATATTCTTTTTCTTCTCTCTCCCAAGCCTACGTACATTTATATAACACTGTGACAATTTAGATGTCTTTTCCATCTGAATTTGCCTTTATGGTATATCAGTAATTATTTTCTGATCAGAAGCACTTCTTAAAATGCTAAGCCCTTCTTACAAACCTAAGCTGCACCATTGCTAGGGGAAATATGACACTTCCTGCTTGCCCCACCCATACCAGCATGGCAGAGCTGCTTGCTGCCTCCAAAAGCCATGCACAATGCTCCATCTCTAGGCACACAGCAGGCTCATGTTCTCACCAAGCAAGCTGTTGCACATTGCTCACCAACCCCATTCAAATATTCAGTCTCTTGAAAGAGCCAGAGGTTGTGCTGGCAGCACGGCCCAGAAAGCTGGCATTTCAAAGCAGCACAGCTTTTTTTTCTGCTACTTCTGAATCAGGAAAACCTCTCTTAAGGGAGTTGTGGCAAGCTGCCAGCTGAAAAATAAATGCGGCTAAACTTTGTGTGTGTGTGTGTGTGTGTGTGTGTGTGTGTGTGTGTGTGTGTCTACAATTTCTTTTCAAGCTCTCTCAGGTTTTAAGTGGATTTTAGTTGGCCACGTGGGCACCAATTTGTTGGAGGAAAGCTGCTTGTTTGTCACTGCCACCCAGACCCAAAATAATCACACAGAAACTGTATTAAATCACTGCTTGGCCCATTAACTCTAGCTTCTTATTTGCTAACTCTTACACATTAAGTTAACCCGTTTTTATTAATCTGTGTATTGCTACAAGGCTGTGGCTTACCAGCTAAAGTTCTGGTGTCTGTCTCCAGCCAGACTACATGGCTTCTCCTGACCACTTTCCTTCTCCCAGCATTCAGCTCAACCCTCCCCACCTAGCTAACCTCCACCTGGCTATAGGTCCAAAGCAGTCTTTTATTAATCAATGGTATCCACAGCATACAGAGGGGGATCCCACATCATGCTCATTTATATTTATCAATTATCAGGTATCATTGTAGTTCAAAGATGAGAATCTAGCTAAGGTTCTGTGGTTTGAATAATGCCTTTTACTTACCAATTGTGCAAATTATTTAACTATATTCTGTTGTCTTGATTTATTAGAAAGAATTCATAAGATATTTAGTAATAACATTTTTTTCTGAGCATTTTAGTAGAGAACTAATCAGACAGCAATCTAAATATGGACATTTTTATTAAAAGCACAAGATTTTACCTGACTTGGATTTTTAAAAATGATGGATAATGATCAAAATTGTAAAGGTCTCTGAATTTAACTCCTTACCGCTCTAGTGCTAATCCTTTGAACACATTTGCCAACAGAAGCTTCAAAGTATATAATATTTGCATCTCCTAGCCTCTCTAGTCACTTTTCACTTCATAATGTTGAAGACAGCTCAAGTAAAAGAGAGCTATAATTAAATAATTGACTTTTCCCATTTTTTGCCTTTGATGATACCATAAAATCTAAGTTAATTTGAGTTATCATCCTTATATTTCAACATCTCTTTGTAACATTACAGACCAGTTTTTCAAATAAATATTACTCTAAAGGTAAATGAAGACGAGACTTGTGTAAAAATGGAAACAATTTTGATTATCTGTGTTGATAGAGGGAGACAGCAGTTAAAAATTAAAAACATATTCAATAAGACTTTGGAATTTGTCACCATATGAAGCTGTAATCTGCATGTATATTGTGTGCTGGGAAATTTTGGTTTCTCCAAACAGCAAATGAAGAAGCCATGCTTGGGTATTACAGACTCAGGAGTTGTCTAGGTTCCAACTCAACTACTGTTCTTTCTACAAACACCCCTCTCATGCTAAGGATGTGTGGGACATTGCTGTCTAGGTTGCTACAAATCATCCATCCTAGCTGAGCTGCCTGTATCTATTTCTTTTCCTTAAGATAGTTTATTTTATTTTATTTGCATTGGTGTTTTGCTACATGTATGTCCGTGTGAAGGTATCAGATCTTGGAGTTATAGACAGTTGTCAGCTGTCATGTTGGTGCTAGGACTTGAACCCAGGTCCACTGGAAGAGCAATCAGTGCTCTTAACAACTGAGCCATCTCTCTAGCCCCCCTTAAGACAGTTTTAACTCCCATTAAGAGTGAGAGGGATATGTTGCTATTGTTTCTTAATTTGTTGTTATTGTTTCAGTATTGATGGCTATTCTAACTGGAGTGAGATGGAATCTCAGTGTAGTGTTAATTTGTACTTTCCTGGTGGCTAGTGATATTGAAAATTTTCTCTAGTTTATTGGCTATTATAAATCATTCATTGAGAACCATGTTTACTTTATTGCTCATTTATTGATTACTTATATCTCAGTTTTTTGAGTTCTTTGTATAATCTAGACATTAATCCTTTGCCATATCTTCCACTAGAAAATATTTTTCTCATATTCTAAACACTTCCCTTCACTCTGTTTTTATGTTCATTAACATCCATAAATAAGATCAAAAATTTTTAATATACAGGGAAATGAATCCAAGTAGGGATTATTATATTAAGTGATTTGAGTCAGATGCAAAAAGGCAAATTTTGCATGTTTACTCTCATATGTGGACCAGAAACATTTTGTGGTTACATTGAACCATGTGGAAATGAAACTATCTAGAATTAACAAGAGCAGGGAGATTAAGGGGGTAGGAGGTTATGGGGTGAAATATATTAAAATATAAGATATCCTTGAATTAATATGCTGAAACCCAGTACTTTATACAATAAGTATATGCAAACAAAACAAGCAAAAAAAAGCAAACAAGGAATGAAAAGAGAAAAGATTTTCAGGGAAATACACAGTAGAGTTTTATTCTGCCATAAAGAATACTGAACTAGATAAACAATTAAATAACCCTGCAATTCCCAAGGAAATAGAAGCACTCATTAAAAGACTACCAATCAAAATAATATCAGAGCCAGAAAGTTTTAATGTAGAATTCTACCAGACTTTCAAAGAAGAGCTAATACCAATACTCTTTAAATTATTCCACAAAAATACAGACAGAAGGAACATTAGCAAATTTCTTCTATGAGGCCACAGTCACCCTAATAGCCAAACCACATTAAGACTCAAAAAAGAAAGAGAATTACAGACAAATTTGACTCATGAACATTGATATAAAAATACTCAATAAAATACTGGGAAACAAAAACCAAGAAGAACACATCACAAAAATCATCCCCCATAATCAAGTACGCTTCATCCCAGAGATGTAGGGATGGTTCAACATACAAAATTTATTAATATAATCCACCATATAAACAAACTGAAAAAAAGAAATACATGATCATCTGATTAGATACTAGAAATATCTTTGACAAAATCCAATACCCCTTCATGTTAAAAATTTTGAATAGGCCAGGGACACAAGGGACATACCTAAACATACTAAAAGCAATATACAGCAAGCTGACAATCAGCATCAAATTAAATGGAGAAAAACTGAAAACAAATTCACTAAAATCAGGAATAAGACAAGATCGTTCACTCTCTCCATATTTATTCAATATAATATTTGAAGTTCTAGATTGCTCAATAAGACAACTAAAGAAGATGAAGGTGATACAAATTGGAAAGGAAGAGTCAAAGTATTATTCACAGATGATATGGTAATATACATAAGTGACCCCAAAAAATTCTACTAGGGAACTCCTATAATTGATAAACACCTTTAGTCAAGTGGCTGTATACAAGGTTAATTTTAAAAAGCAGTATCCTTCATATACACAAACAATAAACAGACTGAGAAAGAAATCAGAAAAACAATACTCTTCACAATAGTCACAAATAATATTAAATATATTGGTGGAACTCTAGCCAAACAAATGAAAGACCTGTATGACAAGGATGTCAAATCTTTGAAGAAAGAAATTGTTGAAGACATCAGAAGATGGAAATATCTCCCATGCTCATGGATCAATAGGATTAACATAATAAAAATGGCCATCCTACCAAAAGCAATCTACAGATCCAGTGCAATCCCCATAAAATTTCAACACAATTCTTTACAGAACTAGAAAGAATAATCAACTTCATATGGAAAAACAAAGCTCCCAGGATAGCTAAAACAGTCCTGTACAATAGAAGAACTTCCAGAGTATTACCATCCCTGATCTCAAGTTCTACTATAGAGCTATAGAAAAAAAACCTATATGGTATTGACATAACAACAAAAACTGGATCAATGAAATTGAATAAAAGATCCAGATGTATATCCACCTACCCATGGACACCCAATTTTTGACAAAGAATCCAAAATTATGCAATGGAAAGAAGAAAACATCTTCAACATATGCTGCTAGTATAACTGGATGTCTGTATGTAGAAGAATGCAAATATATCCATATCTGTCACCCCGCACAAAATTCAAGTTCAAGTTGATCAAAGGCCTCAACATAAATCTAGATACACTGAATCTGATAGAAGAGAAAGTGGGGAATATCCTTGAACACATTGGCACAGGAGACAACTTCCTGAATAGGACTCCAGTGGCACAGGCACTAAATCAACAATTAATAAATTGGACCTTCTAAAACTGAAAATTTTCTGTAAGTCAAGGGATACCATCACTAGGACAAAATGGCAACCTATAAAATGGGGAAAGATCTTCACCAACCCCACACCTGGTGAAGGGCTGATCTCCAAAATCCATAAAGAACTGAAGAATCTAGACATCAAAGGGGATTGTGTGGGGTGGGAGAAGAGATGGAATGGGAGAGCAATGAAAGAGAGATCTTGATTGAGAGAGCCACTATGGGGTTAGAGAAAAGCTTGTTGCTAGAGAAATTCCCAAGAATCCACAACGATGTCTCCAGCTAAGACTCCAAGCAATAGTGGAGATGGAGACTGAACTGGCTTTCCCCTGTAATCAGATTGGTGAATACTCCAACTGTCATCATAGAACCTTCATCTAGAGACTGATGGAACCGGGTACAGAGATCTACAACCAAGCACCAGGCTGAGCTCTGGGAATCCAATTGAAGAGAGGGAGGAGGGAATATGTGAACAAGGGAGGTCACGATCATGATGGAGAAATCTACAGAGACAGCTGAACCAGGCTCATGGAAACTCAGGAACTCTAGACAGTCAGCTGTGGAACCTCCATGGGACTGAACTAGGCCCTCCATCTGTAGGACACAGTGGTGAAGCTTGGAATATTTGTGAGGTCCCTGGCATTAGGAACAATATCTATCCCCCATGCATGAGCTAGCTTATTGGAGTCCATTCCCTGTGGTGAGATGCCATACTCAGTATTAATGCAGGGGGGAGAGACTTGGTCCTGCCCCAACTTAATGTGCCAGACTTTGTTGACTTTCCATGGGAGCCCTTACCTGTTGGGAGGAGTGGAAGGGGTGTACTGAGGGGAGGAGGAAGGCAGGAGAAGGGGAGGAGAACTGTGGAGGAATGTAAAATGAAATTTAGAAAATAAATTAAAATAAAAAAGAGAACACAAAAGAACACAAACAAACATACAAACAAACAATCCACTTAAAAATGTGGTATAGATATGAACAGAATTCTCAACAGAAGAATCTCAAATGGCTGAGAAATACTCAAGGAAATGTTCAACATCCTCAACCATCAAGGACATGCAAATCAAAACAACTCTTAGATTCTATCTTCCACCTGTCAGAATGACTATGTTCAAAAACACAAGTGACAGCTCATACTAGAGAAGATGTGGAGCAAGGGGAACACTCCTCCACTGCTGGTGCCAGTGCAAATTTATACAACAGTTTGAAAATCATTATGGCAGTTTCTCAGAAAACTGGGAACTGATCTACCATGAGACCCAGGTATACCATTCTTGGACATATACCCAAAAGATGCTCAATCATACCACAAAGACACTTGCTCAGCTATGTTCATAGCATCTTTATTTGTAATAGCCAGAAAGTAGAAACCATCCTAGGTGTCCCTCAACAAAGGAATGTATGAAGAAAATGTGGTACACAATGGAATAATACTCAGCTATTAAAAAAAATGACATCAGGAGATTTGCAGGCAAATGGATGAAACTAGGGAAAAAAACATCCTGAATGAGGTAACCCAGACCCAGAAAGACAAACATGGCATGTACTCACTCATAAGTGGATGTTAGCTATGAAATAAAGAATAGCCATGTTATATTCCACAGACCCAGAGAGACAATGTAATAAGGAGGGTTCAAGAGGATGTCCAGATCTCCTTGGGAGGGGGAAATGGCAGAGATTTCATGAGTGAACTGCAGATGGGGATGGGAACATGAGTGATCAGGTTGGGAAGTGATGGAGGGGGAGAGCACTGAATGAGACTACTGGAAAAGGGGGTCTTTTGGGGTCAAGCAGAAACCTGGCTTAATGTTAATCTCCCAGGAATCTACAAGGATGACCTCAGTTAAGATTCCTATCGATGAGGGATATGTAGCCTGAACTGGCCTTCCCTGTGACTAGGCAACCTTGCAGTAGAGGGACTGGGACACCAACTCAGCCTCATGACCTTTGACCTATAGTCTGGCCTGCCTATGGAACGTGCTGGGGTAAGGGTGTTTTAGAGATTGAGGAAGTCACCAAGCAATGACTGCTCTAGCCTAAAACGCATGCCAAAAGAGTAAGCTCACTTCTGACACTGCCTGGAAAAATAGGACCCAGAGGCTGGATAACTCAGAGACCTAGGATAAAACCAAACATGACTGTAGAAAAAAATGTCAATATAATGATGATGAATGATATTCTGCTATACCTATGCCTAGCCCAATTGTCAACAGGGAGGCTTCATCCAGCACCTGATGGAAACAGATGCAGATCCACAGCCAAACATTAGGTGGAGTTTGGGGAATCTTCCAGAAGATTCCATATATATATATATATATATATATATATATATATATATATATATATGGAAATATAATTAACTGTCTCTATACAATTGATATACATGATTATGAATTTAAGATAAAGTAAAAAAGACAGGCCAGGGAGTTTTTTTGGATTAAATATTATTTTCTAAGTTTGCGCAATGAAGATATGGTTAGAACATTGATAAAGAATTCAAGTGAAACATAGTTGAACAAATGCTTTTGTAATATGATTCGGCATCTCTTGGGTAAATTCCCAAGAGTGGGATTGCTGGGTCCTGGGGTAGGTTGATCCCAAATTTCCTGAGAAACCTCCACACTGCTTTCCAAAGCGGTTGCACAAGATTGCATTCCCACCAGCAATGGATAAGTGTACCCCTTACTCCACATCCTCTCCAGCAAAGGCTATCATTGGTGTTTTTGATTTTAGCCATTCTGACAGGTGTAAGATGGTATCTCAACGTTGTTTTGATTTGCATTTCCCTGATTGCTAAGGAGGTTGAGCATGCCC
Source organism: Arvicola amphibius (assembly GCF_903992535.2). Taxonomy (NCBI): domain Eukaryota; kingdom Metazoa; phylum Chordata; class Mammalia; order Rodentia; family Cricetidae; genus Arvicola; species Arvicola amphibius. The sequence continues at coordinate 115,028,384 of NC_052065.1, forward strand.
TTAAGTGTCTTTTGGCCATTCGAACTTCTTCTATTGAGAATTCTCTGTTCAGTTCAGTGCCCCATTTTTTAATTAGGTTCATTAGCATTTTTATTTGTAATAGCCAGAACCTGGAAACAACCTAGATGCCCTTCAGTGGAAGAATGGATGAAGAACGTGTGGAATATATACATAATAGAGTACTACTCGGCGGTAAAAAACAATGACATCTTGAATTTTACATGCAAATGGATGGAAATAGAAAACACCATCCTGAGTGAGGTAACCCAGGCCCAAAAAGATGAACATGGGATGTACTCACTCATAATTGGTTTCTAGCCATAAATAAAGGACATCGAGCCTATAATTCATAAAAAATCCTAGAGAAGCTATATAAGAAAGTGAACCCAAAGAAAAACATATAGTTATCCTCCTGGATACTGGAAGTAGACAAGATTGCCGGTCAAAAAATGGGAACATGGGGGTGGGGTGGGATGGTGGGAGGGGGGGATGGGGAGAGAAAAGTGTGAAGTGGAGGATGGGAAGAGCTTGGGGGAATAGGATGGTTGGGATATAGGAAGGCTGGATATGAGAACAAGGAATTATATATCTTAGTTAAGGGAGCCATTTTAGGATTGGCAGAGACTTGACTCTAGAGGGGTCCCAGGTATCCAGGAAGACGCCCCCAGCTAGGTCCTTGGGCAGCTGAGGAGAGGGTGCCAGAAATGTCCAGATCCTATTGCCATACTCATGAATATCTTGCATATCACCATAGAACCTTCACCTGGCATTGGATGGAGAAAATGACAGAGCCCCACATAGGAGCACCGGACTGAGCTCCCAAGGTCCTGATTTGGAGCAAAAGGAGGGAGATCATGAGCAAGGAAGTCAGGACCGTGAGGAGTGCGTTTACCAACTGAGACGGTGGGACAAAGCTAACGGGAGACCACCAAGTCCAGTTGGAATGGGACTGATGGAACAGGAAACCAAACCGGACTCTCTGAATGTGGCTGACGGTGGAGGAGGACTGAGAAACCAAGGACAACGGCAATGAACATGAACTCTACAGCATGGACGGGCTCACTGTGAGCCTTGTCAGTTTGATTGCTCACCTTCCTGGACTTAGGGGGAGCTGGGAGGACCTTGGACTTAACATAGTGAAGGGAACCCTGATGGCTCTTTGTCTTGGAGAGGGGTGGAGTGGGGGTATGGGTGAAAGGGAGGCGAGGGTAGGGGGAGGAGGAGGGGAGGAGATGGAAATCTTTAATAAAAAAAAAGAATTCAAGTGAAAAGTGCAAGTAACCAAGAATAAGAACTGGGGTAGAGGTTTTTGTAGCTGATTAAATCTTTACTTAGAATCATTTCCTACAGTTGGGTCATCTGAGGCACAATTAATAAAAACTCAGAGACAGATATCGGGGTTCAACTGAAGACCAAAAAAGCAAAGCAGCTAACCACTGGCTCTTACCTCAACCTCAGTCTGAAAATGGCAATCCTTCCTCCAGAAATGAGACTGAGACCTGTGTCCTCCTGTATTATAATCTTCTCTAGTTCTGAGATTAATGGTGTGCACCACTACTGCCTGATTTTAAGCCACAGGCTTCAATTCTAATTCTATGGCAAGCCAGTGTGGCTAATGGGATTAAAGATGTGTGTTGTTGCTGCCTGATCTGTAAGGCTGGCCAGTGGCTGTTTTACTTTTCTGATCCCCATGCAAGCTTTATTCATCAAAATACAGATTAATTGCCACTACAGTCATCCATATTTGTGCCCAAGAAATTACGTACCTAAAAATGAAGACTATGTACTGAAAGTTAATGTAAATTTGAGAACTCAGAGAGAAAAGACCATTTTAGAGATGGAAAGGATTTTCATCAGGTTCAATTATCTAAGTATAAAGGTGATTTCATATGAATGAAATGTCCAAGCCCATAAAATTCTGTGTGTTTGGGACTGAAGAGTATACCCATCAATGCACTCACCAGCTTGGAGACTTAGTCCAGTGGGTTGAAAAATAATGGTAAGTAAAACATACTCCCTGGTTTATGCTTCAGGCAAGCTGGTACCCTCAAATCTGCTCAGTTTTAAGCCACAGGCTTCAATTCTAATTCATAAGCACAACATCAATGTTACAGATTCATTTATATCAAAGGGTTTTGGTATTAAATGAGAATATGATGTCAAAAGTTTTATGTCTATCTTTGAGAAAATTTAAGGTCATAAAATAGAAATTAGATGAGCGAAATCCCTGGAGCCTGCAGTCTGTTGATGAATGCTTTTGAGAGAAAAATTGGAACTATTGCGGAGCCTTAAATTTGTTAGTTTAAATGCGTACTGCAGGCTAGGTTAGTTGATATAACCAACCCATTTACATCTTTATAGAGTCATGATACCGTGACTTCATCAAAAAAGATGTTAGAATTGTAAAGATTGCTAAATTGATTCAAGTGCAGTTTGCTGTCCAGACTATTTCCCTGTATTCTTATTCCTTAAGAAATGGTAGGTCAGTGTGACTGGCTAATGTAAACTACATTGACACATTTATACTGAGCCATAGAGCTAATGAAATATTCTCCAGGAAGGCAGAAGGTTATACTGCATGAATCAGGACTATTCAATTCCACTGGACTGGGACAAATTGACCTTATTTTACAAATGCATTTCATAAACCTTTCTGAAGAACCAAGTCACAGAAGGGCACCAGGTCTCACTAGCTCTTCATTTCTTTCGCCCAATGCCTTTCAAACTTACCTGTGGTGGTTTTACATTGAATTGTCCAGCCTTGTCCAATGTGATTCATTGTGTCTTTTTCTCTATTGCTGTGAATGGGTCCGTGAAATAGTAATTTCCACTTACTGACATTCTTCTCTGAGATTCCATGCTTTGTCCTGCTGTAGATATATGGTACATTTAGAGTTCAAGAGGCTTTATTTTTACAGAAGTAATTTTTAACTGTTCTGTGGCAAATATCTATGTGGATGTTGATTGGTCATTTCCTACAGTCAGGAATTATTTTAATTGGGAAATTCATCTTCAGCTGAATCTTTATCTGACTCATTTTTTCTCTGAACCAGGGTCCACTTTAAAAGCACACTCATGTGTCTTGACAACAATTCCAGCCCATTTCACCTCACTGGAGAGATTAGTGCATGGATCTTCTGAGCTGACTGCTTCCAATAGACAATTTAAAACTTCACAGAAGTTACCTTACCAGGAAAGCAGCTTGGCATTTTCATGTTATCAATGAGGTTCTTCATGTGTCCCACTTCCTTGCAGTAATGTGATTATCTACAGAAATCAGTAATTCGAGAAATAATTTCTCTACTTGCTCTCCTATGTTGTTTGTATTCAATATTTTTGTCCATTACAGGTGAGATGTGATTCGGCTTAATTCAGTCTGATAATTTTTCACCTTTAAATTTTGTTTTGTTTCTTGAGACAGGGTTTCTCTGTGTAACAGCTCTGACTGTCCTGGAACTCTTTCTGTAAACCATACTAGCCTCAAACTCGCAGAGATATACCTGCCTCTGCCTCCCAAGTGGTGGGATTAAAGTGGTGAACCACCAACCCTTGGCAAGTTTTCACATCTTTACTCCAGGCTCTTGGCAATTTAACTAGTTTAAGCAAACCACGAACAATATTTCCTATAAAAATGTGGTATCTAACATATTTTTCTAGATAAAAACCTTTTCCATCTGAATCTTAACCAATCTTTGCACATTTTCGATAATTTTTCTTCTTTCTCTCCATTTATTTTTATTTTCATGTGCATTGGTGTTTTGCCTGCACGTATGTCTGTGTGAGGGTGTCAGATCTTGGAGTTACAGACAGTTGTTAGATGTGATATGGGTGCTGGGAATTGAACCCGGCTCCTCCAGAAGAGCAGTCAGTGCTCTTAACTGCTGAGCCATCTTTCCAGCACACATTTTCCATAATTTTGACAACTTCTAAAACTAATTCAAAATATGGTGATTCTCCTTTCCAATTATTAAAAATTTTACAAAGCAGAAAACATTATTTTTACCTATTCCATCTCTAACATTGCAAAATATGAACTGCAATGCTTTAAAAGGGTATTGTAAACCGAGACTACTTTTTCATCGGTTACCTTGTCTGCTAACGATATAGTGCTTGATCCTTTGGCTTGTCTTTCAACTTTCATATGACTTTTGAAAACCTATTCTTGTGAGGCTGGACAGGTGACTCAGTGGCTCTCTGTTCTTCCAAAGGACCTGAGTTTGGTTCCCAGGATCCATGTTCATTGGCAAAACACAACTTTCACTATAACTTGAGGGACTCTAACCCCACTCTTGGCCTCTGTTGACACTCACTCACATGTGGCAGACAAATAAATATTGTTTTTTTTAAATAAATGTATTCTCAGAAGGAATTTAAGTTTTTGTTTTAACTCTTTTGAGATAGGTTTTCACTCTGAATCCCAGGCTGGTATAGAAGTCACTCTTTAGCTCATAGGTTTTCACTCTGAATTCTGGGTTGGTATAGAAGTCACTCTTTAGCTCAGGCTGGTATGGAACTCTTGTAATGTTTCTGCCTCAGCATTTCAAATATTTTAATTATAGGTATGAATCATATTCTGTTTTAAGTTACCTAACTGGTATCGAACTGCTGAGTATCAAACCCAGGGCCTCGTGCCTGCTAGGCAAGTAAGTACACTATGGCTGTGTTATGACTCTAGCTTTCGAATTTAGGGTATTTGGGGGTTATTTTTACATTTCTTTATTTGACTATTTCTTTTGAATTCTTATTCATGTTTGGGAACACAAATAAAAGGGATTTGTTAAAACTGGCCAAGATCAATAAAACAAATGACAGCTCCTTCTTGCTGGGATATGGGGATAGGGGATCACTTCTTTAAACTTAAATTGTCACTATGGAAATCAGTGTGACAGTTCATCAAGAAGCTGTGAATATATCTGCTTCAATATCCATCTATACTCATATGCCCAAAGGACTCTGTATCTCATTACAGAGACACTTGCTTAACCATGTTCATTGTTGTTCTATTAATTATAGCCAGAAATTTAAAATAGCCTAGATGTCTTCCAACTGCTGAATGGGTAAGGAAAGGGTGGTACATCTATACAGTGAATTACTATCTATTTAAAAATCCCCTGAAATTATGAAAATTTCAGGGAAATGGATGGAGTTAGAAAAACTCAACTTGATCTAAAAAAGACAAATATTGTATGCTTTTTATTATATGTGGATGTTAGCTTTTAAGCCTTCAATAGCATTGCTACAATCCATATAACCAGAGGTTAGGTATCAAGTAAAAATTTGTGGGAGGGGAGGATCCTCCCAAGGAAGGGGAAATAGGAAATATAGTTATGGAGAGATGTGAGAAGACTAGACTAGAGCAAGTAGATTAAATAGGGGGGAGGTGTTATGGATGAGAGGGGTAAGAGAAAGAATATGGGGAGGATAGAGCAATAAAGGCCACTTGAAGGGATATGGAAACCTACAATTATAGAAACTGTCTGTCTGTCTGTCTGTCTGTCTGTCTATCTGAAAGAAGTTTAAACAAAGTCACCAAATAAGAGGGGAGACAATGTCCCAACTAGACATGTAAAACCTCCAGTGCCATGAATGGTTTACATCTATCTAGTTGAATTGTTGGCCAAAGGGGCTCCATGGAAACCATCAAACATCTCAGGCTATTGCCAAGGCTATTGGTTGTTGTCTACAAACTGATCTTGGTAAGATTCCCATTGCTAAAGACACATTTACATATTTCGTTGAACATATATAAATGAGCTGGTGACACAATAGAGCCTTCACCTCTCCTAACTAGTGTTCATAGTACTAGAAGGTACTCTGTATGCTTCCAGAGGAGAAAGATAAAAGGCAACCCAGCTACAAGCCCTTGCAATCTACAATGGTGATCTGCCTGCATGATATGCTGGTGCAACAGTACCACAAATGTTGGGTGAATAACTAACCATTATCTTATAAGATTTAAGGCTCATTTCATAGATAGACCCTATGCCTGGTGCTTCTATGGTGGCCAAGATCTTGAGACTAAATAGGCCATGGACATAGGGGGAAACCAAATACCATTGTTCTGTTAAGGGAACATAGAAATAAAATTACTCCTAAGGGCATTTTGCTATACTCATAGATCAGTGAATATAGTTCAGCCACCATCAGAGAAGTTTCCTTTTTTAGTAGATGGGAACTGATACATAGACTCACATTGGACAATATGCAAAGCATGAAAGATTTTGGAGCACTGAGTTCTAAATGAGATGTCTTCATCAAACCCTGCCATTCTTGGCTCAGGGAGCTATGTAGAAGAGAAGGCAGAACGATTATAAAAGCCAGAGAAGATGGATAACTCTAAGGAAATAGTGCCTCTTAGAAGCAACAGGACAGATATACATATGAAATCACAGAGACTGTGGCAGCATGTGCAGGGTCTGCACAAGCTGAAGCCACGTGAGGTCCCAGTGCAGAGAGGAGGACGTAGACACAGAATCCCACCTCTAAAAAGCCATCTATAATTGAAACACACTTGTAAAGGAAAGATTAGTTTTCTCCAGTGGAGTCTCAGTGGGTATATAAACTGCTTTTAAGGGTAGGTCCCATGCCCAACTGTAAATGGAAAAAACAAAATCAACTCAATGGTATTTTTTTGGAGACTTTGTCCATGTGACCTTGTTTAGGCCTTTTTGGTATTACTGCTTTTGATTTTATAATTCTTGATTTTGTGTGTATTCTTCTTGTGTTTTTTAAAAGAAAATAAAATATAATAAAGCAAAAACTATCACATCAGAGTTGGACAAGGCAAACTAACAGAAGGAAAATAGCCCCAAAAGAAGGCACAAACATCAAAGACCAACTCATGAACACACCCAGGAGCCCCATAGAAATCCTAGAGTTGAAGCTCCAATGTATATGCAGAGGACCTGGTGAAGACCCATGTGCATGCTGCTTCAGTCTCTGTGAGTTCTTATGTGTCTTGCTCAGTTGATTTAGCGGGCCTTGTTCTTCTGGTGTCCTTCTTCCCCTTTAATTCCCATACCCCTTCCACCTCCTCTTCTGCAACTTCCTGAGCTCTGATGGGAGGGATTTGATGGAAATATCATATTTAGAGATGTGTGTTCCGAGGTGTCACTCTCTGTGTAATGTGTGACAGTGGGTCTTTGTATTTGTTCCTATCTTCTGCATGGGGTTTCCTCCCTGGTGATTGTTGAGTAACATACTGATCTGTGAGTATAAAAGAATATCATTAGGAGTCATTTTATTGCCATTTTTTATACCAGAAGTATTTGGTTTTACCTTATGCCTCTGGGCTATCTAGTTTCATGTTCTTGTTCGCCAAAGCAGTGCTGGGTATGGGTTCTAACTCATGCAGCGGGTCTTAAATTAAATAAGACATTGGCTGGTTACTTCCACAAGCTTTTTGACACTGTTTTCCTATCATAGTTTGCAGACATGACAGATTGTAAATCAAAGGTTTTGTGACTGGGTTGGTGTTTACCTTTATCTTTTGGTGGCATACAGGGCACCTTCCCATACCAAAGACACTAGAACATGGGGGTAAAGGTTCTATGTAGGTACTAGATCGAACTCTTCATGCTCAATGAATTATGTGGGTCTTGTCTTCAGCAATGGGGCCTTGCTGTCAGATTATGAAAAACAATCTATTGTTTCGGTAACAGGCTGGGTTGTTTGGAGATATCCATAGCAATCCTTTGGCCAACAACTCAACTGAATATAAACCAGCCCTGTTACTATAAGCTTCATTTGGTAGCAAGAGCTGGCCAGCTGAGACTCATTTCTCATATTATTTGGAGACTTCATTTGGATTTCCTTCATATATTTTAGAAAGTTTCCACTGTACTAAGTTTCTATATCTCCCTTCAAATGCCCCTTAATTCTATATGCCTTGCCCTGGATTCCTTCCCACGACCCCATCTACACTCCTTGTCCCCATCCTATACTCCTGTTCTTGTCACCAGCCCTAGTCGATAGGTAAGATCTATTCTACTTCCCCCTCCCTAGGAGATACATGTGTCCCCTCTAGTCCCTTCCTCTGTACCTAACCTCTCTGAATCTACAGGTTGTAGCATAGTTATCATTTATTTAAAGGCTAATATCCATATAGAAATGAATGCATACCATATTTATCTTTATGAATTTGAGTTACCTAACTCAGGATGATTTATTCTAGTTTCATCCTTTTGCTTGCAAACTTCATAATGTCATTTCATCCACTGCGTAAATGTACCTCATTTTTTTTTTTGCATTTTCCAGTTGAGGGACATCTAGGTTATTCACAGATTTGGCTATTATGAATAAAACAGTAATGAACATTAATGGGCAATTGTCCTTGTGGTAAGATAGAATATCCTTTGGGTATATGCCCAAGTTGAATCTTGAGGTAAATAAATTCCAAGCTTCCTGAGGAAACAACATATTCATTTCCATAGTGACTGCACAAGTTTGCACTCCTCCCAGCAATGGATGAGTTTTCTCCTTGTTGACATCCTTGCCAGCATGAGCTGTCACTTTGGTTGTTGATCTTAGACATTCTGATAGGTCTAAGATGAAATCTCAAAGTAGTTTTGATTTGCATTTTCCTGATGGCTAAAGATATTTAACATTTTAAAGTGTTTCTCAGCTACTTGAATTTTCCTGTTTGAAAATTGTCTGTTTAGATCTGCACCACATTTTAAATCACATTACTAATTCGTTGATGTCTAGTTTCTTGAGTTCATTATATGAGTCCTCTATTGAATGTGAATTTGGTAAAAACCTATTTTTCATTATGTAGGCTGCTGTGTTATCTGAATGATATTGTCCTTTGCTTTTGAGAAATGTTCAGTTTCATGAGGTCCCATTTATTAACTGTTGATCTTAGTGCTTGTGATAAAGGTAATTTGTTCAGAAAGTCTTCCCCAGTGCTAATTAAAGAATATTCCTCACTTTCTCTTCTATCGAGTTCAGTGAATCTGGTTTTATGTTGAGGTTTTTCATCCATTTGGAGTTGAGTTTTGTACAGAATGATAGATATGGATCTATTTGCATTCTTATACAGCAGACATCCAGTTTTACCAGGACCATTTATTGAAAATGGCTATCTCCCCCACCTCCCAGAGTCTATTTCTGGTTTCTTCGTCAAAAATCAAATATTCATAGCTGTGTAGATTTATGACTGGGTCTTCAATTAGATTCTATTAATCCACATTGTCTTTTTTCTACCAACACTGTTGTCTGAGGTTTCTGTCCTGCCTGGTTCCCGCAATCGTTAAGTCCCAAAGAAATCACACAGAGGTCTACATTAGTTATAAACTGATTGGCCCATTATTTCAGGCTTCTTATTAACTCTTAAAACTTATATTAGCCCATTATTCTTATCTGTGTTAGCCATATGGATCAGTACCTTTTTCAGCAAGGCAGTCACATCTTGTTTCTTTTGTGGTTGGACCAGAACTACAGAATAAGCTTTCCTCTTCTCAGAATTCTCCTGTTCTCCTTGACCTGCCTCTACTTCCTGTCTGGTTCTCCCACCTATACTTCCTGCCTGGCTTCTGACCAATCAGCATTTACTTAAAATATAATTGACAGAATACAGACAATTGTCCACACTACAACATTTAGGAAGTGGTCTCCTGTACCCATGCATTGAAGGCTACTTCCCACTTTTTCTTCTATTAGGTTCAGTGTAGTCATATTTGTATTGAGATTTATAATCCATTTGGAAGTAGACACGATCGCCAGGCAAAATTGGGAACTTGAGGGTTGGGCGAGACTGGGCCAAGGGAAGATGGGGAGAGAAAAATGTGAAGGGGAGAATGGGGGGAGCTCGGAGGAATGGGATGCTCGGGATATAGGAAGGGTGGATATGGGAGCAGGGAAGCATATATCTTAATTTAAGGAGCTACCTGAGGGTTGTCAAGAGGACTTGACCCTAGAGGGGTTCCCAGGTTTCCAGGGAGACGCCCCCAGTTAGTTCCTTGGGCAGAGCTGAGGAGAGGGAGCCTGAAAAGGCCAGTTCCTATAGCCATACTGATGGAATTTCTTGCATATCACCATAGAACCTCCACCTGACCGATAGATGAAGAAAATGACAGAGCCCCACATTGGAGCACCGGACTGAGCTCCCAAGGTCCTGATGAGGAGCAGAAGGAGGGAGAACATGAGAAAGAAAGTCAGGACCGTGAGGGAACCTCCAGCTGGCGACAGATGGGGAAGGTGACTGAGCCCCACATTGGAGCACTGGACTGAGCTCCCAAGGTCCTGATGAGGAGCAGAAGGAGCGAGAACACGAGGGAGAAAGTCAGGAACGTGAGGGGTGCGTTCACTCATGGAGACGGTGGGACAGAACTAAAGGGAGATCACCAACTCCAGTTGGAATGGGACTGATGGATCATGCGACCTAACCCGTCTCTCTGAATGTGGCCAACAGCGGGGGCTGACTGAGAAGCAAAGGACATTGGCGCTGGGCTCTGATTCTTCTGCATGGACGGGCTCTGTGGGAGCCTTCTCAGCTTGGTCGATCACCTTCCTGGACCTGGGGGGAGTTGGGAGGACCTTGATTTAGCATAGAGTGGGGAACCCTGATGGCTCCTTGGCCTTGAGAGGGAGGGAGGGGAGGTATGGGTGGAGGGAAGGGGGGGAAGGGGGAGAAGGAGGGGCGGGAAGGGGGAGGAGGAGCGGGAGGGGAGGGGGAGGAGGAGGGAAGGAGATGGAAATTTTTTAAATTATAAAAAAATAAACCATGAGAAGAAAAAAAAATAATAAAAAAAAATAGTATTTCTGTTTTGACCCATTTGTCATTCAATAGAGAGTGTTTCAATTTCCACAAATTTGTAAGTGTTCTATTATTTTTATTGTTGATATCCAGCTTTTATTTGTGGGTGTCTGATAAGATGTAGTAAGTTATTTCAACATTTTTGCATCTGTTGAGATTTGCTTTGTATCCAAGTATGTTATCAGTTTAGAGAGAGTTCTATGAGTTCCTGAGAAGAAGGTGTATTTTTTAAAAGAAAACAAAGTATCTGTTTTCATTTTACATACCAATCCCAGTTCCCACTCCCTACCCTCCTCCCATGGCCTCCACCTACCTTCCCCACCACATCCACCATCCACTCCTCATAGAGAGTAAGGCACATTTCTTTTTGGAAGGTCCAAAGCCCTCCATACTATATCTAGGCTGAGCAAGGTATCCATTCAAAGAGAATAGGTTCCAAAAAGCCAATACACGCAGTAGGGATAAATCCTGGTGCCCCGCATTCTGCCCCAGCCAAACAACTGTCACCCACATTCAGAGGATCTAGTTTGGACCTATGCTATTTCCTTCCCTGTCCATCTAAAGAAAACACAATAATACAAAGAATCTAGACTCTCTGTGAATTTTCCATTTTTACATGGCTTATTTTTCTTTATTTCTTTTAATCTATAACTATCTATATTCTGTCTCTTTAAAGACTTTACCGTTTTTTAAGGCATTAACTTTATTCTCTATATTTTTTCTCTCTCCCAAGCCTACATACACTCATCCAACACTGTGACCCATATAAAGGTCTTTTATGACTGAATCTGTCCTATTGTGAATACTGTAATATATATTATCCAGGAGGCACTTCTTAAAATGTTAAGAACTTCTTAAAAACTTATGTTGTGCTATGTAGAGGTAATACGATACCACTTGTTTCCTGCCCAGTCTAAACCTTAACTGCGCTGTTATTATGGTAATTACGATAGTTCTCACCTGAGGTCAGTACAGTTCAGCCTGGCAGAGCAGAGCCTGAGCCACTTGTGACTGAATCAATTGTGGCTCTGGGCTGCAGAGTGCCGGGATATTCTGGATGTTGGCTCTACCTCTCTCCAGTTTCAAAATGGAGGACGTACCATTTTCTACTAGCTCTGGGGCTGCCAGGTAGGAGCCGCACTCATCACTATAACTCTTGAGAATGAGCTTTTTATCTCAATTACAGCCTAATTTGCCAGGCAGACCACTTCACAGCCTGGAAAGTTGCTTACTTCTTGTTTACTTAGGTACTATTATATCCTTCTGGAGTCTTTGATGAAAATGAAGTATGGTTAGTTATAGTTACAGTTATCCTTAGTTATGATAAAAGAGCCCGCCACTCCTTCTACAATATATATCCAATGAAAGGTATGATACAGACAAAAACAGATATGAGGAAAGGCACAGAAAGTTTATAAATTATTTTTATTGGGGTGAGTGAGCGCCTGAACCCCAGCAGCTGCCCTGAGACAGAGCACAGACATTCCTCAACCCCCTACATTTCCTGGTCTTCCATCAGAGGCTATTCTCCCTGGATGCTGCCTCTTTCTTCCTGTCCCATCCCAGCTTGCACCCAGAACACCCCCTTCACCCCCCCCTTTCAGGACCATAAAATCCCCCAACTCAGCTGGTTAGGGCACTGGAACCAGTGTTGAGTGCAACCAGGCTGGTGGGAGGTCCTTTGTTTCAATATCCTGCCTGCAGCAAGTTAGGCCTTTTGCCTGCAAGCTCCCTGGCCAGCAAGTAGAATTGAACTTGTAAAAGAAGATCCATAAGGGATTAGTTGGAGGAAGAGATGGGCAGGTGCCAATGCAAGAATTCCTTCAACAATTTGAAAAACAACATGAAAGCATCAGAACCCAGCGAACTTACAACAGGAGGACTTGAAGACCTTAATCAAGAAAAAGTAGAAAAAATGACTTTATGAAAGTGATAGAGTCCTTAAACAGGAGGTGAAAAACTCCCTTAAAGAAATGGATGAGAAGAATAACCAAAAGTTTGAAGAATTGAGTAAATCCGTAAATCATATCCTAGGAAACTAAGAAAAAACAAACAGATAATGGAAACAGTTCAAGACTTGAAAACTGAAATTGAGGCAAGGAAGAAAACACAAGCCAAGGGCCGGCTGGATATGGAAAAATCTACATAAACGAATAGAGACTACAGAAACAAGCATAACCAACAGAATATGAACAAGAGATAAAAGAAAGAATATCAGATTCTGAAGATACCATAAAGAAAATAAATACACTGATCAAAGAAAACAGCAAATCCAACAAATTCTCATTACAAAACATTCAGGAAATCTGGAACACAATAAAAAGACCAAACCTAAGAATAATAGGGGTAGAAGAAGGAGAAGAAGTACAGCTCAATGGTCCAGAAAATATATTTAATAAAATTATAGAAGAAAAATTTCCCAATCTAAAGAAAGATATTCCTATGAAGGTTCAAGAAGGTTACAGAACACCAAATAGTCTGGATAAAAAAAAAAAACATCCCCTTGGCATATTATAATCAAAACATAAAACATACAGAATAAAGAAAGAATATTAAGAGCTGCAAAGGAAAAAGGTCAAGTAACTTATAAAGGTAAAACCTATGAGACTTACACCTGACTTCTCTATGGAAACCATGAAAGCCAGAAGGTCCTAGACAGATGTTCTGCAGAAACTAAGAGAACATGGGTGCAAGCCCAGATTACTATACCCAGCCAAGCTTTCCTTCAGTATAAATGGAGAAAACAAAATTTTCCAGGATAAAAACAAATTAAAACAATACCTAGCCACAAATCCAGCCTTACAGAAAGTAATAGAAGGAAAATCACAAACCAAGGAGTCCAACAATGCCCACAATAACTCAGACATCTAGAGACCCTTCACCAGCACATCTCAAAGAAGGGAAACACACAATCTCTATAATAAAAAATGATGACTGAGTTAACAACCACTAGTCATTAATTTCACTTAAGTATCAATGGACTCCAATTCACCTATAAAAAGGCACAGGCCTAAGAGATTGGATATAAAAACAGGATCAACTTCCTGCTGTTTACAAGAAGCACATCTCAACCAAAAAGACAGACATCTACTCAGAGTAAAGGGTTGGGAAAGGTTTGTCAAGCAAATGGACCTAAGAAACAAGCCGGTGTGGCCATACTAATTTCTAACAAAATTGACTTCAAACTAAAGTCAATCAGAGGAGATGGAAAGGGACATTTTATACTCATAACAGGAAAAAATCATGAGAATGAAGTCTCAATCCTGAATATCTATGCCCCTAATATAAAAGCATCCACTTATATAAAAAAAATTACTAGAACTCAAGGCAGCCATCAAACCACACACATTAATAGTAGGAGACTTCAACACTCCTCTCTCACCAATGAACAGGTCAATCAGACAGAAACCTAACAGAGAATTAAAAGACTTAATGGAGGTAATGAACCAAATGGCCTTAACAGACATCTATAGAACATTCCACCCAAATGGGAAAGAATATACCTTCTTCTCTGCGGCTCATGGAACCTTTTCGAAAATTGACCACATACTTGGTAACAAAGCAAACTTCCACAGTTACAAAAACATATTAGTAACCACCTGTGTCTTATCGGATCACCATGGATTAAAATTAGAATTCAACAACAATGCTACCCCCAGAAAGCCCACAAACTCATGGAAACTGAACAGTCAACTACTGAACCACACCTGGGTCAAAGAAGAAATAAAGAAAGAAATGAAAGTCTTTCTTGAACGTAATGAAAACAAAGACACAACATACTCAAACTTATGGGACACTATGAAAGCAGTGCTAAGAGGAAAGTTCATAGCCCTAAGTACCTACATAAAGAAAACGGAGAAATCACACATTGGAGACGTAACTGCGCACCTGAAAGCTCTAGAAAAAAAGAAGCAGACTCACCCAGGAGGAGTAGAAGACTGGAAATAATCAACATTAGGACTGAAATCAACAAATAGAAACAGAGAAAACAATCCAAAGAATCAATGAAACAAAAAGCTGGTTCTTGAAGAAAATCAACAGAATTGACAACAACCTATCCAACTAATAAAAAAGCAGAGAGAGAACAAACAAATAAATAAGATCAGAAATGAAAAGGGGAACATAACCACAGACATGGAAGAAATTCAGAGAATCATTAGATCTTACTACAAAAGCCTGTATGCCTAATACCAATACTCCTTAATGTATTTCTTAATATAGAAACAGAAGAGGAATTGCCAAATTCTTTTATGAAGCTACAGTTACCCTGATACCTAAACCACACAAAGACTCAACCAAGAAAGAGAATTACTGACCAATCTCACTCATGAACATCGCCGCAAAAATTCTCAGTAAAATACTGACAAACCAAATCCAAGAACACATTAGAAAAATTATCCACTATGATCAAGTAGGCTTCATCCCAGAAATGCAGGGCTGGTTCAACACACGAAAATCTATCAATGTAAGCCATCATATAAATAAACTGAAGGAAAAAACCATATGATTATCTCATTAGACACTGAAAAAGCATTTGACAAAATTCAACACCCCTTTATGATAAAGATCTTGGAGAGATTAGGGATACAAGGGTCATTCCTAAATATAATAAAGGCTATTTTCAGCAAGCTGACAGCTAACATCAAATTAAACAGTGAGAAACTCAAAGCCATCCCACTAAATTCAGGAACATGTCAAGGCTCTCTCCTTATCTCTTCATTATAGTGCTTGAAGTTCTAGCAATAGCAATAAGACAACATAAGGGGATCAAGGGGATTCAAATTGGAAAGGAAGAAGTTAAACTTTCGTTATTTGCAGATGATATGACAGTGTACATAAGCGACCCCAAAAACTCTACCAAAGAACTCCTCCAGCTGATAAACACCTTTAGTAACATGGCAGGATACAAGATCAACTCCAAAAAATCAGTTGCCCACCTATATACAAATGATAAGGAAGCAGAGAGAGAAATCAGAGAAGCATCACCTTTCACGATAGCCACAAATCATATAAAATATCTTGAGGTAACTCTAACCAAGGAAGTGAAGGAACTATTTGACAAGAATTTTAAGTCTTTGAAGAAAGAAATTGAAGAGGATACCAGAAAATGGAAGGATCTCCCTTGTTCTAGGATTGGGAGGATCAACATAGTAAAAATGGCAATTCTCCAAAGGCAATCTATAGATTCAATGCAATCCCCATCAAGGTCCCAACAAAATTCTTCACAGATCTTGAGAGGACAATAATCAACTTTATATGGAAAAACAAGAAACCCAGGATAGCCAAAACAATCTTATATAATAAAGGTACTTCTGGAGGCATTACCATCCCTGACTTCAAACTCTATTACAGAGCTACAGTATTGAAAACAGCTTGGTATTGGCACAGAAACAGAGAAGCTGACCAATGTAATCGAATAGAAGACCCGGATCTTAAACCACAATCCTATGAACACCTGATTTTTGATAAAGTAGCCAAATGTACACAATGGAAGAAAGAAAGCATCTTCAACAAATGGTGCTGGCATAACTGGATGTCAACCAGTAGAAGAATGAAAGCAGATCCATATCTATCACCATGCACAAAACTCAAGTCCAAATGGATTAAAGATCTGAATATCAATCTGAATACAGTGAACCTGATAGAAGAGAAAGTGGGAAGTACTCTACAACATATGGGCACAGGAGACCGTTTCCTACGTATAACCCCAGCAGCACAGACATTAAGGGAAACATTGAATAAATGGGACCTCCTGAAGCTGAGCAGCTTCTGTAAAGCAAAGGACACTATCACTAAGAAAAAAAAGCAGCCTACTGACTAGGAAAAGATCTTCACCAACCCTACAACAGACAAAGCTCTGATCTCCAAAATATATGAGGAACTCAAGAGACTAGACTTTAAAATGCTAATTAACACAATTTAAAAATGGGGCACTCAACTGAACAGAGAATTCTCAACAGAAGAAGTTCAAATGGCCAAAAGACACTTAAGGTCATGCTCAACCTCCTTAGCGATCAGGGAAATGCAAATCAAAACAACTTTGAGATACCATCTTACACCTGTCAGAATGGCTAAAATCAAAAACACCAATGATAGCCTTTGCTGGAGAGGTTGTGGGGTAAGGGGTACACTCATCCATTGCTGGTGGGAATGCAAACTTGTGCAACCACTTTGGAAAACAGTGTGGTGGTTTCTCAGGAAATTCGGGTTCAACCTACCCCAGGACCCAGTAATTCCACCCTTGGGAATTTACCCAAGAGATGCCCAATCATACTACAAAAGCATTTGTTCAACTATGTTCATAGGAGCATTATTTGTAATAGCCAGAACCTGGAAACAACCTAGATGCCCTTCAGTGGAAGAATGGATGAATAAAGTGTGAAAGTATTACTCAGTGATAAAAAACAATGACATCTTGAATTTTGCGTGCAAATAGATGGAAATAGAAAACACTATTCTGAGTGAGGTAACCCAGACCCAAAAAGATGAACATGGGATGTACTCACTCATAATTGGTTTCTAGCCATAAATAAAGGACATCGAGCCTATAATTCGTGATCCTAGAGAAGATAATAAGAATTTGAACCCAAACATAAACATATAGTTATCCTCCTGGATATTGGAAATAGAGAAGATTGCCAGGCAAAAATTGGGAACTTGCGGGTGGGGTGGGATGGGGTCAAGGGGAGATGGGGAGAGAAAAGTTTGAAGGGGAAGATTGGGAGAGCTTGGGGGAATGGGATGGTTGGGAGATAGGAAGAGTGGATATGGGAGCAGGGAAGTCTATATCTTAATTAAGGGAGTCATTTTAGGGTTGTAAAAAGACTTGAGTCTAGAGGGGTTCCTAGGTATCCAGGGAGATGCCCCCAGCTAGTTTTGTGGGCAGCTGAGGAGAGGGAGCCGGAAAAGGCCAGATCCTATAGCCATACTGATGAATATCTTGTATATCACCATAGAACCTTCATCTGGCGATCGATGGAGATAGAGACAGAGCCCCACATTGGAGCACCGCACTGATCTCTCAAGGTCCAAATGAGGAGCAGAAGGAGGGAGAACATGAGCAAGAAAGTCAGGACTGTTATGGGTGCCTTCACCCACTGAGACGGTGGGACAGAACTAACCGGAGTTCACCAAGACCAGTTGGAATGGGACTGATGGAACATGCAATCAAACCAGACTCTCTGAATGTGGCTGATGGTGGAGGCTGACTGAGAAGCCAAGGACAATGGTGATGGGCTTTGATTCTACGGCATGAATGGGCTCTGTGTGAGCCTTGTCAGTTTGGATGCTCACCTTCCTGGACCTGGGGGGAGTTGGGAGGACCTTGGATTTAACATAGTGTAGGGAACCCTGATGGCTCTTTAGCATGGAGAGGGAAGGAGTGGGGGTGTGGGTGGAGGGGAGGGAAGTGGGAGGAGAGGAGGAGATGGAAATTTTTAATAATATTAAAAAAATTAAATAAAAAATTCAAAATTCAGAAAAGTAAAAAAAAGAAAGAACATTGGGAATCAATGAAGGTTTACAGGTACTCAGAGAAAATCATAATACTAGAAAATGCCTATAAAGATACCTTTGTATCAGTCAAAGTCTGTGGAGAACTAAGTGATCAATTTAAGATGTGTCCTCTCCAGATCTAACGGGAGACCACCAAGTCCAGTTGGAATGGAACTGATGGAACAGGGGACCAAACCGGGCTCTCTGAATGTGGCTGACGGTGGAGGAGGACTGAGAAACCAAGGACAACGGCAATGAATGTGAACTCTACAGCATGGACGGGCTCACTGTGAGCCTTAACCTTCACCTGGCGATGGATGGAGATAGAGACAGAGCCCCACATTGGAGCACCAGACTGAGCTCCCAAAGTTCTGATGAGGAGCGGATGGAGAGAGATCATGAGAAAGAAAGTCAGAACCATGAGGGATGCGTTCACCCACGGAGACGGCAGGACAGAACTAATGGGAGACCACCAAGTCCACTTGGAATGGGACTGATGGAACATGCGACCAAATCGGACTCTCTGAGGGTGGCTGATGGTGGAGGCTGACAGAGGAGCCAAGGACAATGGCGATGGGCTTGTGTCTCTGACTACATGGACGGGGCTCTGTGTGAAGCCTTGGTCAGTTTGGTTGCTCACCTTTCCTGGACCTGGGGGGAGTTGGGAGGACCTTGACTCAACATAGTTAGAGAGACTCTGATGGCTGTTTGGCCTCAAGAGGGAGGGAGGGGGGGTGGGGGGGAGGGGGAGGGGAGGGAAGGGGGAGGAGTGGAGGAGATGGCAATTTTTAATAAAAAATAAATAAACTGGAAAAAAAAAAGATGTGTCCTCTCATTATTATTCTTTAATTATCCATGGAATTAATAACACAGCCCTGGAGGATGAGGAGATAGGTGGCATGCGAATCAGTAACTTGCATTGTCACTCTGAGGAATACAGCCCTGCTAGCTGAAAGTCCAAATGAGCTGCAGGGTCATTGTAAATAGTGTGGTTGAAGTAAGTGAAAAACCTTGGTTAAAAGTAGGTATCGAGAACACTGAGATACAAACATGGGAGGGCACACAAGGATTTTAACATTGTAGTAAAGAGTCAGAACCTCAAGCAAATGGTCAACTTTGTCTATCTGGGAAGGAAACCTCAGTTCAGAGGAGGGAAATATTTTGAATGTCAGGAGGTAGGTAGGGTTAGTGAGCGCTATATTACAGGCATTAAGGAAAGGTTTGGTCAGTAAGATACATAACAACAACAAAGTTACAAAGTGTATAAACACTTGTTTTGAGCTGCCTTCTTTACAACTCTGAAACCTGGACAAAGAAAACGCTCCTCAGACAAGCAGCTGAATTGTTTGAGGTGGCATGTCTCAGAAGGATTCTAAGTGTCAGATGACAAGACAGTCTGTGCAATGATGACATTAAGAACACTCCATCTACAGAAGGAAGGAACTACAGGATATGGCAATGATGCAAGAAATGCTTTAGCCATGTTTTAGAATGGAATGATGGCAGATACCCAAAGTTAGCACTGCTTGGAGTAGTGCACGGAATAAGGAGAAGGGGAAGGCCTCAAAACCACTGGATAGACAGCAAAAAGGAAGACTGTGGACCTTGGTATGACAAGCATCTAGGACTGCCCAGGATAGGACCAACTGGAGAACTGCATAAAAGGGCTGCCCATACTGCTTAAGCACTGCTGGGGCAATGAATAAATGAATAAATGATATAGGGATTGCTAATGATTTTATTTTAGTTAATCTTATATCCAGTCACTTCCCTAAGGTGTTTATCAGCTGTATGAGTTCCCTGGTAGTATTTTAGAGTCACTATCATATCATCTGCTAATAGAGATACTTTGACTTCTTCCTTTCCATTTTGTATCCCATTGATCTCCTTTAGTTGTTTTATTGCTCTAGCTAGAGCTTCAAAACTATATTGAATAGTATGTGGAAGAGTGGATAGCCTTGTCTTGTTTTGGTTTTAGTGGAATTGTTTTGAGTTTCTTTTCATTTAATTTGATGTGGACTATAGGCTTACTGTAAAGTGCCTTGTATCCTTGACCTCTGTAAGAATTTTATTATGAAGAGGTGTTGGACTTTTTATGGTTTTTTTATATTAAAAATTTCCGCTCCTCCCCTCCTGCTACCCCTTCCCTCCCCTCCCCTCCACCCATACCCCCCTCCCTCCCTCTCCAGGCCAAGGAGCCATTGGGGTTCCCTACTCTATGTTAAGACCAAGGTCCTCCCAACTCCCCCCAGGTCCAGGAAGGTTATCAACCAAGTTGAGAAGGCTCCCACAGAGCCTGTCCATTCAGAAGAATCAAAGCCCAGCGCCATTGTCCTTGGCTTCTCAGTCAGCCTCCACCATCGGCCACATTCAGAGAGTCCGGTTTGGTTGCATGTTCCATCAGTCCCATTCCAACTGGAGTTGGTGATCTCCCATTAGTTCTGTACTACCGTCTCCATGGGTGAACACACCCCTCACAGTCCTAACTTTCTTTCTCATGATCTCCCTCCTTCTGCTCCTCATCAGGACCTTGGGAGCTCAGTCCGGTGCTCCATTGTGGGGCTCAGTCATTTTCTTCATC
This sequence comes from Arvicola amphibius, assembly GCF_903992535.2. Classification (NCBI taxonomy): domain Eukaryota; kingdom Metazoa; phylum Chordata; class Mammalia; order Rodentia; family Cricetidae; genus Arvicola; species Arvicola amphibius. The sequence continues at coordinate 115,049,215 of NC_052065.1, forward strand.
TATCACCAGGAGGAGGTTCTTCTTATTATCTTCTCAAGGATCCTGAATTATAGGCTCGATGTCCTTTAATTATGGCTAGAAACAGATTATAGTGAGTACAGTCCAATGTTCATCTTTTTTGGTCTGGGGTTACCCCTCACTCAGAAGAGTGTGTTCCTATTTCCATCCATTTTGCATGCAAAATTCAAGATGTCATTGTTTTTTTAACCGCTGAGTAGTACTCTAACATGTAATATTCCACAGTTTCTTCATCAATTCTTCACTGAGGGGCATCTAGGGTTGTTTCAGGTTCTGGCTATTACAAATAATGCTCCTATGAACATATTTGAACAATGCTTTTGTAGTATGATTGGGCATCTCTTGGGTAAATTCCCAAGGGGTGGAATTACTGGGTCCTGGGGTAGGGTTGAACCCGATTTCCTGAGAAACCGCCACACTGTTTTCCAAAGTGGTTTGCACAAGTTTGCATTCCCCCACCACATGGATGAGTGGTACCCCTTACTCTACAACCTCTCCAGCAAAGGCTATCATTGGTGTTTTTGATTTTAGCCATTCTGACAGGTGTAAGATGGTATCACTCAAAGTTGTTTGGATTTGCATTTCCCTGAATCGCTAAGGAAGGTTGAGCATGACCTTAAGTGTCTTTGGCCATTTGAACTTCTTCTGTTGAGAATTCTCTGTTCAGTTCAGCGCCCCATTTTTTAATTGGGTTAATTAGCATTTTAAAGTCTAGTCTCTTGAGTTCCTTATATATTTTAGAGATCAGACCTTTGTCAGTTGCAGGGTTGGTGAAGATCTTTTCCCAGTCAGTAGGCTGCCTTTGTGTCTTAGTGACAGTGTCCTTTGCTTTACAGAAGCTACTCAGCTTCAGGAGGTCCCATTTATTCAATGTTGCCCTTAATGTCTGTGCAGCTGGGGTTATACGTAGGAAACGGTCTCCTGTGCCCATATGTTGTAGAGTACTTCCCACTTTCTCCTCTATCAAGCTCAGTGTGTTCAGATTAATATTGACGTCTTTAATCCATTTGGACTTGAGTTTTGTGCATGGTGATAGATATGGATCTGCTTTCATTCATTCTACTGGTTGACATCCAGTTATGCCAGCACCATTTGTTGAAGATGCCCTCTTTCTTCCATTGTGTACATTTGGCTACTTTATCAAAAATCAGGTGTTCATAGGATTGTGGTTTAAGATCCGGGTCTTCTATTCGATTACATTGGTCAGCTTCTCTGTTTCTGTGCCAATACCAAGCTGTTTTCAATACTGTAGCTCTGTAATAGAGTTTGAAGTCAGGGATGGTAATGCCTCCAGAAGTACCTTTATTGTATAAGATTGTTTTGGCTATCCTGGGTTTCTTTTTTTCCATATAAAGTTGATTATTGTCCTCTCAAGATCTGTGACGAATTTTGTTGGGACCTTGATGGGGATTGCATTGAATCTATAGATTGCTTTTGGTAGAATTGCCATTTTTACTATGTTGATCCTCCCAATCCAAGAGCAAGGGAGATCCTTCCATTTTCTGGTATCCTCTTCAATTTCTTTCTTCAGAGACTTAAAGTTCTTGTCAAATAAATCCTTTACTTCCTTGGTTAGAGTTACTCCCAGATATCTTATGCTAATTGTGGCTATTGTGAAAGGTGATACTTCTCTGATTTCCCTCTCTGCTTCCTTGTCCTTTGTGTATAGGAGGGCAACTGATTTTTTGGAGTTGATCTTGTATCCTGCCATGTTACTGAAGGAGTTTATCAGCTGGAGGAGTTCTTTGGTGGAGTTTTTGTGGTCGCTTATGTACACTGTCATATCATCTGCAAATAACGAAAGTTTAACTTCTTCCTTTCCAATTCAAATCCCCTTGATCCCTTTATGTTGTCTTATTGCTATTGCTAGAACTTCAAGCACTATATTGAAGAGATAAGGAGAGAGTGGACAGCCTTGTCTTTTTCCTGAATTTAGTGGGATGGCTTTGAGTTTCTCTCCGTTTAATTTGATGTTAGCTGTCGGCTTGCTGTAAATAGCCTTTATTATATCTAGGAATGACCCTTGTATCCCTAATCTCTCCAAGACCTTATCCAAAAAATGTCCATTTCTTTTACATTTTCCAATATTGTGGCATACAGACTTTTGTAGTAAGATCTAATGATTCTCTGAATTTCCTCTGTGTCTGTGGTTATGTCCCCCTTTTCATTTCTGATCTTATTAATTTGTGTGTTCTCTCTCTGTCGTTTGATTAGTTTGGCTAGGGGTTTGTCAATCTTGTTGATTTTCTCCAATAACCAGCTTTTTAAATTTTTATTTATTTATTTTTTATTAAAAAATTTCTGTCTCCCATTAACCCCCCTCCCCCCTTCACTCCCCCTTCCTCTCCTGTCCAGAGAGCATTAAAGTTCCCTGCCCTGTGGGAAATCCAAGTTCCTCCCCCCTCCATCCAGGTCCAGGAAGGTGAGCATCCAAACAGGCCAGCCCCCCCCCCCAAAGCCAGTATGTGTAGTAGGATCTAAATCCACTGTCATTGTCCTTGGCTTCTCAGCAGCCCTCATTGTCTGCCATGTTCAGGGAGTCCGGTTTTATCCCATGCTTTTTCTGTCCCAGTCCAGCTGGCCTTGGTAAGCTCTGAATAGATCAGCCGCACCATCTCAGTGGATGGGAGCACTCCTCGCAGTCCAGACTTCCTTGCTCATGTTTTCCCTCCTTCTGCTCCTCATTTGGACCTTGGGAGCTCAGTCCGGTGCACCAATGTGTGGCTTTGTCTCTGTCTCCCTCTATCGCCAGATGAAGGTTCCCTCAAGGTCCTGACTTTCTTTCTCATGTTCTCCCTCCTTCTGCTCCTCGTCAGGACCTTGGGAGCTCAGTCCGGTGCTCCAGTGTGGGGCTCTGTCTCTATCTCCATCCATTGCCTCTTAGCACTGCTTTCATAGTGTTTCATAGATTTGAGTATGCTGTGTCTTTTTTTCATTAAATTCAAGAAAGACTTTAATTTCTTTCTTTATTCTTTCCTTGACCCAGGGTGTGGGTTCAGTAGTTGACTGTTCAGTTTCCATGAGTTTGTAAGCTTTCTGGGGGTAGCATTGTTGTTGAATTCTAATTTTAATCCATGGTGATCTGATAAGACACAGGTGATTACTAATATATTTTTGTAACTGTGGGCGTTTGCTTTGTTACCCAGTGTGTGGTTAGTTTTCAAGAAGGTTCCATGAGCCGCAGAGAAGAAGGTATATTCTTTCCCATTTGGTGAATGTTCTATAGATGTCTGTTAAGTCCATTTGGTTCATTACCTCCATTAAGTCTTTTAATTCTCTGTTAGGTTTCTGTCTGATTGACCTGTCCATTGGTGAGAGAGGAGTGTTGAAGTCTCCTACTATTAATGTGTGTGGTGTGATGGCTGCCTTGAGTTCTAGTAATTTTTCTTTTACATAAGTGGGTGCTTTTATATTAGGGGCATAGATATTCAGGATTGAGACTTCATTCTGAAGGATTTTTCCTGTTATGAGTATAAAGTGTCCCTTTCCATCTCTTCTGATTGATTTTAGTTTGAAGTCAATTTTGTTAGAAATTAGTATGGCCACACCCGCTTGTTTCTTAGGTCCATGTGCTTGATAAACCTTTCCCAACCCTTTACTCTGAGTAGGTGTCTGTCTTTGTGGTTGAGGTGTGTTTCTTGTAAACAGCAGAATGTTGGATCCTGTTTTCGTATCCAATCTCTTAGCCTGTGCCTTTTTATAGGTGAATTGAGTCCATTGATATTAAGTGATATTAATGACCAGTGGTTGTTAACTCCAGTCGTCATTTTTGTTTTTGTTTTTTTCTTGGTAGTAGAGATTGTGTGTCTCCCTTCTTTGAGATCTGTTGATGAAGGGTCGCTAGATGTCTGAGTTATTGTGGGCATTGTTGGACTCCTTGGTTTGTGATTTTCCTTCTATTACTTTCTGAAAGGCTGGATTTGTGGCTACATATTGTTTAAATTTGTTTTTATCCTGGAAAATTTTGTTTTCTCCATTTATAGTGAAGATTGCTTGCTGGGTATAGTAGTCTGGTGGTCTCTTAGTTTCTTGCAGTACATCTATCCAGGACTTCCTGGCTTTCCATGGTTTCCATAGAGAAGTCAGGTGTAAGTCTCATAGGTTTACCTTTATAAGTTACTTGACCTTTTTCCTTTGCAGCTCTTAATATTCTTTCCTTATTCTGAATGTTTTGTGTTTTGAATTATTATATGGCGAGGGGATTTTTTTTTTTCGATCCAGTCCTATTTGGTGTTCTGTATGCTTCTTGAACCTTCATAGGAATATCTTTCTTTAGATTGGGAAATTTTTCTTCTATAATTTTATTAAATATATTTTCTGGACCTTTGAGCTGTACTTCTTCTCCTTCTTCTACCCCTATTATTCTTAGGTTTGGGTCTTTTTATTGTGTCCCAGATTTCCTGAATGTTGTGTGATGAGGAATTTGTTTGGTTTGCTGATTTCTTTGATCAGTGCATTTATTTCTCTATGGGTATCTTCAGAATCTGAGATTCTTTCTTCTATCTCTTGTATTCTGTTGGTTATGCTTGTTACTGTAGTCTCTATTCGTTTACCTAGATTTTCCATATCCGCCCAGCCCTCGGTTTGTGTTTTCTTCCTCGCCTACATTTCAGTTTTCAAGTCTTGAACTGTTTCCATTATCTGTTTGATTGTTTTTTTCTTGGTTCCTAGGATATCATTTACGGTATTTACTCAATTCTTCAAACTTTTGGTTATTCTTCTCATCCATTTCTTTAAGGGAGTTTTTCACCTCCTGTTTAAGGGCCTCTATCACTTTCAAAAGTCAATGTTTTCTACTTCTTCTTGATTGAGGTGTTCAAATCCACCTGTTGTAAGATTGCTGGGTTCTGGTGATTTCATGTTGTTTTTCAGATTGTTGGGGGAATTCTTGCATTGGTGCCTGCCCATCTCTTCTTCTGAATGCTCCTCTATGGATCTTCTTTTACAGGATCAGGTGTCCTTGCTTGCCTCTTGGATATATCTTCTGGTCCTCCCGGATGTATCTTCTGGGTCTGAGATCAGGTGTCCTTGCTTTCCTGGGAGCTCACAGACAAAGGGCCTACCTTGCTGCAGGCAGGCTATTGAAACAAAGAAACTCCCACCCGCCCGTTGCACTTCCTATTAGGTCCCAGCGCCCCATCAGGCTGAGCTGGAGATGTTATGAACCCGAAGAGGGGAGGAAGAAGGGAGGGTTTTTCTGGATGCAAGCTGGGTGGGGTAGGAAGAGAGAGGCAGTAGCAAGGGATAGTAGCCCCCGCCGGAAGACCAGGGAAGTGTAGGGTGTTGAGGAGAGGCTGTACTCTGCTCCCTGGCTACTGCCATGGGGTCAGGCACTCATTCACCTCCTGTATTTATCTTCCGGTGCTGAGATCAGGTGTCCTTGCTTGCCAGGGAGCTCACAGACAAAGGGCCTACCTTCCTGCAGGCAGGCTATTGAAACAAAGCTGATTTTTTGGAGTTTATCTTGTATCCTGCCACATTGCTAAAGGTGTTTATCAGCTGTAGGAGTTCTTTGGTAAAGTTTTTGGGGTCACTTATGTACACTATCATGTCATCTGCAAATAAAAGAAAGTCAGGAACGTGAGGGGTGCGTTCACTCATGGAGACGGTGGGACAGAACTAATGGGAGATCACCAACTCCAGTTGGAATGGGACTGATGGATCATGCGACCAAACCCGTCTCTCTGAATGTGGCCAACAGCGGGGGGCTGACTGAGAAGCAAAGGACAAGGGCGCTGGGCTCTGATTCTTCTGCATGGACGGGCTCTGTGGGAGCCTTCTCAGCTTGGTCGATCACCTTCCTGGACCTGGGGGGAGTTGGGAGGACCTTGGTCTTAGCATAGAGTAGGGAACCCTGATGGCTCCTTTGCCTTGAGAGGGAGGGAGGGGAGGTATGGGTGGAGGGGAGGGGGGGGGAAGGGGGAGAAGGAGGGGGGGGAAGGGGGGAGGAGGAGGGGAGGAGATGGAAATTTTTAAATATAAAAAAATAAACCATGAAAAAAAAAGTTTGACTACTTCCTTTCCAGTTTGAATCCCCTTGATCTCCTTATGCTGTCTTATTGCTATTGCTAGAACTAACCCGTGTCTTTATATAGGTGAATTGAGTCCATTGATATGAAGAGGTATTAATTACCAGTGATTGTTAATTACTGTTATTTTTTCAGTGTTAATATTTGTGTGTTTCCCTAATTTGTGGTTTGCTGGAATGAGGTTTAAGGTTATCTGTTTCAGTGTTTTCGTGGGTGCAATCAACTTCCTTGGGTTGGAGTTTTCCTTCTCCTACTTTCTGTAAGGCTGGGTTTGTGGCTCAGTATTGGTTAATCTGGTTTTGTCAAGGAATATCTTGTTTTCTTCATCTATGGTGATCGAAAGCTTTGATGGGTATAGTACTCTGGACTTGCATCCGTGGTCTCTTAGTGTCTGCAAAACATTTATCCAGGCTTTCATTGTTTTTATTGAGATGTCGGTGTAATTCTGATAGGTCTGCCTTTATATGTTACTTGGCCTTTTTTTCTTTGCAACTCTTAATATTCTTTATTCTGTATGTTTAGTGTTCTGATTATTATATGGCAAGGGGAGTTTTTTAATTGGTTCAGTGTATTTGATGTTTTCTAATCTTGTGCCTTCATAGGCATATCCCTCTTTAGGTTGGTAAAGTTTTCTTCTATGATTTTGTTGAATATATCTTCTGTGCCTTTGACCTGGACTACTTCTTCTGTCTCTATTATTCTTGGGTTTGGTCTTTTTGTGGTGTACCAGATTTCCTGGATGTTTTGTGTTAACAATTTCTTGGATTTAACATTTTCTTTCACTGATGAATCTATTTTCTCTACTGTATCTTCAACCCCTGAGATTCTCTCTTCCTTCTCTTTTAGTCCATTGGTTATGTATGTTTGCCCCTGTAGTTCCTATTCATTTACCCCGATTTTCTACTTCCAGAATTCGCTTGCCTTCTATTTTCTTTATTGTCTCTATTTCTATTTTCAAGTCTTGAACTGTTTGCTTCACCGGTTGTTTTTTTCTTGCTTTCTTGGCTTTTTAAAAAGGCATTTATTGATTTCTTTCAATTTTTTGTTTGCCTTTTCCTCTATTTCTTTTCTTTTGGTTGTGAGTCTAGCCTTTAACAGCTGAGCCATCCCTCTAGCCCTTTTCCTCCATTTCCTTAAGGGAATTTTTCATTCTCTCTTCAAAGGTCTCTATTATTTTCATAAAGTTATATTTAAGTATCTTTTTTGTGCTTCTTCTGGGTTAGGATGTTCCAGTCTTCCTTTTGTAGGACCACTAGGTTCAGGTGTTGCCACTGGCAGTAGTACCAGGATTTATCTGTAGTGCCTGAACTGGCATTTTAGAGTCCGTTCTTTTTGGAGGGATACCTTGATCAGTGAAACATGGGGGGGGGGTTCAGCCTCACAGTGATGTGTCATATTTTGTTGACTCCCTATAGGAAGCCTTACCCTCTTTGAGGAGTGTATGGAGGGTGGGGTAGGGGGGAAGTTGCAGGGAGCGGGAGAAGGGGAGGGAGTATGAACTGGAATATATATGTAAAATGAGAAAAGATATTTTTTCAAAATGAATGAATTAATTAAAAAGAAATAAAGAAAAAATCTGGCTAGAAATAAACCAAGCTAAAGTAGAGCATCCATAAGAAAGAATAAGTTTCCATGTGTTTATTTGGGAGCTGGGTGGTGGGCTCCCAAAGACCAAAGAGTAAAAAAAAAGCCACTACAGTAAGATTTAATCCAACCTGATTTTAAAATATCATTTATTTATTTAATTATTTGTTTTATGTATGTGTGCTTGCTACAGTATATGTCAGCAGACTATATGTGGGAGTTGGTTCTGTCTTTCTTAGGTTGTCAGGCTTGGTAGCAAGTGCTGAGCCATTTCAATAGTCATTGTCCTCTTTTGAAATACTTCTTTGTCTGGATAGCAGAGTTTGTAGGTAAGTTGATATTTCTTTTGATATTTAAGATCAGCAAGTAAGTTTGTCAACCAGTGATTCAAAACCTCTTAAAATTTTATTTATTTTATTTTATTTTTTGGTAATAGATGACAACAATATAATTTCAAGGTCTTGTGCTTAGAGTTCCTACTATGCTTCTGTTCAAAGGTTGTAGATTTTTCCTCCTCAGACTTTCCCCCATAGCTTTTTCTCCTATATATGTAGACCAGTGGTTCTCAACATTTCTAATGCTGTGACCCTTTAATACAGTCCCTCAACAATAAAATTACTTTCATTGCTACTTCATAACTGTAATTTTGCTACTGTTATGAATTGTCTTGTAAATATCTGATATGCAGAATATCTGATATGTGACCCTTGTGAAAGGGTTGGTTGAACCCAAAAGGGTCTCTACCCACAGGTTGAGTACCACTGATGTAGACAGTCTTGGTGATGCAGCCAATGGCTCCTATGCCCTGTCAGCTGATTTTGCATGGGATTCTGCCAAAACTTTCAAATCCAAGTTTATGTATTAGTGTTTCATTGCATGAAGTACAGTGTCTTGAACTGTCTGAGAAGATACTAGAGCCAGAAGCCATTGGGTGTGAATAATTTCATACTCTTTTTGTGTTTTGTGATAATGGAGTATAACATGCTGGCCACAGAAGTCAAATACCATGCAATTCTATCACAAATTATACTTCTTAGTTCTTCAGAAGTTACTGGAAAAGAAATGAGTAATGATGCAAGCTACACTTGATATCTTAAATGAAGCTAATCCTTATTTTGATATTTTAAATAAAGCTAAACTAGGCATGGTATATTGAAGGAACATAGGTATCTTAGTTAGGGTTTCTACTGCTGTGATAAATACTATGATCAAAAGCAAGTTGGGAGGAAAGGATTTATTTGACTTATACTTCCATATCACTGTTCATCACTGAAGAAAGTCGGGACAGGAACTCAAACAGGGTGGAACCTGGAGGCAGAAGCTGATGCAGAGATTCTGCTTACTGGCTTTCCCTCATGGCTTCCTCTATCTTCTTTCTTATGGAACCCAGGACTACCATCCCAGGGATGGTACCACCCACAATGGGATGGACCCTCCCCCATCAATCACTAATTAAGAAAATGCCCTCCAGGCTTGCCTGCAACTGGATCTTATGGAGGCATTTTCTTAGTTGAGGTGCTCTTGTCTCAGACGACTTTAGTTTGTGTCAAGTTGATATAATACTACCTAGCACAATTGTAAAATATTTTCTTATAACTTCAGCTAAAAGTTTGTTCTCTAGGGACATGACTTACTTTTGGATGTAACTCTTGGTTCAAAGGCCATTGGAAACTTGCTTTCAGCACTGATAACTGGGGGTACATGACTTTATGGTTAAAAGCAATATATGGGTAGAATACTTTATGTTCATATAAAACAAATGGTTTGGTATCAAAACCATTATCCAAGGAATATTTATTTTTGTGTTTTAAATATTTATTATTACTATTATTAATATATTTCTCTGTGTATATGACACATTTGTGTGTGCCTTCCGAGGCCAGAAGTGTCAGATCCCTTGATTCTTGTGTTAAAGGTGGTTATGAGCTGCCTTATATGGGTGTTTGGAAATGAATTTGGGTCCTTTGAAAGAACAGGAACTACTCTTAAACACCAGTCCATCTCTCCAGCTCCTGTGAATATTTTTTGAGACAGGGTAGCCTAAGCTAACTCTCACTGCGCAACCCAGCTTAACTTCAAACACATGGCAATTCTCTTGTCCAGTCTCCAGAGTGCTGTGGTTATAGGTATGGACCATCTTATAATATTATACTATTTAGGCATGTCAATCATGTTTATTCAGTAATCTGGGAAGAGAGGAGACGGGAGAAGATGAGTGAGAGAAGGAAAGGGTGGGAAGGAGACATACACACAGAGAGAGGGGGTCAGGAGGGAGAGGGAGAATATCCTGCTCCTTCTGCCTGCTCCTCAGAATCATTTTATATCCAGTTTCTCAAAATTCATAGTTGCCTCTCATAATAGGAAATGGTCTGAAGATAGCAACTTGATAAATATGTAATAATACGATGTGTTCCTGTTTGTATTCAATACCAAATTAGGTATAGCTCCTTCTAGGGTATCATAAAATTCTGCTCTATGTCATAAGCAAAATTATTGCCACATGGAAACAAAAACGCTATTTGCCACATTGTAATAAACAAGAAAAGTATCTAATCATGTTTAAGCTAAAATGTTTAAAACTAGGCCTAAAATTGAAATTCTGAATTGTCTTATTTTTCTGCTAACATGAATCTTCTGCCTTTCTTCTTTGACTTAACTGGTAGTCCATCTTCATTTTAACTTGGCACGCACTTTATATTATTGAATTTACCCTTTCTCTCAAGGCCTTCAATTCAATTTTGAGAAATGCAGCCATAGTGAGAAATTACAACCTAACTCTTGGTCAGGATAGAAAGTCTCCAAACGTTTGGCTGTGTAGCATGTTTAGGTTAGAATAAACCTACCCTCAGAAATGCTGGCGTGGTTTCATCCTGGCTTCCTATAGTTTATTTTCTAAGACCCACTTTCTCAGACCAATTTGGTACAAGGTTCTTTCTATATAGATCACCTGAAGTTTAATGTTCCAGGTGCTGTCCTGTCCTCTCTCTCTGTCTTCCCCAACCCGCAGCCTTATACTACAGGTGGCATATGGCATCTAATGAGTCCTCTATCTGTTGCTATGTGACCCCATAGGCTCTTTGTCCCCAAAACATGCATTTAAACAGAGGGAAAGTAGAACAAACCTAATTTTCTAAAAGGTTCATAAAAAACCATAGAAATTAGTCATACTATCAGATACAATCAAGAAGTTTTATTAAATCATCTTGTTCAAGTCAAGTGATCAGAAAAATGCAAATGTATGGGTTGTTGTACAGGACAGTTCTCTCATGAATGATAGGATAATCTATTTACCAATTAAGATGGTTCTTTTATTTATTTTAATTCTTTGACAATTTTATGCTTGTATATATTGTAT